>NC_141060.1:49607092-50207092 GCF_041138505.1 Cibotium barometz
CTCGTTTTTCTCTCTTCATTATCCTAGCTACGCACTGGTTTCCTTCATCCTTCTACTCTAATCTTTCAGTTCTGTATATTTTCTAAACAATGGCTACAAACCATTGGTTCATATCATATCGTTTCATACCCTGCACATCGGAGGACACTAATGAAACACTTCAAAGGCCAAGGAGGCCTAGATCATCAGTGTTTTATGTACTTATCTCCAACATAGTCAATGAACAGAACTAATGGACACAAGTTCAAATAACCAAGGGAACCTGGGTGCTTATGCAACCAAGAAGGCGAAAACATACAAGCAGCAAGAACATTTTCATAATGTCATGGAAGGGTAGAATCAAAGACTTCAAGATAGAGAGCGGAAGGACAACTATAAAGGAGGTGCTTGTGCAACATGTCTACATGCACAACGAGCTTGTATACTTAGAAAATCAAGTTTTTCATAATGTTTCGCTTTGATAAGTAGAAAATGTTTACATTAGAATGATTTAAATACTCTTGGTGAACTTCCACAATTAATTTAAGAGAATTAAAAATTGAAAAATGGTCAGCCACCATACAAAGGAGGTTATGGCAAAATTTTTTAAAATTGTGAAAAATAAGTTTTATTTTTTTAATTCAAAAAGAGTAATTCCCATCGTATATGCATTCTTAAAGTGTTAATTTTCATCCTAGGTATAAGAAAATGCATACTAAAAATATTTTATTAAAAAAGTGTTAATTTCTTTAGAATTAAATTCCATGCATGAAGGAAGTATATTGAAATTATTATTTTGATTATAAAAGTGTTTTTTCATCATAAATAATTTGTATGTATAAACATATGCATAAAAGATATTTTTTTATATTAAAAGTGTGATTTTCATCATAAATGATTTTTATGCATAAATAGATGCATAGAAGAAATTCTTTTATATTAAAAGAGCGATTTTCATCATAAATGATTTGTATGCATAAACATAAGACTCACAGTCTCAATTTAGGGTGTGTGCCTGGTATGGAATTCATAGTCCAGACAATCTTCTTGTCTACCTCCAAACAGACAAGGCTCCAATGATTGCTGAAACATTAAAAACCACAGTTAAAAATAAGAAATTAAATCAATCAAAATTTTAATAATATCAAAAAATATGTATATTTACCTTGATTCATATGGAAAAGTAATCGTGTTGACTTCCCTGAAGTTGTAGTAGGCAAACTATCTTCTTATGTTATCCGATGGAGTACTTTTGATCCTTAGTAGAGGAGCCAGTTGTTGAGAATTAAGAATAAAAACTTCAGTCTGGGGCTCTGTAGGGATCTTACACTTTACCAAACTGCCAAATAAAAAAATAAACATTAACACTAGAAATTATCAAACTTGAAGCAAACAAAGACATTAGACTCAGATGAAGAAGAACTTACTTTAGACAAACATACAAAATAGAGTCAAATATCTAATCTCTCTCTTGCTTCAGTATATTTAGCTCCACCAAGTGGAGACTAAGTTGTCTCTCCCCATCGTCTAGGGCTATGAAGACATATATACCATTCTTAAATTTTAACAATTCATGTAAATTAACAACATCTAATTCTGCAGTTTCCTCCTGGTACAACTTGTCCCTTGAAAGCTCAACCTCTGTAGGCTTCTCCATGGCCTTTGCATTCTTCTGCTTCAGTGCAACCTGCTATAACCTGGCCTCCTGTTCAACCCTGGCTCTTGTATTAAATTCATGTGTAACCTCTATGATCTTTATGTCATCGCTCTGCTTCCTAACAGGGGGTATCATAAGAATATCTCTCATTTTACGATCAATTATTTCGGCAGGAAATAGAAGCTTCTCGAATCTCCATCTAACTCTCTTTAGAGTCTCCGAATCTTTAACCCATGATGATGATTCTATGTGCGTGTGCAACAACTATACACATATCATTGAAATATTCTAGAATAAAATCTTCGGCTGCCTCCTGACAAAGCAAGCCTGTTCTCTTCCACCTCATCTGAAGAGACCATTGATCACAAACTGATCTCACTAACCTCTGGAAAGGAGCCTTAGGTATACAGAGCTAAATACATTTTTGAGCTTTCCTAATCTCCCTTAAAATAGTTACCCTTTGAGAAAATCTACTACACTTGGCCTGTTTCAAAATATGAATAGGCTTTCCCTTTCTCCTCTGTTTAGCAGCAGCTTTCGTACCAACATCAGGGCCCTTGCCCTACCTACGGGCAGCTCTCTTATTATTAGTACTCACCATACAAAAAACTACACATTTCAAAACATATCCATAAGCATATATATATATATATATATATACACACACACACATATATCTATCTCATATATGCTTTATACACAAACATAAACACACACACACACACACACAAAAACACACATACACACACACACATACGCATCCACATATACACTTTACATTTCTATATAGACGCAGGGACAAGCAGATGAGCAATTGGTCATGATAGCCTAAAGACGCGATATCCCGTTTGCAAACCTCTTAGATTTTCATATTCGCATCAAATGGCTACGAAGGTGCAAGCATGCAAATATATGTATATAAGTATATATATATATATATATATATATATGTATATGTATATAAATAGATACGTATATATATATATATATATATATATATATATGTACGTATATATACTTCTTCTTGCGCCTTCGTAGCCATTTGATGCGAATATGAAAATCTAAGAGGTTTGCAAATGGGATATCACGTCTTTTGGCTATCATGGCCAAATTCTCGTGTGTGTGTGGGTGTGTGTCTCTATATACACATACACAACTATATTCGCAGGTAGAATCATATAGAAATATGGTGCATATAGCCGAAAGACACGATATTCATTTTGAGTAGCTACTAATTTAGGATCTTTTAATTTCGACTATTCGCGCCTTTTGACTATCATAAAGATTTTGGTATATATATATAAATAGATACGTATATATACGCACATATAAATAGATACGTATATGTACGCGCGCACACACACACACACACACACACACACACACACACACACACACACACACACATATATATATATAAAGATATGTATATATATATATAAATAGATACGTATATATATAAATAGATACGTATATTTTGGTATATATATATAAATAGATATGTATATATACGCACATATATATGTGTGTGTGTGTGTGTGTGTGTGTGTGTGTGTGTGTGTGTATACCTATGCTTGCACCTTCATAGCCATTTGACGCGAATATGAAAATCTAAGAGGTTTGCAAATGGGATATCGCGTCTTTCGGCTATCAAAATTCTCGTGTGTGTGTGGGTGTGTGTCTCTATATACACATACACAACTGTATTCGGCAGGTAGAATTGTATAGAAATATGGTGCATATAACCAAAAAATGTGATATTCACTTTGAGTAGCTACTAATTTAGGAACTTTTAATTTTGACTATTTGCTTGGAGTAGCTAGAATATATGCATCTAGTAGCCATTTAATGAGAATAAGAAAAAATAAGAAGATCGAAAATGGGATATCGTGCCTTTCGACTATCATAAAGATTTTGGTATATTGTGTTATATGTTAAAATATATTTAAGTATATTTCTTTACAAGTATGATGATACAGTTATCGCTGTACATATATGTATGTAGTAAACATACATATATTTTTATGTACAGGGATGACTGTATTGTCAAATTTTTAAAGAAACAAGCATGAATAATGACTTCTTCACTCGACATGTGTTACCCTTAAAAAATAAGGAAACAAATGCGCTTTTGATGCATTCTGGTTTTTAGAAGGTATATTTAATGCTATTTTTGTGATGGTAATGTGATCTGGAATAGGTACCTGGTAAGAGATTTCGTTGAGCTAAAGCATTGGTCTAGGACCTCAATGGAAGGCTTCTTGGGCCCTTTTATTTGGCAGTTTAAGGAGTCAAACCTTTTCTCTTAAGAAGAAACGTTTTCTAATTAGAAGCTTCAAAACGGCTGCTTTATTCGAATTTGAATTTTGGGGGAAAAATGGAATTTAAAATCTAGCAGACAAAACCATATCATGTAACATATCTATGGAAAGCTCTTGATGCGTAGATCACGGATCTATAATCTCCGCTCAAATCGGAGCTTGTATGTAGAAGTCATGAAGGTCCAAAAATTGTAAAATTGCCTCCCCCCTTTTTGGGGGAAAAAGTGCACCCTTTGACCACTCTTACACCTCTCTTACAAACCCAACATTTCAGTCCACATGGCAACCCCCCATTTGGCTATTCCTTAATCACCTTGATTAGGCTTGGGCAAATTAAAGGGCCCAAGAAGACCCCATTCACTTCCTAATGGTAGTGTGTTATGTTGGAATCTGTCTAAGCTATCTTCATGACTCTTTTGAAAGTTGCAGCAGGTTGTCTTGCTCTTTTTATCTTGTTATGTCCAGTTAACTTTGTCACACATTCTGAAAAGAACATCAATTGATCGCCAAATCTCTGCCTTTGCATGCCTTGATTCACTCTCTTGATCTTTCACTGCATTATGGAGATTTTTCCATTGTTCGTACTTGATTCTTCTAATGTAGTTTGATTTATATACTTTTCATGTCTTGGTTCTTTTGTGTTTCTAGCTATGGAGGGGTTATGATAGAAATCTTCTTGCTTCAACACTCTCTAATTGATGGTTTCATTTGGTACATCCTTCTCATTGGTTGACTTCTTAGTGTCTTTTAGAATACGAATGTTCCCTCGATATGTAGTCTAATCTCAGATAACACCTTTTCCAATGAGCAAAGGGCTTCTTTTCTCTCTGGCACCTTCTTTATCTTCCAAGAAAATCCAATGTAGAGAAACACCAATTTCTCAATGATACGGCACAACGCATGAAGGGTACAAATATGTGCATTGATGAGAGTAATCTCAAATACAGTGCGAAAGTTCTCATCAATCAAATTTCGGTTTAGTGGCCTTCTCCACCACTTAGAGTCTAGCTCTTTTGCGAAATCCATTCAATAAAGACAGGGTGACCTTGCGTTAGCTCCCTTGATGCAATTGAATAATCACTTGAGTGTCTTGAGGTCACCTGCAAGATGCCACTGAACTTGGAAGTCTCCCTTGTTCACAATGCTAATGATTATGTTTCCCTTCATCTATCGCTAATCAATTTAGGAATGGGTGTATGATAAAACACCCAAAACAATGTTTCATGATCTTCTTTCTTGACCTGTACAGATAAATAGATAATGTCAACTTTCTTCCTAAACAAGAGAAAAACAAGTATGTAGATAAATGCAATATGATTTACCTCAACTGATCCTAGCCACCATATATTTGTTTTCAGATTGCACGCTGAAAGATTGCGGATTATTAACCTTCATGCATTTATTGAGTGCTCTATTCATTAGTGTTATTGTCACTCTTCCTATCTTTTTCATTTTGATAATCTCACATTCATAAAGCTTGATGACAAATTGAAGCACACCCCCTATCTCCTCGTAAGTGATGTCATAGAACTCTACCATTCTCTTTGCAAAAGTTTCATATCTAGGAATATATTGTTGAATTGATTGTATTGAATGCTGCCACTTTCTCCATGAACTCCTCTTCAGTGTGGTAGGGTTTATCGATGTATTGCAATACCTCTGCATTCAACTTGTCCCAAAATCTCCAGACATCTAAAGGAGTTGGAAGAAGTTTCCCTTTGAATCCCTTGGCAGCATCAAGAATTGAAGATAGTGACTTCTGTTTGAATAGAATTGTAACCTCTTCGACTGACTCCATTACTGTCCATAGCGTCCTATATTTCTGTTGTTGTGGAGATTACATTACTACTGACAAATTGTTCTATTATATCTCTTTTAACCACCTTGAACTTTTTCCTGCAACATTTCCTTTGCCATTCTTGATGTAAGCAAAGGTTTAAATTGCTTTGCTAGATGCATATTCGGATTAATATTTTCCTTTTGTCAGGATGCAGTACAACCTTGTAGTTACAACAATGATAATATCTGACATTGAGAACATAGTCAATGATAATTTCTAACATGTAGTCATACCTTATTGCTTAGATTCTCTCTAGAATGGTTGTCACACAACCTGTCATCCCACTGGCCGCATATGATCTCACCAACCATGCCAGTGGTGTAAGTGTGGGGCCTATCCCCTAGGCGGGTCATCAGTGTTGTCCATCGCCTCACTAGATGAGCTCGATATCTCAACACTCTCCCTCGAGCTCAACTGGGGATTTAATATTCACGTGATCACAAGTTTTTTGTGATAATAACACATGTGAACAAGTTATTCACATGTTCTCATGTTACCGTTCACAAAATAACAGGTCACTTGCCATTTGGGAACCCCTTAAAAGCTTGGCTACACATGGGAATAAGCTATTCGCATGTTCTCATGTTACCATCTTCACATAATAGTAGGTCAGTGGCCACCTAAGAAGATTTTTTATGCCCGACAAAGATAATTTTTTTAGGCCCTTGTGAAAGCTTTGTGAATATAACATGTGATCACAAGATTTTTTGTGTTATTAACATATGTTATTAACATGTTCACATGTTCTCGTTTACGTCAGTGAAATCCCTGAGCTCAACTCCATCTCATGTACATCAAGTGAAGCCCTGAATCTGTGGAGCTTCTCTGTATCCAATGCTTTGGTGAAGATGTCAGCTACCTGATCCTCTGTGTTGACATAAACAAGGTCAAGGTCAAGGTCTCCTGCCCCAAGACCTTCTCTCTGACAAAATGGTAGTGGATCTCTATATGCTTTTTGCGAGCATGAAAAACTGGGTTCCTGGCCAACTGTATACTGCTAATGTTGTCACAGAAAACGACAACTTGTCTATCCATTGATAGACCCAAATCTGCAAGTAGCTTTCTCAACCAAACTAGCTCACATGCTGCCATAGCAGCACCCCTATACTCGGTCTCTGGTACTGGATAGAGTAACCGTAGGCTACTTCTTGCTGCTCCAAGTCACAGCAGCACTCCCCAAAGAAAACATGAAGCCACTAGTAGATCTTCTATCTGAGATACTACGAGCCCAATCAGCATCTGTGTACCCATGTACACATATCTTTGTCCCAGTTTCATAAAATAGTCCACAATGCAAAGTAGACCTCACATACTTCAGTATGCGTCTCAATGCATCCAAGTGCGGCTTTCGAGGAACTTGCATAAACTGACTCACCAACCCAACAACATAGCTCAAATTCCGGCCTGGTGAGATCGTCATGTAGATCAAGCTTCCTACTATGCGCCTATACATAGTAGGATCCTCCAAAATCTCTCCTGAATCTGCACTCAACTTGCCATTATGATCCAATGGCACTGAGATAGGCTTACAGCCTGTTATACCATACTTGGACAACATGTCCAAGCCAAACTGTCTCTGCAGTAATCTAATACCATGTGGTGACCTAATCACCTCAATGCCCAAGAAATATCTAAGCTCCCCCAGATCCTTCATCTCAAACTTCTATCTAAGCAAGATTTTACATCAAAGATCTATGCATCATGGTCCCCCGTAATGATCAAGTCATCTATATAGATGACAACAAGCACAACCTCTCTATCACCGTGTCTCACATACAGCGAGAAATCTGCATTGGCTACATGAAACCCAATAGTGACAAGATATTCAAAAACCTTGTCACACCATGCTCTTGGTACTTGTTTTAAGCCATACAAGGCTTTCTTCAACCTGTAAACATGCTCAGGGTGACTCACATCCTCATAACCAAGTGGCTACAACATATACACTTCTTCTTGCAAATCCCCATGCAAGAATGCATTCTTTACATCCATTTGATGTAAAGACCATTGCTTTGACATAGCCACTGCTATCATAACTCTCACTGTTGCCATCTTGGCAAACTGGGCTGAAGGTTTCCTCATAATCAATGCCATATGTCTGTGCATATCCTTTGGTGGCTACCAATCTAGCCTTGTACTTGCTTATGCTTCCATCACTGTTATGTTTTACTTTGTACACCCACTTGCATCCAATGGCTTTCTTGCCTTCAGGCAATTGCACTAAATCCCAAGTCTCATTTCCATATAGTGCATCCATCTCCTCATCTCCATAGCTTTCTCCCAACACACATTTCCAATAGCCTCATCAATGCATGTGGGCTCTACAAAACCTGCACAACCTTTGCCATGTATGCATAGTGATGTGCCACATAACCATCATAGGTAAACCTCTGCACAGGGTTCTTCACTCTCCCAAATGTTCGCAGCTTTTCATTCATGGCTTCCATAGCCTTCTTTACACCAGGTGTTCTCATAGCTGGGATCCCAAGCTTCTCATCAAGGATCATCTCTCTGAGCCACTAGACTCTCCATCAACATGAGAATGCCCTGTAGAAATGTCAGGCATACTAAGGGGCTCAACCACTTTCTCTTTTCCTTTACGTGATGTACTAATCACATTTGCAGGACTGGTGTTATGACGCAGCCTGCCACTCCATGGTTTATCAACTGAACCACTAGATGAGGACTCTCCTGGTCCACTCAAAGACTGTAATTGCTGACTTGCATTTTGTGCTACCACATTTCCACTCACATCAGCCCCAACAGCTTCTTTTTCAGCAGCATACCAGCTGCTCATCTCATCAAAGACAACATCCCTGCTTATCCTCAACTCACGTGTAGCAGGGTTACCCTTTTGCTCAAGGGAATATCCAATAAACACACATTTTTCAGCTTTCGGATCCAGCTTAGTTCTCAGCTCATCTGGCACATGCACATATGCAATGCATCCAAAAACTTTTAGATGAGACGAATCAGGTTTTCTGCTGTAGTTGGAGTCCTGTTCATGATGTAAACTGCTGTAGAAACAGCCTCAGCCCAATAGCTATGTGGCATATTCTTCTCTTCCATCAATGCTTGTGCAATCTCAGTAATGTGCCTATTTTTTCGCTCAGCTACTCCATTTTGCTGCGGAGTGTATCTGCATGTAAACTGTCTCCGAATACCATTCTTCTTCAAAAATTCAAGGAACTCATTGGAGAAGTACTCTCCCCCTCCATCTGTCCTTAGGCGCTTTACATATTTCCCTGTTTGCTTTTCAACCATAACTCTGAAATTCTGAAAGTGAGTGAGCACCTCACCCTTCTCCTTCATGAAGTATACCCACACTTTCCTTGTGTGGTCATCAACAATAAATGTCACATAATACTTGCAGCCTCCCATAGACATGGTCTTCATAGGACCCCATACATCTGAATGCACAACATCTAGTGCATTTCTGCTCACATATCTATTATGTGGAAATACATGCTTTGTTTGCTTTCCAAATTGGCATGCTTCACATATTTTCTGCATACCTTCAACTTTAAACTTTGGCCGCCCTGTCACAATTCCTTTAGTCTGCATAGACTTCATTCTCTGCACATTCACATGTCCAATTCTTTTATGCCAAATGTCTGTGTTTGCAACAATTCTTGAACCATTTGCAAACATTGCAGCACTCACTTCAGGCATGTTTATATTCAACGTAAACATTCTGCCCACTCTGTTGCCTTTTTTGCAACCAACCTGCACTTGTCTTTAAAGTCTTCAACATAACAACCATCAGGATTAAACCGAACTTGCAAACCCTGCTCAATCATCTGGCCAACTGAAACCAGATTCTTTGTTATGTTCGGAACGTGAAGTACATCTGTAAGGTACTTCACTTTGCCATCCTGCATAGACAATGGCATATCTCCAACATGGGCAATTGGATGAGCAGTGTCATCCCTTGTTTCCACAAAACCTGGTCTTTCAAGGTTCTTCATCTCCTTGAACCACTCCCCATGACTTGTCATGTGGTTTGAAGCACCTGAATCAACGTACCATACATCATCTTTATGTGCTGCTTTAACATTTTCAGACATGGCATTAACAACATGCTGCATAACAAACAACCTTTCATTATCCTCATTATTTCTGCTCGAGGATGCATAGTTGTTTTGCTGTAATTTTCCATTTTGCATGTCAGCCTACTTCTTATAACAATCTTCCTGCACATGTCCAGGCTTACCACAATACAAGCATGCACGTGTATCATTATACTGCCTTTGCCAATTTCCACGACCTCTTTGACTCCCCTGTCTCTGAATTGGCCTCTTCCACCTGCGTGTTGTTGTTGTTGTTGTTGTGAATTCTGGGACTATTGTTGTTGCTGCTGCTGGCCATAATTCTGATTACCTGTTCGGCCACCTCCTTGACCATGTCCACGGCCTGCTCTACCTCGTCCTCTTCCTGAACTTGTGTAGAAGGCCTGTTGCTCTGACCTGTTTTTGTTTTGTGAAGATTGTTGGTCTTCACCCAAGCTCTTCTCTTCTATTATCAACATAGACACCAAATTTGTAAAATTGGGAATGTTTTCCTGAGTCTGAATAGACATCTTGAATGCCTTGTATTGTGGCCCGAGACCACGTAGACAGACTTCCACCTTGTCATCATCATCTACTGAAACACCAATAGATGCAAGGGATTCCACAATACCCTTTATCTTCAATGCATAGCCATTCACAGACATACTCTTTTTCTCCACAAGATGAAGTTCATTCTTCAACCGTATCGTGCTTTAGTATTCGTTTCATAGAGTTTTACCAAGGTGTCCCACACCTCCTTGGGGGACTTTGTTGAGATATCGAGCTCATCCAGTGAGGCAGTGGACACTGATGACCCGCCTGGGGGATAGGCCCCACACTTACACCACTGGCATGGTTGGTGAGATCATGGGTGATATGCGGCCAGTGGGATGACAGGCTGTGTGACAGCCATTCTAGAGACTGGCATAGTTATCGCGCTAGCTCATTTAGTTGGGTTCACACTATAGAGAACCCGTGTATGTATTGGTTGAGTACCTTTCATATTATGTGTACTCTTATCTTTGTATATGGTGTGTTGAGTGTTGAGTGAAGAAGAAGAAGATTTCCAGCCTCTCACCTTGTGTGTTCTCTATTAGGGTTTTGTGAGTGTGTGTGTGCTTGCAAGAGCTCAAGCTCTCTCCCCCCCTACATCTTTTCATGGTATCAGATCCTGGTTTGTGCTAAGGGCTGAGCTGCCAAGCAAAAGAACCACAGGAAGCAGTACGAGGGTATGAGCTTCAACTATTCTTCCCGATTTGTGTTAGTGACTACACCCTTGTCGGGAGCTCTACGGGAGGCACCAGCAAAAACGATCTCTGATTGAGGAGCTTTCTTCGCGGGAGTAAAGATATAGGGCAACTATTCTGTCCTATCGGACTACATTTTCTGGGCCAAAAACGCATTTCGGGCGCGTGTGGACCTCCATTTTTCAGAAAGCAGGCGATTTCGAGCACTGCGGGTAAGTCATTGATTCTCTATAGAACTCTATTGTTTTAAGAACTGCAGGAAGACAGATTGACTGTGCAGACACTATGGGTGCTGCAAAGAGGTCGACAGTTGCCATTGGGTGTATGTATGCACATTGAAGTCACTGGTTGTGACATTTGAGAGTACTACAGTACCGCTGCAGAAAATACAGCAGTTTGTGTAGGAAAAACCAGAGTGCTGTTTCTGGTAAATTTGTGTATCTGGCAAGATGTCAAATGATGGCATAACCCAGATTGTGGCTGAGAAGCTTGATAAGAATAACTTCCATGCTTGGAGGTTCAGGTTGACGAATTTCCTGATGGTGGGAAAGGGCTATTGGGACTACATAAAAGGTGAGCATGAAGAGGCACCAGAGATATTAGACATAAATCCGACTACTACAGATATGAAAGAGTTTAAAGACTGGAACCAAGGAGCCAGGAAAGTAATGTATTGGCTCTCCATTAGTATACAGGACACCATGATTGGGCATATTCAGGATGCCAAGTACCCCAAGGAGGCATGGGACACCTTGGTTAGACTCGTGGATGCGGTCAAGGAGGTGGCCGAACAGGTAATCAGAATTATGGCCACCAGCAGCAGCAACAACAACAGTCCCAAAATACACAACAACAACAACAACAACACGCAGGTGGAAGAGGCAAATTCAGAGGCAGGGGGAGTCAAAGAGGCGGTGGAAATTGACAAAGGTAGTATAATGATGCATGTGAATGCTATTATTGTGGTAAGCCTGGACATGTGTAGGCAGAATGTTATAAGAAGCAGGCTGACATGCAAAATGGGAAAGTGTAGCAGAACAACTATGCATCCTCAAGCAGAAACAATGAGGATAATGAAAGGTTGTTTGTTATGCAACATGTCGTGAATGCCATGTCTGAAAATGTTGAGGCAGCAAAAAAAGATGATGTATGGTATGTGGATTTAGGTGCTTCGAACCACATGACAAGTCATGGGGGGAGTGGTTCAAGGAGATGAAGAACCTTGAAAGACCAGGTTTTGTGGAAACAGGGGATGACACTGCTCATCCAATTGCCCATGTTGGAGATATGCCATTGTCTATGCAGGATGGCAAAGTGAAGTACCTTGCAGATGTACTTCACGTTCCGAACATAACAAAGAATCTGGTTTCAGTTGGCCAGATGATTGAGCAGGGTTTGCAAGTTCGGTTTAATCCTGATGGTTGTTATGTTGAAGACTTTAAAGACAAGTGCAGGTTGGTTGCAAAAAAGGCAACAGAGTGGGCAGAATGTTTACATTGAATGTAGACATGCCTGAAATGAGTGCTGCGATGTTTGCAAATGGTTCAGGGATTGTTGCAGACACAGACATTTGGCATAAAAGAATTGGACATGTGAATGTGCAGCGAATGAAGTCTATGAAGACTAAAGGAATTGTGACAGGACTACCAAAGTTTAAAGTGGAAGGCATGCAGAGAATATGTGAAGCATGCCAATTTGGAAAGCAAGCAAAGCATGTAGTTCCACGTAATAGATATGTGAGCAGAAATGCACTAGATGTTGTGCATTCAGATGTATGGGGTCCTACAAAGACCATGTCTATGGGAGGCTGCAGATATTATGTGACATTTATTGATTGACCACACAAGGAAAGTGTGGGTATATTTCATGAAGGAGAAGAGTGAGGTGTTCACTCACTTTCAGAATTTTAGAGTTTTGGTTGAAAAGCAAATAGGGAAATATGTAAAGTGCCTAAGGTCAGATAGAGGGGGAGAGTACTTCTCCAATAAGTTCTCTGAAAAATCCATACTAATGCACTTCCACTTCATTTGGGGAATATCTAAGGGTTGAAGTTTTCCAGGCATCTTGACCCTTTCAGCTTTGATCCTTTGGCATGAGAGACATTGCTTTAAGTACCGAAGCACATCATTTTTCAAGCCTGCACAATGAAAGATCCTTCTTACGGCATTTAATGTTTTTGCATAGCCTGGGTGTCCTACAGCAGGACTATCATGAGCTTCATGGAGGATTGGTTTCTTTAAAGCAGGATTAGTTTCTTTAAAGCAGGATCCTTAGGGATACATAGCCTGTGATTGAAGTAGAGGCTTCCTTTATGAGTGGAGTATCCCTTGATTAGATTCTTCTCTTTCTCTGAATTTTCTCCTTCTTCTACTAACTTCATCATCCTCTGATAATTTGGGTCATGAGATGAGACTTCTTTCACCTTGACCAGTATATGGGATTATTTGACATTGAAATTGCACTCAAGAAAGATTTACAGCTAAGTGCATCTGCTACCACATAATCTTTCCCAAGGCAGAATTTGATGTCGAAGTCATATTCTTGTAGAATTTCAATCTATCTCCTTTGTCGCATGTTGAGGTTAGGCTGGGTGAAGATCCACTTTAGACTTTTGTGGTCAGTTACAAGCTAGAATTTGTCCCCTAGGAGATAATGTCTCCATAATTTGAGGCAATGAACAATTCCTAAGAGCTCCAAATCATGGGTGGCATAATTTGCTTCATATTACTTCAGCTTGCGACAGGAAGTATAAGTGACTGGTCTTCCTTCTTGGCCTAAGACACCACCAAGTGCTAGACTACTAGCATCAGTAACCACTTCAAATTCCTTGGCGAAATCAGGAAGTTTCAGGACTGGGACAGAAGTGATAATGACCTTGAGCTGATCAAAACTGTTTTGATGGATTGGCAGCCACACTATTTTGCAATCCTTCTTAAGAAGATCCATCAAAGGTGCAGCTACCAAGGCATAATCTTTGATAAAAATCCTATACCATCCCGTGATTCCCAAAAACCCACGAACTTCACGAATTGATTTAGGGAGTGGCCACTCCAGAATATCCTTGACTTTGGCGGGGTCTACTGAAATGCCATCTTTGGAGACGATGAATCCAAGATACTCAATTTGATGAGTAAAGAAGGTACATTTGCTCTTCTTGGCATAGAGTTTGTATTTGCGCAACAATTGCAGAACTCTACGCACATACTCTTCATGCTCTTTCATTGATTTGGAATAGATTAAGATGTCATCAAAGAAAACAAGCACAAATTCATGGACGGAATATATCTTGCATTAGGCGGTTGAAGGTTGCAGGAGCATTGGTTAACCCGAATGACATTACAGTAAACTCATAGTGGCCATAACGGGTATTGAAGGCTATCTTGGGTATATCTGCTTCCTTGACTTTGATCTGATAGTAACCAGACCTCAAATCTATTTTTGAGAAGATTTTGGCCCCATGAAGCCTGTCAAGAAGTTCATCGATGCGAGGAATAGGATACTTATTCTTGACAGTGACTTGATTTAGCCCTTGATAATCTATGCAGAGGCGGAGAGTTCCGTCCTTTTTTTGGAAAAGAAGAGGTGCTCCCCAAGGAGAGCTACTGGGGCGTACAAATCCTTGCTCAATGAGTTGGGAAAGTTGCTCTTTAAGTTTAATGGCTTCAGGAAGGGACATTTTATAGGGTGTTTTTGAGACGGGTTGAGCTCCAGGGATCACCTCGATTTCATGATCGACTTCTCGAGGAGGCGGTAGCCCTGTTAGCTCGTCAGGGAAGATGTCAGAGAATTCTTGGAGCCAAGAAGGTTCTGTCTCCATACGGGTTCAATGGCTTTGTTGAGCTTGACTAAGAAAACTTGCTGACCTTTACGTGTTCCCTTGAGAAGATGTTTTGCCTTAACTACCCTAGGTTTAGGTTTTCCTGTTATCCCCTGAACAGATATTACTTGGCCATGCTCATTTTCAAAAGTGATACTCCCCTGGTTACAATGAATGCTAGCTTTGTTTGCAATTAACCAATCCATTCCAAGGATTCCATCATAAATTCCTAATGGCAAGACTCTAAAGTGGCGTAATGAGTTTGCTCATTACCCAGCTCAAAATCAAGGTTCCCTATAGAGTGGCGAGATACTACTTCTTTCCCACTGGCTAACTCTACAGTCATTCTTCTAGCTATTTTTTGACTCAAGTTTAATTTTTGCAAGTACCTAGGAGAAAGGAATGAATGGGTACTACCACAATCAATCAAAAGCTGAAATGGCTTACCGTGATGAGTGGCTGGGGTTTGGATTACAACAAATTATTTATTCGGACCTTGGTGTTCTACTGCCGCATGGACGGTGGCACGCTCTTCTTCAGCCATTTCCAAGGTCGGTTCTTCACTTATAATACAGGTGGTCCTAGCAACTGCTCCTCCGCGGCCTCTGCCACGCCCACCGCCTCTTGCACCTTGGTTGATAGGGGTTCCACGGCCTTGATTTCCTCTGCTACCTTGGGGAAATGAGGCCATCTTGGGACAGTTGGCTCTAAAGTGTCCCGGCTCATTGCACTCAAAACACAGAGGGGCTTCTCTGGAAGAAGCAGCATACGAGCGGGGGACAAAAGAGTTGCCTTGTTGCCCTCTATTGTAGTAGGGGAAATTCTGTTGGGGTTTCTTGTAGGGTTGATCTTTAGGATTTGCCTCAGGGTGTAAGATCTCTTTTGATGCTTAGGTTTGTTAGTCTTCATTTCTTTCACAAGGGGCTTTGCTCGTATGAGAGCATCCTGTAATGTGCTTGGCCTCATTGCTTCAAGGTGGGAATCTAAGGGTTCATTTAGCCCTTGGCAGAAACGAGCCACTTGCTGGGAAGTAGTCATAGCTGGGGCATACTTTCGAAGAGTGATAAATTTGGAATAGTAGTCTTCAAGAGTTAAGTTGCACTGCCTAAGACTAAAAAACTCATTCATCTTTATGGATTCATGGGATGGGGGAAGATATCTTTCCTTCACTGCTTTCTTGATGTCTTCCCACGTTTGAGAATGCTCGGTGACTTCCTTGTCACGGCACCACTGTTTCCACCAGAGTTTAGCATCTCCGATGAGGCGAAACCGTGCAAGCATAGACTGATTTGCTACTCCAGTACCGGCGCGACAGAGAAATAATCGTCCATTGCCTCAATCCAGACTTCAGCATCCTTCTCAACCTTTGAACCTTCTCCTTTAAAGGAGGGAGGTTGCATTTGCTTGAGCAGGAGCTTCTTCTCCTGGGTATCAGTGTAAAGCGCATTAGGAAGTGGAGGGTGATCGTCCTGGCCATCATTGTAAAAACAATTTTAAGATTACAAGATTCATATTTGCACAACGCTTATTTTTGGAGAGTAAAACATTGAAATTATTTTATTTCCAAATATTTACAAGGACAAGTTTTATTACAAAGATTTGAGACTAATACAATTAGTCTTATTTGCTATCAAGGGAAATTCCTAGGCTTGACTATGACATAAGGGTAGAGCGGTCCACATAGGTGAAATATGGGGGTTCTGCTGTAGTTTCTAGGACTCTAAAAACTGATGGTAAGGGTGGTAGACTCTGGATTGGGGTAGATCCCAACACAGCTACTCTATCAGCACGTAAGATCTGCATCACTTTGTCATACACCCAACGATCCTGAGGTATGCGAATCCCATCTATAGTCACGGAGGTGTCGGCCTTGGGGGTACCGACGAACCAAAATAAACGGATCATCTTCAGCTTTCAAATCCAACGAATCCGCTTTAGGTCGGTGGTGAGGTTCCCAAGTCGATCTGCTCATATGAAGAAATATCTCGACCCACAACTCCAGAAATCTCTACCCCATCCTCTTTCAATACGAGAGAAATGAGGGAGGGACATCTTACTTGTGCACATGCACCCATCTAAAACAAAGGGCCAATCTTCCATTCTGAACATTTGGACCTGGTTGTCGTGGAACTCGAAATTCGAGGAGTGACTATAGCAGTCTCAAAGATGTATTGGAAAACTAGAAACTTGGAGTAGGCATCTTCCTTTTCCTACAATCATTCAAACATCAATTCAACTTATTTGTTTTAGTAGGATGTTTTTACTAATTAGCATTATGTTAGGTAAAACATTCATTACAAAACAATCCTTAAATGGCAATTCCTAGGAGCTAAGATCGGCTCTGATACCAATTGTAAGGTTCCCCCTTCTAAAATAGGAGAAACAATTAAGATAGTCCACTAAGTCTTAACTTTGGAGAAAAATTCCTATTTATTGACACCTTGACCAGAGGTAACGCTTTTTTCCTCATCCATGCAAGGTACAGCTGCTGACCTAGTCTTCTAGAATAGAGTTGCCCAAGAACCTAGTTATCTAGCGTAGGGCTTTTACTTGATCTGTTGCAAAGCTACCCGTCTAATCGGGTCCACCCGTCCATAGGATGGTGCCATTGGGGCATTCCATCCTCCCACTTTCCACCCTACTCACGCTTCAATTTGTTTTCTAATTAATCCTACCACACTGTTTGATAGAAATAAACATGTTCCTTAATTACATCCCTTTTCACACAAAGGTTTGTTAAAACAGCCTTTTTACACAATACAATCATGCCAGAGACAAGATATATATATAAAAAGTTGATACATGAATCAATTCCATACAAGCCAAACCGGCTCTCTTATTCTTTTCCTTTATTCTGCCGATGATCTAGAATTCGGCCTTCCAGCCATTACATGCTGGCCAAAACCCCACGGGACCATACACCTCATCGTCCCCGCTGGCGAGAACTCAAGCTGGCCTGTCACCCTCTCAGGCTCCATCGCTCGATCCTCCCGCCCCTCAGAGGGATGTCTGCACACTAGGGTGGGATTATTTACCGCACTAGCCTGGGCCCTCAAAACTAGGCAGCCTCATAACCTCTCGCCTCAATCGGTGAACCTTATTCTTCCCATGGTACGAGGGATACCTTGGGCCATTCCCGGGCTTTGCTAACGATGCCGCCCGGCTACACAAGCACGGAACGGAGTTAGTGTTGAAGCCAGGAAAACTTGCACTCTTTAAAGACAACAATTTCAATGTAATTTATTAAATACAGCATCACACAATTCGTAACTTCATACAACTTTGTCATTATTTCAAAAAGGAAAAGATACACATTTATTAGCAATATATATAACAAAAACTTTTCTTTAAAATATAACCAATCTAACTTGGCCACCATCTCCTTGAGGAGCTTGAAGAGGGAGGATTGGAGCCGCATTGGGAGCATCTTCCCTAATTTCGTTGTTGCGTGCTCCTCTCGGGGCAATATTCTGACGTTTCCGGGATGGGGCCATCTTGGACATCGACTTGTAGGGCTTGCTGCTGCGGTCGAAACGCTTCAGTTGGATCTCAATTCTGAGATCGTTTGCTCACCGTATGAGCAAAAGACTATAGCGTACGAACTCTATCTAAAGGCAAAAATCCCTTATTAAAGTCTACGCAAATGGGGGGGGAGAGTTAAGGACACTGCCTCTTAGCAAGAGGGGGATGGAGGAGAATTAGCTTATCTGAAAAGAGGCAAATGAGGGGGTGTGAAAGGGGTGGCTGTACTGCAACAAGTACGCTACACAGGGACGGACGGCGGTACAACAGGGCATACGCTGCATAGAAATGCATGCCGTCTGTGGAGCACCCCCCCGGGGGTTTATATAGCTGAGGGGTGAGGGTACGGGCGCTGCACAAAGTAAGGATGAAAGGATGGTGTACCGTCAAAGGCAATGGATTAGTGGCCTGCATGGATCTAGGGGAAAGGTACGGTGTCAGTTGTCCGGGAAAGGAGTGGTACGCATGTATCTTATCTGGTCTAGGGCAACATGGGTGTCCACGTAGGGGTACGTGTGGACCATACAGTGGGCGAATGTCCTTTAGTTCTTGGGTGGCCATCGTACGGCACCCTAGTAAGTGTGTACGGCCCAAATTTTGGGATGGGGTACCCGAATTTGGGGCGCTCGCCTCGATTTGCGTGCTGAACCGCTCCGGGGGGCGAATTTTTTTTTTTTTTGTCCGGGAGGTTCTCTTGGTCGTTGGGGTTCCGACCGTTCGTCAATTTGACGCCCGGTCGTGCATTTATTAAGGTTTAAAGGTCATCGCTTTTTAACTAAAATGACTAAAATTTACGTATAAGCTTGATCCAGTGTCCGTTTTGGATGCTGTAAAATCTTTTATTAGGGTAAAATCACGCGCAGATTCCAAATTCGGGCTCAAAATTTGAAGATTCTAAGTAAAAATGACTCAAATAATAAAATCATTGATTTTTATACCATAAAAACTCATAAATTTATCTATTACATGAACATTTCTTTATTAGTGAAGATGGGTATGTTACAACAAACATATTTTTGTTAACTGGGTGTGGGTCCATTGAAAATGTGATTGCTCATACAAGATATGTCGCTATATCAAGGCCTCCAACTTGTAATCCCACAACTCGTAGGTTTGCTCATCTTTAGAAGAACCCTTTCACAGTAAAACAACCTTGCGCAATGGCATTCCTCCACATTCGTCCTTTGTAGGTATCTTGCAGAGTTCTTTCTCCTTTGTGCATTTCGGAATGTAGAAGTTTGCATTCTCTGGATTTTCTTTTTCAGTTGTCACCACCGGCGAAATTGTCTCCTACAAGAAGGACATCACTAAGGGTATCATGGTGCCCTTCGTAGGTGGACTTCTCCATGTTTGTGACGTTAACATCAATGTCAACATTGTCTTCTTCTGTGCCATCTACAAATGGTTCAAGGGCAATGTAGTCCTAGCTATGAATATGAGACTGATTGTTGCACCTACACCGTAAGTGTTCCATAAAATTACTACAATAACATGATAACCGATGCACCCTTAATGCTATTGGATCATGCTGAGAGTATGCAAAGACTGAGTGTAGGGATCTTGTGTTTGTTATTACAGCCTTGACATTCCATGCCTCATCTCTATCTATATCACCTAACTTTATCTCCCAAAAGACTCTACTAATGTACCAAGCTTGTGATTCATATGTGGACTCAGCTTGAGTGGTGAGCATTTCTTTTGCAAAAACTTTACGACATCAGTTGAGCTTAGCACCATTAGGCTTGAGTTGTTCATAAGTTAGTGCTCTCTTCACCACAACCTGTGCATTGTTGTGCTCTCCCTTTCCATGACCAAAGCCAAAGAAATTCCAAGTCATTTGCAAACCTGTGATGGAAGTGTACTTGGAAACAAAGTAGAAAGGCCTTTTTGCTTTGAATTGAGATGAAGCACCATCAAACCAAACCTAATGATGTTGTAGGGGAATACCATAGGGTAATACCCAATTATAATGTAGCATGAAACAATGTTGTACAAAATGGGTATCATGCTTCTTATCATCAGAGATATAAAAGTGAATAGTTTTGTGGATGTCACTTGCAATGCGAAAGTATGTAATATGCACAAATATGGACACTTGTCTTGAATACCAGTGCATTGACTATATCTGATTTTTCTCCTTAAAAGAGTAATTCT
Source organism: Cibotium barometz (assembly GCF_041138505.1). Taxonomy (NCBI): domain Eukaryota; kingdom Viridiplantae; phylum Streptophyta; class Polypodiopsida; order Cyatheales; family Cibotiaceae; genus Cibotium; species Cibotium barometz. The sequence continues at coordinate 49,627,679 of NC_141060.1, forward strand.
CAGCAAAGTCTACAATAGACATTACCAAATCCTCAGGAAAATTGGATAAGCACTCTTTGTATTGCTCAACTTGCCACATGTACACAAAATTATGTTTGATAAACTTTCTGAGCTAGTCGTTGAACATTTGATTCAGTGCCTTGCATGACATTTCTGTTGAGATTCAAGCTCGATGTCAGTGTGAGCCAACTATGCTATGTGCTGGCAGATTAGGTAGGGACATGTGTGAGACATAAATGACCGCGTGTCCAGCTGGTCATAGTGTGTGGACATTAGCTAGGGTTAGTAGAGTGTGGACACAACTCAGTGTGTGTTGTGTGGATTATGGATTAGTGCATTATGCTTTGTGTGAGAGTGGACATGGCTTCTCTCTATGGTTAGGGTTTGCAATATACATTAGGGTTTGCTCCTGTGTGTGTGTCTCCTCTCCCTCTACCGTTCTTTCAACATGGTATCAGAGCCTTGTGCTGTTTATTAGGGTTTATGAGTGAGTGAGTGAAGAGGGAGAAGAAGCTGTGAAGAGAAGCTGTGAAGCTTGCCATTGGAGCTGTGAAGCTTGGAGCACACCAACAAATACTATCAGATCTGAGAGCTTGGCCTACTGGGTAAGGTCTTCTAAACATCCTTGAGCGGATTGCAGGTGATACAGGCAAAAACAAAGCAAATCAAAGAAAAGAAAAATTCTGGTTTTTGGAAGCTTTCCATTAAAGCTTGGGAACATTGATGTATGGTGGAAATACAAATTTTGGAGCAATTTGAATGCATTTCAAAGTGTGAAAAATTCTGGTTTTTTGAGCTCTCACAAAACAGAGAAAAAGGAGTCAAAAATTGAAGCATTTGGAGTGTGTTTTTGGTAAAAATTCAACCATTGGTGGATTGCACACATACCCAAGTGTGTTGGGGACTTTTTTAGCTCATCAATTAGCAATCTAATCACTCCCAAAGGCCTCAAATGCAGGCGGCGTAGCTCAAACAGTGAAAACAAAGCAGTTTTTGATCATTTTGCCTACAAGGAGATCGATTTCTCATTGGGTGCTTGATACCTTTCACAATTGCTTTAGCAATTGGTTGCTTTATACTTTGGAGAAGAGGGCTATGTGATTTGTTTGGTCAATTATGCCTAATTGAGCTGGGAATGAGCTGATTAAAACAGGCTGTTCACTGGTTGCAGAGAAACAGAGCATTTTTAATTGAGCAATTAATCTTTGGTCTTTTACAATTGGACAAATTCCTCTTACATGGAGTTGATGGACACTATTGCTAAGCTAATGAATGCCTGGTTGCTCAATTTGGACAAATATTGAAGGAATTAGAGCAAATTTTCTACTGGTTTTTCTGGTTTTTCTGGTTTTTTCCAAAACAGAGAAAGGGGTTTTCAAAAATTGATATGTACACATGTCAGATGGTGTTGATACTCAACGTTGAGGTTGATTAGGTGTCAATGCAAGTTGCCCATACTTTATTGCACCATTACATTGTGATTTGGAGCCTTGGAAGGCGTGTCAATTCAGGGTATTCCGGACTGCGTGAGTCAGTTCATCTTGGATGATTACAGGTTGATTTTCTATATCAAATTTGGAGTTTGTTGGCTAGCTTGGAGTATCTGGAACATTCACTGGAGTGTGGTTGAGCTGAGGAAGGCTCATTTACAGCTTTGAAGTGTGCGGAAGGTGTATGCATTAAGCAAACATGTCGGATAATCCAGTTCAGATTGTTGGTGAAAAGCTGGATAGGAAGAACTTCCAGGCATGGAAGTACAGGATAAAGAGTTTCTTGAAAGGGAAAGGATTTTGGAATCTCATTAGAGGTGCTGAGCCAGAGCCTGAGCTACCTCGACAACCTACACAGCAGCAGCTTATTGCTCATAAGCAATGGTCAGAGAGAGCATTCAAAGTGCTGCATTATTTGTCTATATGTATATCTGATGCTATGCTCATACACATACAGGATGCTGAGAATCCCAAAGATGCGTGGGATACTTTGGTCAAGATGTTTGATACAGATACGAGTGCTCGCAAGTCTCAGTTGCGATAGTAGATACGAGTGCTCGCAAGTCTCAGTTGCGACAGCAGATACATAATGTGAAAAGGAATAAAAGGAGCATACATGATTATGTGCAAGAAATCAAGAAGTTTGCAGATGCATTGGCCACAATAAATGCCCCCATGCCTGATGATGATTTGGTGGATATTACCTTGCGTGGTCTTGGCAAGGAATACAAATCTTTTGATACATCTATCTCAGTGAGGAGTACAGGTTTACCCGACTTCGATGAGTTGGTTTCACTCTTGTTGGTTGAGGAAATCAAGCTCAGTGATTCATTTCTGGATGCATCTACTAGCCATGATGATGGCAAAAATCAGGCTTTCTACTCGCAGAGAGGCTTTAGAGGCAGGGGGAGATTTGCATCACGTGGACGTGGTGGTAATGGTCGTGGATGGCAGGATAGGCCTCCACAACAGAATTTTCAGCCTTCATATGGTGCTCGAGGTGGTCGTGGATATGCACCTCAAAGAGGTCGTGGTAACCCCCGTGGTCGAGGACGTTGGCAAGGCCAACAAAATTCAATGCAAGATGAGGAATGCCATTACTGTGGCAAATTTGGACATATGGCGAGAGATTGTTTCCACAAACAGAATGATTTGAGAGGGGGTAGAGCACATCGTGGTGGTCATTATGGTGGAAATTATGCACAACATGGTGGAAACTATGCATCAAGCAGCAATGATGGCACAACAAATCATTTGTTTGCCATGAAGCATGTTGTGGGTTCTATGACAACAAATGCTGAGAATGATGACACATGGTATATGGACTCAGGAGCATCAAACCATATGACATGTCATGGTGAATGGTTTGAGCATATGAAGCCTATGGATGTAAAAGGCTATGTGAAAACAGGTGATGATACCCAGCATGTCATTACACATGTTGGAAGTGTACCATTGGTCATGCATAATGGTCAAACAAAGTCTATGTCTGATGTGTTGTATGTGCCTTCGATCACTAAAAGCTTGGCCTCAGTTGGTCAAATGGTGGAACAGGATTACAGGTTTGTTTCAACGAGCATGGATGCTTCGTTGAAGATTTCAAACATGGATGTAGAGTGATTTCTAAAGGCAAGAAAGAAGGCAGATTGTTTAAGCTGGATGCTGGAATTCCTGAGTTAAAATCAGCCATGTTCTCCAAAAGTAAAAATGTGGTACAGGACATTGATATGTGGCATAAGAGGATTGGACATGTCAATATACAGAGATTAAAGAACATGCAAACAAGAGGCATTTTCAATGGATTGCCTAGGTTCAAATATGATGGACATATGCATGTTTGTGAAGCCTTTCAGTTTGGAAAGCAGGCAAGGTTGAGGTTTCCTAGAGAAGGAAATATGAGTAACAGGCCACTTGAGATCGTACATAGTGATGTATGGGGTCCTGCACAAAACCCATCTATCAAAGGCAGTTTATACTATGTTACATTCATAGATGATTTCAGCAGGATGACATGGATATACTTTCTCAGAGAGAAGAGTGAAGTGTTGGAAAAGTTCATGGATTTCAAAGCTTTTGCAGAAAAGCAATATGGCTGTTGGATTAAATGTTTGAGGACAGATGGAGGTGGTGAATACACCTCAAAGGCTTTTGAGCATTTCTTGAGGAAGCATGGAATAAGAAGACAGTTGACTTGCAGGTATACACCTCAGCAGAATGGTGTGGCTGAGAGAAAGAATAGAGTCATATGTGAAGTGGCAAGGGCAATGCTTAATGAAAAGAGCATGCCAGATTCCTATTGGGCAGAAGCATGTGCTATTGCAGTGTATATATTGAACAAAACACCTACAGCAGCCATTCATGGAAGCACGCCAGAGATGCGGCTTACAGGTTACAGGATATTGGACACCTCAAAGTTTTTGGATGCATAGCTTATGTACATGTGCCTGATGAAAGAAGAAGGAAGTTGGATCCTAAGGCAGAGAAATGTGTATTTGTGGGATATGCACAGGATTGAAAGATATACAAATGTTATAATCCACAAACTAGACAAGTGGTCATCTCACGAGATGTGGTGTTTGATGAGCTTGCTAGTTGGTACAAAGCAAAAGATGAGGGAGTCATTGAGTCACTTGAGGCTGATGTGCCTGTGAACTTGCCACAAGCAAGTTCTAGTTCTACTACTATGTCTGGGCCAGCAGAGCAGAAGCTGAGAGTAGTAGTGTACGTTCATGGTCAGGACGTTTGAGGCATGAGAGTGTGAGCACTGGGAGTAGTGCTATGGATAAAGGCAAAAAGAAAGTTGAAGGAATTGGAATCACAGGTTATGAGTCATCTAGTTCAAAGAGTTTGGATGAGGAGCTTGGCATACCTGTTTTATGCACACCTGGTGCTAGACAGGATAGATATGTGCCACCACATGCTAGAGTTACAAGTGTACAGAGTGACCCGCAGGCATTGCGGAGATCCCAGAGAGTCAGATATCCTGTTGACAGATTGACATATCGAGATTTTGCTATGCACTATGCATATATGACATCTATGGTGAAGCATGTGGAACATACATGCTATACAGAGGCTATTGGAGAGCATGTATGGGAGAAAGCAATGGATGTAGAGATGGACGCATTGGTCCATAATGACACATGGGACTTGGTTGCATTACCAAAGGACAAGAATGTTATTGATGTAAATGGGTTTACAAAGTGAAGTGCAAATCTGATGGTTCTATTGAGAGACATAAAGCAAGATTGGTAGCAAAGGGTTATGCACAGACCCAAGGTTTGGATTATGATGAGACGTTTAGTCCAGTGGCTAAGATGGGCACAGTGAGAGCAGTCATTGCTATGGCTGCAGCTAATGGCTGGGAAATGCATCAGATGGATGTCAAGAATGCATTTCTAAATGGAGATCTACAAGAGGAAGTGTACATGGTACAGCCAGAAGGGTATGTACACCCTAGATATCCCACTCACGTATGCAAGTTGAAAAAGGCATTGTATGGTCTAAAGCAAGCACCTCGTGCTTGGAGTGATAAGATGAGCAGATATCTTATCTCACTTGGTTTTCAGATTTCTACAGCAGATTCTTCACTCTATGTGAAGAAGACAGAGCATGGGATTGTTTTACTCGTCATCTATGTGGATGACTTGATTATCACAGGTGATCATGGTGCAGATGTGATGCATGTCAAGAAAGTTTTGAGTGGACAATTTGACATGAAAGACCCTGGTGAGTTGAGATACTTTCTTGGAATTGAAGTGGTAAAAGATCATGCAGGTACTTGGTTAGTACAGCGCCAATATGCATTGGATATGTTGGCAAAGTATGGCATGACAGGGTGTAAGCCTATGAGTACACCATTGGAGCAAAATGTGAAGTTGCGGGCTGATTATGGCGAGGAATTGGATGATCCTTCTATGTACAGGAAGGTGGTTGGTAGTCTCATATACATGACTATCACACGCCCGGATTTGAGTTATGTTGTGGGGCTAGTCAGTCAGTTTATACACAGCCCCAGGAAACCACATTTGGATGTAGTGAGACGCATCATGAGATATGTGAAGACCACAGCACATTATGGTTTATTTTATGAGAGTGGTAAAAGCTTGGACATACATGGCTACACAGATGCTGATTGGGCAAGTAGCGCATATGACAGGAGGTCTACTAGTGGATATGCTTTTACACTTGGAAGTGCCGTGGTGAGTTGGAGTAGCAAGAAGCAACCTACAGTTGCTTTATCCAGTACAGAGGCTGAGTACAGAGGTGCAGCCATTGCTACTTGTGAGGCTATATGGTTAAAGAGTCTCTTGATAGATTTATGTGAGCCCATTGGTGGCAAAGTTGTCATTCATTGTGACAACATGTGCAGTATATAGTTGGCAAAGAATCCAGTGTTTCATGCGAGGACCAAACACATAGAGGTCCATTATCACTTTGTCAGAGAGAAGGTGCTAGATGGTACAGTTGATCTTCAGTATGTGAAGACTGATGAGCAGGTGGCAGATATCTTCACAAAGCCACTTAGCAAGGAGAAGTTTGAGTACTTCCGGACTATGTTGGGAGTACATGGGATGAGCTTGAGGGGGAGTGTTGAGAGTCTTGATATCCCAAGCTCATCTACATCTTCATCGGCAGTACATCATGAGCTTGAGAGGGGCTGTTGAGATTCAAGCTCGATGTCAATGTGAGCCAGCTATGCTATGTGCTGGCAGATTAGGTAGGAACATGTGTGAGACATAAATGACCGCGTGTCCAGCTGGTCATACTGTGTGGACATTAGCTAGGGTTAGTAGAGTGTGGACACAACTCATTGTGTGTTGTGTGGATTATGGATTAGTGCATTATGCTTTGTGTGAGAGTGGACATGGCTTCCCTCTATGGTTAGGGTTTGCAATATACATTAGGGTTTGCTCCTGTGTGTGTGTCTCCTCTCCCTCTACCGTTCTTTCAACAATTTCCTTGCGTATTAACTCTTTCGTCTTCTTTGTCTTGCCATCATCAGTGGTTCCACAATCTATGTGTTAAAAGATCTTCATGGTGACAAGTCGACCAACATATGCAGATTCAGCTGGACAAACTGCTATGTTTCAAGGACCACAAACAGTGCAACTACCCATTAGACACTTAAAAGCATGGAAAATAGTACCTTCAAATTTGGGACATAGGATGGACTCCCATGCGCTTGTGATGCTCTTGTAGGACTTCTCTGCAGCCTTGTAGCCACTTGGCTGAGAACCCACATTACAAATGACACAATCACATTGGCGTGTTTTTCCATGCAACCCAAAAGTAGATCCCCTAATCTGGTTCAATGCATCTTTTAAGAATGACATCTGAACATGTGTTATGTAGTGTATCGATCCTTAAGCTTGCGCACAAAGTATGGCTTTAATTTCTCAAAATATCGTTGATGAATTATGCATCTCCTTAAACAACAAATATAGTAACTTGTAGTACAAAACCATCGTAACAAGTTAAACATTTGGTTTAAAACTGGTTTGTAGTTATAGGCTCCTAGGTGTATGCAGCTAGTTCACCAACCGATATCTTATTGGTTTAACACTGGTATCATATTGTTTCAAAACTGGTGTTATCTAAAGCAAAGCTGATATTTACCTTGTATCTCATGCATGTTACATAGAGCTAATTTTCCAAACAGTATCATACCGGTACAAAACACTGGTATCATATGGGCACCCCAAGTTGTCCTTCCGGTCTTTACCCGGTATCATACTAGTGTTCAACCGGTATAATACCGGTTAGAAAATTTGCTATATACATGGTAAATTAGAGGAGACCATGCTCTTAAACTAGTATGATAGCAGTGTTTAATTGGCAACTGGTCTTTTCCCTATCAGTAGTGTTAGTTGTATATAGCTGTCATTCCACAACCAGTATCATATTGGTTTGGGAGCGGTGTGATACTGGTGAAAAGCCTGTTAAGCTTGTTTTTGCTATAGCCTAAGTCTATAAAGGTTGTTTTCGATCAGGTATCTTACTGGTTTAACACCAATCTGTTACCAGTTTTCTTGGTTTTGTTTATTCCCGCCCTAAGTTGAAAACTATTTTGAACCATGCCCTGTCTTATGAGGGAGATTGGTTTCTTTTTATTTGCTAGATTTTGTAGTCCTTAATTTCCCCAAGTAGTCCAAGAGCTATAGGTTGACTGACTAAAAATCTGATAGTCAAACATAATACACATAGACACATGATAAAAGAAGGAAACAATGCACATACATGTTAAGATATCGAGCTCATCTAGTGAGGCGGTGGACACTGATGACCCGCCTGGGGGATAGGCCCCACACTTACACCACTGGCATGGTTGGTAAGATCATGGGTGATATGCGGCCAGTGGGATGATAGGCTTTGTAATAGCCATTCTAGAGACTGGCATAGTTATAGCGCTAGCTCATTTAGTTGGGTTCACACTATAGAGAACCCTAGTGTGTATTTGGTTGAGTACCTTTTCATATTGTGTACTCTTGTCTTTGTATATGGTGTGTTGAGTGTTGAGTGAAGAAGAAGAAGATTTTCAGCCTCTCACCTTGTGTGTTCTCTATGGTTTTGTGAGTGTGTGTGTGGTTGCAAGATCTCAAGCTCTCTTCTCCCCTGCATCTTTTCATGGTATCAAAGCCTGGTTCATACTAAGGGCTGAGCTGCAAGCAAGAGAAGCACAGGAAGCGGTACGAGGGTAAGAGCTTCAACTACTATTCCATATTTGTATTGGTGACTACACCCTTGAGCTCTACGGGAGGCACCGGCAAACGATCTCTGATTGAGGAGCTTTCTTCGTGGGAGAAAAGCTATAGGGTAACTATCAGGACAGAATTTTTTGGGCCAAAATCACGTTTTGGGCGCGTCAGGACCTCCGTTTTTCAGAAAGCAAGCAATTTCGAGCACTGCAGGTAAGTCATCCATTCTCTGTAGAACTCTGTTTTAAGAATTGCAGGAAGAGAGATGGGCTGTGCAGACACTGTGTGTGCTACAAGGAGGTCAACAGTTGCCATTGCATTGAGGTCACTGGTTGTGACATTTGAGTGTGTACTACAGTATCGCTGCAAAAAATATAGCAGTTTGTGCAGGACAAACCAGAGTGCTGTTTCTGGTAAATTTGTGTGTCTGGCAAGATGTCAAATGATGGCATAAACCAGATTGTTGCTGAGAAGCTTGATAAGAACAACTTCCATGCTTGGAGGTTCAAGTTGACGAATTTCCTGATGGGAAAGGGTTATGGCATCGGAGATATCGGAGATCAATTCGACTGTTTCTGGTAAATTTGTGTGTCTGGCAAGATGTCAAATGATGGCATAAACCATATTGTTGCTGAGAAGCTTGATAAGAACAACTTCCATGCTTGGAGGTTCAGGTTGACGAATTTCCTGATGGGAAAGGGTTATTGGGACTACATAGAGGGTGAGCATGAAGAGGCATCGGAGATATCGGAGATCAATCCGACTATTGCAGATGTGAAAGAGTTCAAGGACTGGAACCAAGGAGCCAGAAAAGTTATGTATTGGCTCTCTATCAGTATACAGGACACCATGATTGGGCACATACAGGATGTCAAGTCCCCCACAGAGGTGAGGGACACCTTGGTAAAACTCTATGAAACGAATACCAAGGCACGAAAGATAGAGTTGAAGAATGAACTTCATACTGTGGAGAAAAAGAGTATGTTTGTGAATGACTATGCATTGAAGATAAAGGGTATTGTGGAATCCCTTGCATCTATTGGCATTTCAGTAGATGATGATGATGATAAGGTGGAAGTCTGTCTACGTGGTCTCGAGCCACAATACAAGGCATTCAAGACGTCCATTTAGACTCGGGAAAACATTCCCAATTTCACAGATTTGGTGTCTATGTTGATTATAGAAGAGAACAGCTTGGGTGAAGATCAACAGTCTTCAACAAAACAAAAACAGTTCAGAGCAAGAGGCCTTCTACACAAGTTCAGGAAGAGGACGAGGTAGAGGAGGCCATGGACGTGATCAAGGAGGTGACTGAACAGGTAATCAAAATTATGGCCAGCAGAGCAGCAGCAACAACAGTCCCAAAATTCACAACAACAACAACAACAACACGCAGGTGGAAGAGGCAAATTCAGAGGCAAGGGGAGTCAAAGAGGTCATGGAAATTGGCAAAGGCAGTATAATGATACACGTGGATGCTTTTATTGTGGTAAGCCTGGACATGTGCAGGCAAATTGTTATAAGAAGTTGGCTGACATGCAAAATGGGAAATTGCAGTGAAACAACCATGCATCCTCAAGCAGAAATAATGAGGATAATGAAAGGTTGTTTGTTATGCAGCATGTTGCTAATGCCATGTCTGAAAATGTTGAAGCAGCACATAAAGATGATGTATGGTACGTTGATTCAGGTGCTTCGAACCACATGACAAGTCATGGGGAGTGGTTCAAGGAGATGAAAAACCTTGAAAGACCAGGTTTTGTGGAAACAAGGGACGACACTGCTCATCCAATTGCCCATGTTGGAGATGTGTCATTGTCTATGCTGCAGGATGGAAAGTGAAGTACCTTGCAGATGTACTTCACGTTCCAAACATAACAAAGAATCTAGTTTTAGTTGGCCACATGATTGAGTAGGGTTTACAGGTTCGGTTTAATCCTGATGGTTGTTATGTTGAGGAACATAAGACAAGTGGAGGTTGGTTGCAAAAGGCAACAGAGTGGGCAGAATGTTGAATGTAAACATGCCTGAAGTGAGAGCTGCAATGTTTGCAAATGGTTCAAGAATTGTTGAAGACACAGACATTTGGCATAAAAGAATTGGACATATGAATGTGCAGAGAATGAAGTCTATGTAGACTAAAGGAATTGTGACAGGGCTGCCAAAATTTAAAGTTGAAGGTATGCAGAGAACATGTGTGTAAGATTCCCCCCAACCCCCTTTTTGATGTCTAGTATCTTCCCCTGTAATCAATCCCTCTTCAGAAATATAAAGGCCTTGTTCTAACTGTTTTAGCCTAGAGAGAGAAAAATATGCTAGAGAGAGAATATTCAGATTATGAATATTTTTGGATAGAAAATTAACTCATCTTATTAAAATAAGTTCCCCTGAAATAGAAATTCAAAAAGAATTTTCCAATGTGCAATTGAAATTAATTGGAAATAAGTATAAAGAACCTTAGTCTAAGGGTCTAGATTTTCAGAAATTTTTAGATTATGGTCCAATTAAGGTTCCTATGGGCCAATAGCATCAATCCATGTGTAGGGAGGAGATAAATCCAATTTGTAAAAGAAGATACCCAAAAATGAGTAAATACTCACATAAGATGAAGAGTTGAAAATGTACAAGATTTATTAGTAAAAAAACTATGAACAATATTAAAAATATGAGATATTTTGGGTATCCAAAAATGAGTAAATGCTCACATAAGATGAAGAGTTGAAAATGTACAAGGTTTATTAGTAAATAAACACATATGTAAGGAAGGGGAGTTCTTTAAAGGAGGTGCATATTTCACATAAGATGAAGAGTTGAAAATGTACAAGGTTTATTAGTAAATAAACACATATGTAAGGAAGGGGAGTTCTTTAAAGGAGGTGCATATTTCACATAAGATGAAGAGTTGAAAATGTACAAGGTTTATTAGTAAAAAAAAACTATGACACATATGTAAGGAAGAGGAGTTCTTTAAAGGAGGTGCATATTTCACATAAGATGAAGAGTTGAAAATGTACAAGGTTTATTAGTAAAAAACTATGAGCAATAAAATTTTGACACATATGTAAGGAAGGGGAATTCTTTAAAGGAGGTGCATATTTCACATGCTTGAATGAGTTTTAAACTCAAAAATAATGTGATATTTTTATCTCTCATCTCTCTTGAACCAAACCAAATCAAAATGGAACCAAACCGAATCAAAAAGTAACCAAACTAGGTCCAAATCTAGTCCAAATTCAACCAAACTGACTTGGAAAATTCTAGAATCAGTTTGTTTGGTTAGGAGCTCAAATTTTCCTATAAATAGAAGCCTCCCCTTGTTGAAAAAAATATAGTGTCTTATGCTTTGTCACTCTACTCCACCTAAGCCAAAATATATAGTGTCTTATGCTTTGTTACTCTACTCCACCTAAGCCAAAATATATAGAGTCTTATGCTTTGTTACTCTACTCCACCTAAGCCAAATTAGATAGAGTCTTATGCATTGTTACTCTACTTTACCTAAGCCAAGAGTTGTGAATTCTTTAATAATTCACTAGTTTTTGATACTTCTCTCTTTCTTCAATCCCCATTGGTGGCTCCATCAACATACTAAACCAATTGATTGGTTGGGGGCCTCTACCGTGAATAAAGAATCAAGCAAATTATAAGGTAAGTATATTGAATTTTGATCTTTCTATAATTTCTCAATGATTCTCTCTTCTCAACCCCTCTCAAGCTTGAGAAGTTTAATTGGTATGGTTTTTTAAATGCTATTGAAGTTAATTGGTGAATAGTAGTGAAGAGTTACATAATTTAATAAATGCTATAGAAGTTAATTTCCATTTATGTTTAAATTCTAATGGTTTTTATGTAATTTCTCTCTCTCACTCAAGAAATGGTCATACTCATGAACCATTCTCAATCCAAATGAAGCTTTTCATAAAGCCTTTCCTTAATCCAAGATTAAGCTATGCTTGAGGCCAAATTAATGGCTTTTTGCTATGCTTTTAGTTTATGCACATTGATGATTCAATCCATTATGGATTGATGATCCAATTAGAGACCATTCTAATTATTTTCTTAATGATCCAATTAGAGACCATTATGGATTGATGTTCCAATTAGAGACCATTATGGATTGATGATCCAATTAGAGACCATTCTAATTATTTCTTTAATAATGAGCTTTATCCCTTAGAAAAAAATTGAGATTTATCAGTCATAGTAGCGGAGCTATGGCAAAATTTTTATAGAAATGACGCATAAAATAAATTTATTCAAAGTATAAAAAGAGAAATTCCTACCATATTCTAGGAACTATCATCCTAGATTAATTAAAAGAAATTTTATTATGCATGGAGATGTGGATGTTGCATGTAGATGTAGATGTATGGATGTGAGTGTGAATGTGGAGGTGGATGTATGCATGGGACGTGGATGTATGCATGTAGAAATAGATGTGTAGATGAGGATGTAAATGGAGATGTGGATGGATGCATGTAGATGTAGAGGTATAGATGTAGATGTGAATGGAGATGTGGATGTATACATGTAGATGTAGATGTATAGATGTAGAAGTGGATGTGGAGGTGGATGGATGCATGTAGATGTAGATGTATAGATGTAGATGGGAATGGAGATATGGATGTATGCATGTAGATGTAGTTGTGAATGGAGATGTATATGTATACATGTAGATGTAGATGTATAGATGTAGATGTGGATGTGGATGGGGATGTATGCATGTAGATGTAGGTGTATAGACGTAGATGTGGATGTAGAGGTGGATGTATGCATGTAGATGTAGATGTATAGATGTGGATGTGAATGTGGAGTGGATGTATGCATGTAGATGTAGATGTATGGAGGTGAATGTGAATGTGGATGTGGATGTATGCATAGGGATGTAGATGTATGCATGTAGATGTGAATGTACGCATATAGTTGTGGATGTATGGATGTGAATATACGATTGTGATGTGAGGGAATCTGAAGTGATGAGATGGAAATGATGTGATGGGATGAGTATACATATAAATGGAATATGGAATAAATAATGTAGATTGAGGAGGGATAATGTGGAAAAATGAAAGTTAAAATAGAAATTGTATTGTAAACTGTTTGTAAATGCTGTTTGTAAATGCTGTCTGTAAATGATTGTTTTATGTCAAGAATGCTGGGGGGAGCATTTTGACCGTCTTGTGATTAAGGTCGTGATGAGAAAGTTGCAACTGCTGACGGGGAGTCAATGAAGGACGTCTCGCGTAGCAAGGTCGGCCGAGGTCTTGACCAGCCTCGGTGCGATTAAAATGGTGAGCTTCCGGTACGGTGGATGAGGGGCCAAGGAAGCGGCCTATGCGTGAAGCGCTAGGTTACCTGCGAAGGATCCTAGAGGGTGCTGACCATACGGTGCTCGGGCTCTGGGTCGCCTAGGATACCCACGCGTGCGTCGAGGAAGATATTGGAACAGAGTTGGAGTTGTTTTCTGAAATCGAGCATGGATCTGGTTGATTGACCTTGCTGGTCTTCAATGGATGAGTCCATGGCTCCTTATATGGATCTGTTGGTTGATCTTGCTGATCTTCAACGAGAGTCCATCATGTTAAGTGATTATATTGCCAAGTATTATGGACTAGGAACTATCGAAACGGCTCCTGAGCGTTCTAGTTGCCAATGATGCCATAGATACTCTGATGAAGGAATGATGGGAAATTAAGAATCAATTGGATAAATTGGAAGATGGTGATCAATGATACTATGGTTTTATTAAAGGATTGTTTTAAACTGGTTGAATCTGGTTGAAAAAAGCAATTTCATATTGGGTGTGTGAGTGGTGTGACTAGTTTTATTTTGCATGAACATCCGGCTAGGGGGCCTTGGAACTCTTTTCCTTGGTACCCGGGACAAAACCTAACCAAATTTTTAATTGGATCCCATCACTACAGTGGTTGGGCGGTTGGCTAACCCATGGGATTGGATGGGGTTAGGCTGGACTGATGGATCCGTAAATCGAGACTCAAACTTTTGTTTTTACGATAGAAAAAAATAAAAAAATAAATCCCGGACAGAAACTGTTCTATGGATAGGAATCAACGGCTGTGCCTCTTGAATGGGGAAAAAAGCGTTGATCCCAATGATCCAAGTGCAAGTTTCTTCCTTGAACTGACTAAGTATCTTATAGATGTAATCGGATCATCTCGATCAGAAATGATCTTGACTACGTTAGAATAAAAAGTTGTCCTGGTGGAATCGCCCGTGCCTTCCGGTAGAGGAAGTTTTTCCGGGTTCGGTTTTGGAACAACCGACGGATTAGTCTCTTATCCGGATATCCGTGGGCGAGGCCCCGAGTGTGGGACCCCTGTCCCGCGCGAGAAGCGCTACTTCCGCTGCCAGTACCCTGAATCCGTTGCTCGGTGGGAACAGGGATCTTACAGTTGGTATCAGAGCATTTGGTTAATAAAGATCAACTGAGAAGACAAATATGTCAAAAAATTATCAAGAAACACCAAGAGGTTATAATTGTGTGATATAATTCATACAATTTGATATTCAAACTGAAATTCATAATTTGGTAATCGGTTCTTCAGATGGAAGTACCGCAATTATATAGAATCCCTGACTTGCTTGAGGCCTAGACATGATAGTATTTACCTTATAATTCCAAGGACCGTGACTACGCGTATATACCGAGAGTATACTGCAGCTCTTTACTGACAGTATATACGAGTAAATCTAAGACTTGAAATTATAAGCGTTAATGCTATCTAGATGATGATTTCGAATGTGATTGATATGATTTTTAATTCTGTTTGAGAATGAATGAATTGATTTGGATTCTGATTGAAAATGCTGATTGAAAAATGTTGATTTTTAAAAATTAGTTGAAATATAATGAAACCACAATGAGGGGGAATGGGACGAGTCCCTGTGATGATATTCACAACTAGAATGATGATAACAAATTCAGCAAATCACTATGAGATTAGTGGGTTGTGCTGTCAGATTGCTACTGTTAATACTTGACCGGTAGATCAAGTTAAGTGATGTCAAATTGAGAACTTGCTTGACTGAAATTTTCGTGGAGGAATGTTCGGAAGGAAACTTTTCGGTCTAATGGAACATTATCATGTTAAAGATATGAATGATATAATCTGAATGAATTGTTATTTAATGATGAGTTCTATATAAGGGATATTTATCCCAGTGTTCTATTGGGTTGACCAGAATATAAGGAACCCCAGAATAAAATTGGATCTTAAGAATAAGAGCTGTCCTCTACCTTGCGAGATGAGGACATCTCGCACTTTTTAAGTGGGGTAGAATGTAAGATTCCTCCCCAACCTTCGAGGTATACTGGAGTAAGAATCTTCCTTTCTGATCTTATAATTATTCCCTCTCTAAAATAAAAGAAAATTTCTGTTTAAAAAAGGAAGACCCTTTCCCTAGAATACTCTCAGGAGTCCCACCTGTTTTAAGGATTTAGAACAATGAGTTTAGAAGTGAGAATCGGTGTTTTGGATACCAAGGTTTTGGTTTTCATTCGAGTACGGCCCAAAAGAAGTTCTTTATCTCTTGGGGAGTATAAGAAGTTATCTCCCAGATATTGTGATCCTTATATCTAAATTCAATGAAAGTAGGTGACTTAGCCTACAAGTTTCTTTTATCTCCTCATCTCAAAATTCTTAATGCCTTCTATAGAAAAATGTGTCAAACACAAATCATGGAAAGACGGTAAAACTTCAGTGGTAAGTTACCGTTGGCTTCTAGGTTACGCTAGCTCCTTCCTTTATATAACTCGTAACTTTTACTTGTCGCTCACAGTAATCTTACTCCCATCAATCTCCTTTCTTTCTTAATCTCCTTCATGGCTTGGCCACAGGAATTAGTTTTATCCCTGATGATTTCTCACCTTCAAGACGCAAGAGAGTCTGTGAAGAAAGACTTTATAGAACAGTATGAGCGCTCACTTTTTCCTCACCTAGGAACTTCTGTAGCGCAGACCAAATGGCGGACCTATCAAAACATAACTAGGGTAACACCCTGGGGTCAGCAACACTTTCATAACAATGTCCGCTTGGCCATGGTTATTGAAGCTTTGGGTTTGGGTCCCCGATACTACTGTGTCATGAGATCAAGGCATCTTGGGTTTTCTGAGCGGGTCTTCTTACTGGCATGTTTTCTTCCTCATGAGAAGATATGCCTTTACCCCGTTTTTGCTTGCCTCTCAGAGGTCCTTTTGTTAGATCACCTCATACCACTGAGATAGGTGCGGCAATAACCAGCAGAATCATTCCCATAGATGAGTTACCCTATACTTGTGCAGCTTGTGAGGACTGCTTTTGTGACCATATGATGGACGGGCTTATGGAAGTGTAAAGAGTTCTTCTATCTTTACTGTATAAGTCCCGTGAATGAATAAAGTTTAAATCTTGTTCTTATTTTGAATCTTGCTCTCTTTAAGACTTTTCTTGGTGGTTAATCGTGATTAAAATTTTTCTCTAAGTCTCTTATTCGTGCATCTTGCGAAATTATTCCAAGTTGCGAGATGAGGACATCTCGTGTTTTTTAAGTGGAGTAGAATGTAAGATTCTCCCCAACCCCCTTTTTGATGTCTAGTATCTTCCCCTGTAATCAATCCCTCTTCAGAAATATAAAGGCCTTGTTCTAACTGTTTTAGCCTAGAGAGAGAAAAATATGCTAGAGAGAGAATATTCAGATTATGAATATTTTTGGATAGAAAATTAACTCATCTTATTAAAATAAGTTCCCCTGGAATAGAAATTCAAAAAGAATTTTCCAATGTGCAATTGGAATTAATTGGAAATAAGTATAAAGAACCTTAGTCTAAGGGTCTAGATTTTCAGAAATTTTTAGATTATGGTCCAATTAAGGTTCCTATGGGCCAATAGCATCAATCCATGTGTAGGGAGGAGATAAATCCAATTTGTAAAAGAAGATACCCAAAAATGAGTAAATGCTCACATAAGATGAAGAGTTGAAAATGTACAAGATTTATTAGTAAAAAAACTATGAACAATATTAAAAATATGAGATATTTTGGGTATCCAAAAATGAGTAAATGCTCACATAAGATGAAGAGTTGAAAATGTACAAGGTTTATTAGTAAATAAACACATATGTAAGGAAGGGGAGTTCTTTAAAGGAGGTGCATATTTCACATAAGATGAAGAGTTGAAAATGTACAAGGTTTATTAGTAAATAAACACATATGTAAGGAAGGGGAGTTCTTTAAAGGAGGTGTATTTCACATAAGATGAAGAGTTGAAAATGTACAAGGTTTATTAGTAAAAAAAACTATGACACATATGTAAGGAAGAGGAGTTCTTTAAAGGAGGTGCATATTTCACATAAGATGAAGAGTTGAAAATGTACAAGGTTTATTAGTAAAAAACTATGAGCAATAAAATTTTGACACATATGTAAGGAAGGGGAATTCTTTAAAGGAGGTGCATATTTCACATGCTTGAATGAGTTTTAAACTCAAAAATAATGTGATATTTTTATCTCTCATCTCTCTTGAACCAAACCAAATCAAAATGGAACCAAACCGAATCAAAAAGTAACCAAACTAGGTCCAAATCTAGTCCAAATTCAACCAAACTGACTTGGAAAATTCTAGAATCAGTTTGTTTGGTTAGGAGCTCAAATTTTCCTATAAATAGAAGCCTCCCCTTGTTGAAAAAAATATAGTGTCTTATGCTTTGTCACTCTACTCCACCTAAGCCAAAATATATAGTGTCTTATGCTTTGTTACTCTACTCCACCTAAGCCAAAATATATAGAGTCTTATGCTTTGTTACTCTACTCCACCTAAGCCAAATTAGATAGAGTCTTATGCATTGTTACTCTACTTTACCTAAGCCAAGAGTTGTGAATTCTTTAATAATTCACTAGTTTTTGATACTTCTCTCTTTCTTCAATCCCCATTGGTGGCTCCATCAACATACTAAACCAATTGATTGGTTGGGGGCCTCTACCGTGAATAAAGAATCAAGCAAATTATAAGGTAAGTATATTGAATTTTGATCTTTCTATAATTTCTCAATGATTCTCTCTTCTCAACCCCTCTCAAGCTTGAGAAGTTTAATTGGTATGGTTTTTTAAATGCTATTGAAGTTAATTGGTGAATAGTAGTGAAGAGTTACATAATTTAATAAATGCTATAGAAGTTAATTTCCATTTATGTTTAAATTCTAATGGTTTTTATGTAATTTCTCTCTCTCACTCAAGAAATGGTCATACTCATGAACCATTCTCAATCCAAATGAAGCTTTTCATAAAGCCTTTCCTTAATCCAAGATTAAGCTATGCTTGAGGCCAAATTAATGGCTTTTTGCTATGCTTTTAGTTTATGCACATTGATGATTCAATCCATTATGGATTGATGACCCAATTAGAGACCATTCTAATTATTTTCTTAATGATCCAATTAGAGACCATTATGGATTGATGTTCCAATTAGAGACCATTATGGATTGATGATCCAATTAGAGACCATTCTAATTATTTCTTTAATAATGAGCTTTATCCCTTAGAAAAAAATTGAGATTTATCAGTCATAGTAGCGGAGCTATGGCAAAATTTTTATAGAAATGACGCATAAAATAAATTCATTCAAAGTATAAAAAGAGAAATTCCTACCATATTCTAGGAACTATCATCCTAGATTAATTAAAAGAATTTTATTATGCATGGAGATGTGGATGTTGCATGTAGATGTAGATGTATGGATGTGAGTGTGAATGTGGAGGTGGATGTATGCATGGGACGTGGATGTATGCATGTAGAAATAGATGTGTAGATGAGGATGTAAATGGAGATGTGGATGGATGCATGTAGATGTAGAGGTATAGATGTAGATGTGAATGGAGATGTGGATGTATACATGTAGATGTAGATGTATAGATGTAGAAGTGGATGTGGAGGTGGATGGATGCATGTAGATGTAGATGTATAGATGTAGATGGGAATGGAGATATGGATGTATGCATGTAGATGTAGTTGTGAATGGAGATGTATATGTATACATGTAGATGTAGATGTATAGATGTAGATGTGGATGTGGATGGGGATGTATGCATGTAGATATAGGTGTATAGACGTAGATGTGGATGTAGAGGTGGATGTATGCATGTAGATGTAGATGTATAGATGTGGATGTGAATGTGGAGTGGATGTATGCATGTAGATGTAGATGTATGGAGGTGAATGTGAATGTGGATGTGGATGTATGCATAGGGATGTAGATGTATGCATGTAGATGTGAATGTACGCATATAGTTGTGGATGTATGGATGTGAATATACGATTGTGATGTGAGGGAATCTGAAGTGATGAGATGGAAATGATGTGATGGGATGAGTATACATATAAATGGAATATGGAATAAATAATGTAGATTGAGGAGGGATAATGTGGAAAAATGAAAGTTAAAATAGAAATTGTATTGTAAACTGTTTGTAAATGCTGTTTGTAAATGCTGTTTGTAAATGATTGTTTTATGTCAAGAATGCTGGGGGGAGCATTTTGACCGTCTTGTGATTAAGGTCGTGATGAGAAAGTTGCAACTGCTGACGGGGAGTCAATGAAGGACGTCTCGCGTAGCAAGGTCGGCCGAGGTCTTGACCAGCCTCGGTGCGATTAAAATGGTGAGCTTCCGGTACGGTGGATGAGGGGCCAAGGAAGCGGCCTATGCGTGAAGCGCTAGGTTACCTGCGAAGGATCCTAGAGGGTGCTGACCATACGGTGCTCGGGCTCTGGGTCGCCTAGGATACCCACGCGTGCGTCGAGGAAGATATTGGAACAGAGTTGGAGTTGTTTTCTGAAATCGAGCATGGATCTGGTTGATTGACCTTGCTGGTCTTCAATGGATGAGTCCATGGCTCCTTATATGGATCTGTTGGTTGATCTTGCTGATCTTCAACGAGAGTCCATCATGTTAAGTGATTATATTGCCAAGTATTATGGACTAGGAACTATCGAAACGGCTCCTGAGCGTTCTAGTTGCCAATGATGCCATAGATACTCTGATGAAGGAATGATGGGAAATTAAGAATCAATTGGATAAATTGGAAGATGGTGATCAATGATACTATGGTTTTATTAAAGGATTGTTTTAAACTGGTTGAATCTGGTTGAAAAAAGCAATTTCATATTGGGTGTGTGAGTGGTGTGACTAGTTTTATTTTGCATGAACATCCGGCTAGGGGGCCTTGGAACTCTTTTCCTTGGTACCCGGGACAAAACCTAACCAAATTTTTAATTGGATCCCATCACTACAGTGGTTGGGCGGTTGGCTAACCCATGGGATTGGATGGGGTTAGGCTGGACTGATGGATCCGTAAATCGAGACTCAAACTTTTGTTTTTACGATAGAAAAAAATAAAAAAATAAATCCCGGACAGAAACTGTTCTATGGATAGGAATCAACGGCTGTGCCTCTTGAATGGGGAAAAAAGCGTTGATCCCAATGATCCAAGTGCAAGTTTCTTCCTTGAACTGACTAAGTATCTTATAGATGTAATCGGATCATCTCGATCAGAAATGATCTTGACTACGTTAGAGTAAAAAGTTGTCCTGGTGGAATCGCCCGTGCCTTCCGGTAGAGGAAGTTTTTCCGGGTTCGGTTTTGGAACAACCGACGGATTAGTCTCTTATCCGGATATCCGTGGGCGAGGCCCCGAGTGTGGGACCCCTGTCCCGCGCGAGAAGCGCTACTTCCGCTGCCAGTACCCTGAATCCGTTGCTCGGTGGGAACAGGGATCTTACAATGTGAAGCATGCCAATTTGGAAAGCAAACAAAGCATGTATTTCCACGTAACAGAAATGTGAGCAGAAATGCACTAGATGTTGTGCATTCAGATGTCTGGGGTCGTACTACAAAGACCATGTCTATGGGAGGCTGCAGGTATTATGTGACATTTATTGATGTGACCACACAAGAAAAGTGTGGGTATACTTCATGAAGGAGAAGGGTGAGGTGTTTACTCACTTTCAGAATTTCAGAGTTATGGTTGAAAAGCAAACAGGGAAATATGTAAAGTGTCTAAGGTTAGATGGAGGGGGAGAGTACTTCTCCAAGTTCTCTAAATTTTTGAAGAAAAATGGTATTTAGAGACAGTTTACATGCAGATACACTCCGCAGCAAAATGGAGTTGCTGAGCAGAAAAACAGGCACATTGCGCTGAGATTACGTCAACATTGATGGAAGAGAAGAATATGCTGCATAGCTATTGGGCTGAGGCTATTTCTACAGTAGTTTACATCATGAACAAGACTCCAACTGCAGCCATACATGATGTAACTCCAGAGGAGAGGTTTACTGGCAGAAAACCTGATTTGTCTCATCTATTTTTTTTTAGATGCATTGCATATGTGCATGTGCCAGATGAGCTAAGAACTAAGCTGGATCCAAAAGCTGAAAAATGTGTGTTAATTGGATATTCCCTTGAGCAAAAGGGATACAGGTATTATAACCCTGCTACACGCATGAGTTGAGGAGGGTAAGCAAGGATGTCGTCTTTGATGAGATGAGCAGCTGGTATGCTACTAAAAAAGAAGCTGTGGGGGCGGATGTGAGTGGAAAGGTGGTTGCACAGAATGCAAGTCAGCAATCACAGTCTTTGAGTGGACCAGGAGAGTCCTCATCTAGTGGTTCAGTTGATAGACCATGGAGTGGCAGGCTGCATCATAATACCAGTCCTGTAAATGTGATTAGTACATCACATAAAGGCAAAGAGAAAGTGGTTGAGCCCCTTAATATGCCTGACATCTCTGCAGGGCATTCTCATGTTGATGGAGAGTCTAGTGGCTCAGAGATGAGCCCTGATGAGGAACTTGGGATACCAGCTATGAGAACACCTGGTGTAAAGAAGGCTATGGAAGCCATGAATGCAAAGCTGCAAAGATCTGGGAGAGTAAAGAATCCTATGCAGAGGTTTACCTATGATGGTTATGTGGCACATCACTATGCATACATGGCAAAGGTTGTGCAAGTTGCAGAGCCCACATGCATTGATGAGACTGTTGGAAATGTGTGTTGGGAGAAAGCTATGGAGGATGAGGAGATGGATGCACTATATGGAAATGAGACTTGGGATTTAGTGCAATTGCCTGAAGGCAAGAAAGCCATTGGATGCGAGTGGGTGTACAAAGTAAAACATAACAGTGATGGAAGCATAAACAGGTACAAGGCTAGATTGGTAGCCAAAGGATATGCACAGACATATGGCATTGATTTTGAGGAAACTTTCATCACAGTTGCCAAGATGGCAATAGTGAGAGTTGTGATAGCAGTGGTGGCTGCGTCAAAGCAATGGTCTTTACATCATGGTCTTTACATCAGATGGATGTAAAGAATGCATTCTTGCATGGGGATTTGCAGGAAGAGGTGTATATGTTGCAGCCACCTGGTTATGAGGATGTGAGTCACCCGGAGCATGTTTGTAGATTGAAGAAAGCCTTGTATGGCTTAAAACAAGCACCAAGAGCATGGTCTAACAAGATTTCTGAATATCTTGTCACTATTGGCTTTCATGTAGCCAATGCAGATTTCTCGCTGTATGTGAGACACGGTGATAGAGGGGTTATGCTTGTTGTCATCTATGTAGATGACTTGATCATTATGGGGGACCATGATGTAGAGATCTTTGATGATGTAAAGATCTTGTTTAGATAGAAGTTTGGGATAAAGGATCTAGGGGAGCTCAGATATTTCTTGGGCATTGAGGTGATTAGGTCACCACATGGTATTGGATTACTGTGTTGAAATTTGAGCATAATGATGAGCTATGGTGGATCCAACACTAGAATCAACATCATTAACAAAGTGATTAGCAAATGATTAAGACGTAATTAGTGAATAATTAGCAAATAGATTAATGTAGGCATGGATACTCAAAAACCAGCAAATTCTCATTAGGGCTATGCCTCAATTTATAGAGTTTACATCAAGCATCAAATCCCATTGATTTCTCCATGATTCACTCCCAGAATATCTCCACCTTTTGCCTGATTCTCTCCACCTCTTCTCTTTTCCCTGAATATCTCCCAGAATAACTCCACACTCCTAAATTCCCTCATGCTACCCATTATTCTCTCCCAGTAGATTCTTCTCACCTTTTCACAGGTTCTTTCACAATTACATCTCCTCTTTTATAGCCTCTATCCAAGAGCTTGTTCCCATACACACCCTATTCACTTGTATTTTCAACACCTCCCCTCAAGTGAATACTCCTAGTACACCTAGACCCTATACCAAGTTTGCCTCCCCTTACTTGATAGTCCGTGACCAGTGTCTACTCCTCCCCTCAAGTTATCTCAGCACACCTGGACCCTGTATCAAGTTTCTTTCTTACTTGACAGTCCGCGACCAGTGCCTCAAGTCCCTAAACTCCATAGTCCTTGACACTCTCTCTCTCTATGTGTCCAAGGCTTCTATAAGTGCCTGCGAACTTGACTAAAGTGCTCACACATACATCTACCACGTGGCCTACATCATCGGTGGCTCAGAGGTGGTTTTACTTTATTGGGGTAGGTTACATTGGGTTGTGGGGTCTCTCTCTCTCTCTCTCTCTCAGAGATTTTCACATGGCTCCTCACTCTTTGGAGCCTCACATCTTCTCTTTTCTTCAGTCTTCTTGTCGTGGCAGCTTCTCTCCACGCGTCCGTCTCTTCTTTTAGTCTTCTTGGGGCAGCTTCTCTTCTTGTGGCAGCTTCTCTTCTTGTGTCCATGTCTTCCTTCAGCTTTTCTTCTTGGTGTGGATCCTCTTCTTGGGAAGAGATATTCTTCTTCTTTCATGGCTGGGGCCATGAGCTCGTCCGTCAGGTCATTTTGCTCCATGTGAGCAACATTTTTAAATGTTTTGCTGACAGTTCCTTTGGGTTTTTTATGTTTATTTTGTATCATTATGCAATGCAAACCCAAATTTATGCGGGAGGTCTTACCTCTTGCCTTATTCTGGACAAGGGCAGTGTCTGTTCCCATTTTTACACTGATGTAATGTGCCCAATACATAATGCGAATAGCATTCATTCTCATGCACATTCCAAATGCAACTCTGGCTGTGAATAATCTTGAATTTGAGTGAGATTTACAGGCATTAACCAAGGGTTAAATGCAAAATGATGATTTTCACAAATTTATCAGCATAATTTTCAGAAATTACATTAAATTAAGGGTAACCAATTTGTACGGGATGGTTGGAGTATCAAACCAACTCCGATTTTCAATCTGAAGTTATAGGGATCTGTATCAGATACCTAATGGTTAATTTGAACCCTCAATTGCACCAAAATACAGTGATTAGCACTGATCACTGGTTAGCAAATTAATGCTCTGTTTTGTGTGCAGAAAACAGAGTATGTGGGGAGTCCAGATCTGGTGCCTTCCACTTCAAATGAGCTCAAATGCTTTCAAAGGCATCAATAGCAATGAGTCTAGTAGAGGATTAAGCCAAGAAACACAAGATTTGACCAAATAATGAAAGCTTAATCTCTGTTTTACCAAAGTCACCTGCAGATTTGATGAAGAGCTTTGATCTCATTGTAGACTTGATGAAACTGAATTCTGTCTTCACCAGCTTGTAGAGCATGCTTGAAAACCCCCGGGGCTAAGAGGAATTAGACCCATTTGATTTGATGAAGTAGAAGTCATTGATTTACTGCAGAAAAACGTAGCTTTTTAATCAGCGAAAATCGGGAGCTTCCGTGGTGGGCGGTTTGCGCTTCTGATTTGATGGGCTGGAGCTCCTATGGGTTAGCTATCTTGGGCTAGAAGGGTTTGGGCAATGGTTGAGTGTGCAAGGAGAGGGAGCTCCTCCACTGGCTGGGGGTGAATGGGAGAAGTGAAAACTTACAAAAAAATTGATTTTTTGCTAATTATCTATTAATCCTCATTAATTAACTACTAATGGGCTCATAAACCTAATTGATTCTAGGCATGGCTCTGATACCATGTTGAAATTTGAGCATAATGATGAGCTATGGTAGATCAAACACTAGAATCAACATCATTAACAAAGTGATTAGCAAATGATTAAGACGTAATTAGTGAATAATTAGCAATGAATAATTAGCAAATAGATTAATGTAGGCATGAATAAGAATAATTAGCAAATAGATTAAGACGTAATTAGTGAATAATTAGCAATGAATAATTAGCAAATAGATTAATGTAGGCATGGATACTCAAAAACCAGCAAATTCTCATTAGGGCTATGCCTCAATTTATAGAGTTTACATCAAGCATCAAATCCCATTGATTTCTCCATGATTCACTCCCAGAATATCTCCACCTTTTGCCTGATTCTCTCCACCTCTTCTCTTTTCCCAGAATAACTCGACACTCCTAAATTCCCTCATGCTACCCATTATTCTCTCCCAGTAGATTCTTCTCACCTTTTCACAGGTTCTTTCACAATTACATCTCCTCTTTTACAGCCTCTATCCAAGAGCTTGTTCCCACACACACCCTATTCACTTGTATTTTCAACATACTGCAGAGACAGTATGGCTTGGACATGTTGTCCAAGTATGGTATGACAGGCTGTAAGGCTATCTCAGTGCCATTGGATCAGCATGGCAAGTTGAGTGCAGATTCAGGAGAGATCTTGGAGGATCCTACTATGTATAGGCAAATAGTAGGAAGCTTGATCTACATGACGATCACCAGGCCAGATTTAAGCTATGTTGTTGGGTTGGTGAGTCAGTTTATGCAGGTTCCACGAAAGCCGCATTTGGATGCATTGAGACGTATACTAAGATATGTGAGGTCTACTTTGCATTGTGGACTATTTTATGAAATTGGGATAGAGATATGTGTACATGGGTACACATATGCTGATTGGGCTGGTAGTATCTCAGATAGAAGATCTACTAGTGGCTTCATGTTTTCTTTGGGGAGTGCTGCTGTGACTTGGAGCAGCAAGAAGCAGCCTACGGGTGCTCTATCGAGTACAGAGGTGCTGCTACTATGGCAGCATGTAAGGTAGCTTGGTTGAAAACGCTACTTGGAGATTTGGGTCTATCAGTGAATAGACAAGTTGTCATTTTTTGTGACAACATTAGCAGTATACAGTTGGCCAGGAACCCAGTTTCTCATGCTCGCACGAAGCATATAGAGGTACACTACCATTTTGTCAGAGAGAAGGTCTTGGCAGGAGATGTCAACCTTGTTTATGTCAGCATACAGGATCAGGTAGTTGATATCTTCACCAAAGCATTGGGTACAGAGAAGCTTCGCAGATTGAGGGCTTTGCTTTGTGTACATGAGATGGAGTTGAGCTTGAGGGGGAGTGTTGAGATATTGAGCTCATCTAGTGAGGTGGTGGACACTGATGACCCGCCTGGGGGATAGGCCCACACTTACACCACTGGCATGGTTGGTGAGATCCTGGCGGCGGCCAGTGGGATGGCAGGCTGTGTAACAGCCATTCTAGAGACTGGCATAGTTATAGCGCTAGCTCATTTAGTTGGGTTCACACTCTAGAGAACCCTAGTATGTATTTGGTTGAGTACCTTTTCATATTGTGTACTCTTATCTTTGTATATATTGTGTTGAGGGTTGAGTGAAGAAGAAGAAGATTTTCAGCCTCTCACCTTGTGTGTTCTCTATTAGGGTTTTGTGAGTATTAAAAGACTAAGGCTATGTAGAAGGGGAAGAGAAGGGTGTGTGTGTGAAGGGACTTAAGGTCCACTAGCTCACCTATTTAAAGGTGAAGCTAGGAGGCATTTTGTATAGAGCAAGGCCTAGTTGTATTCATAAACAACTTAATAAGCAAGATATTGTTCTTGTATTTTGTAAGTCTCTCTCCTCCACACACTTGATCTAGCATGAGCACCATGTTTTCTTAACATGGTATCTAGAGCTTTGGTTAAGTAGGTCACTTTTGTGGTGTAGAATAGGTCAAAATCTTCATTTTTTCTTATCTTCTCTTGTGTGGAGCTCAACCCCCTGCTGGTGGAGGATCTCTAGTAGCTCGTGGAGGCCATAACTCGTCGAGCTCTCAACATGGGAAATGAAGTGGAGGTCTGGATGCACGCATTCGTACTATCAATGAGCTGAATACTCCTCATCTCGATGCGGCATTGCCGCCTATGTAGACCGACGCACTTTCTGGCTGCAGTCGTGGAAGTGGAGGTCTGGGTACATGCATTCGTACTATCAATGAGCTGAATACTCCTCATCTTGATGCGACATTGTTGCCTGTGCAGACCGACGCACTTTTTGGCCGTATAGAAATGCGTCGTCCTCAAGCCATTTGAAGCAACATTGCTTTAGGGCTTTTGTAGCCCACACTCTCAGAACTCTACAGCTCAATTTTCACTCCAAATGGTGGCGTGAATTGGCCGTGGGAAGCAAAAAACTAGGCGACTGCAGTTTTTTCCATGGAAGCTCTCCATTAAAGCTTCAAATCTTTTCTTTTCTTGCTCTTATCCTCCCCTCTTTGCTCTAATCACCCAAGTGATATTGTGAGAGCTTGTTGTTGATCCTTCTCTTGATTTTGAAGCGGTGGCCAACCACATGAGGCATTCATAAGTCTCATTCATCACGTCATCAAGCTTCCACATCATCTTCAAGTTCTCAAAGCTTTTCAAAGTGTGCTTATGAGCACTAATAGTGTTGATTAACACTAATGAAGATTCTAATCCAACAAAAAGGAGTTATTCCAAAGTGTTTTTAAAAAAGAGGTATAGGCATGTCATAAGCCATATACTCTCATTTCCCAAGCCTAAGGCATGTTATTCTGCTGCATATTCAACATTTTCATCTTCTAAGATGAGTTGTAAGATTGAGCATAGCATCACTAAGTGCTCTACCTTGTTGTTTGTCATGTTTTTAAGCATCTCTTGGCATTGACTTTGTAAGAGGCATAGGCAACATTATGAGCCATGCCCTCTCCTTCTTAAGCCAAGGATGATGTACCTTATTGGTTTGAGCATTTACCTTAACCACTTACTCACTCTCATTAAGCTTGTATCTTCAAACCCTAATGGGTATCATGTAACCAACATGCACAAAAGCTTTTGTTGTAATTGTGGAGTAGACATTGCCCTTGACCAATCCATAAGGCAAGTGGTAAGACCCTCCCTTTCCCTTTCCCATATAAATCTACCTCATAACCATTACTCTAAGAAGGAAGGCCCTCATTGCCCATGGAGGAGGTATGGTATTCAAGGAAGCATCAAGCATGTTGAAGGAACATCTATGTGCAAACCACTTAAGCAAAGGTGGCAACCTTGTTTTGATCATTGTGTGAGAATAGTCAAGGTGAAAAGCATGTGGAAGCAATAGCATGTATGTCTAAAGCATGTCAACTACAAGAGGTCAAGCAAGCACAAAGAGTGGGGTGCACCATCATTAAGCTGTACATCTTCATCGACATCGAATAAAGACTTAGATGGGATCATTGTATTAGCCTGTAAGGCTCTAGGAACATGGTTGTAAATCTTAGATAACCACACCACCATGACATCCTTGTACGCCTAATGTTATAAAGGCAACCTATGTCCAATACCACCTATTCCAATTCTTTCATAGTTAGTATTAAGGGAGGGTATTAAAAGACTAAGGTTATGTAGAAGGGGAAGAGAAGGGTGTGTGTGTGAAGGGACTTAAGGTCCACTAGCTCACCTATTTAAAGGTGAAGCTAGGAGGCATTTTGTATAGAGCAAGGCCTAGTTGTATTCATAAACAACTTAATAAGCAAGATATTATTCTTGTATTTTGTGAGTCCCTCTCCTCCACACACTTGATCTAGCATGAGCACCGCGTTTTCTTAACAGTGAGTGTGTGTGTGCTTGCAAGAGCTCAAGCTCTCTTCTCCCCTGCATCTTTTCAATACAAGGATGATAGAATCATAGAAGAGTAGAGAATTTGGCATTTGTTTATATACGGGTTAGAAACATCTAATCTAGTATCTGAATCTATATTGAAGGAATATGTAATGTATAAAAGCACACCAAATCAGCACTGTTGGGAGCACGAGTTATTGATGTTACTTGAGATTGATTGTTGCGAAGGTGTGTCGGATGCTTAACATAAGATTTTTTGCCAAGGCACTTGCCACACATACATCCTTTTTGTTGGGTGAAACACGAGTATGTCTTAACCAAAAATTGAAAACAAGCTCTTTCACCTCATTCACACTGATTATGCCTACTGCACGGGCTTGCCGATGGCATGAAGATAATGGAAAAATACCATCAGCAGAGGTTTGCAAACGCTCTCTAGCTGTATAGAAATTATGTCTGTTATGTCAACTGCCTTGAAGCATCTGCAACAATGTTAAGAGAGGATGTATTTGTGCCGACGCCATTCATAAGAATCATTGGAATAGACCTTTTAAAAAATAGCTTCTCAAAGTTTCTAGGCACTTTGACTGCTTCAAGTGTATTTTGTATGCCATCTATTAGACTTGTCTGGTGTTCCATAGTGAAAAACTGCTAGAAATTTCCTTCATGGAGAGATGTTGGAGAACTTGAGCTAATATATCAAACCTGGTCTTCTCATCTAGACCCTTGGTCTGAAAATTAAAGTACTGAACAACGTCGTTGCACTTCTGCGCATGTGCTCCTGTTCTTCTTGTACCTTAGACTTCATCCTTGCATGTTGTTCTTGCTTCCTCTGCGCATTATAATCCTTGATTGCATAGGCAAAAAAATTTATGCATGACTCACAACCCTCTACACATGCTAAAATTCTACATCTGCCTTTAAATGCTTGGGAATCTATGATGGGTGAAAGGTCCATGCGTATGTGTGTGTGTCGGTGAAACAACAATAAGGGGCTTGCAATAGGCAAAGAGAGAGAGAGAGAGAGAGAGAGAGAGAGAGAGAGAGAGAGAGAGAGAGAGAGAGGTAAACAACAAGGTAACAACAGTGTAAGATTCCTCCCTAGCCCCTCAAGATGTCCAGTTTCTTCCCTTGTAATGAATCCCCTTTTCAGAATAATAAAAGATCTTGTTTCTACCTGTTTTGGCCTAGAGAGAGAAAATATTCTAGAGAGAGATAACTCAGTTTTTAGATATCTTTGGATGGAAAAATATCCTTTCTTATTAAACTAAATTCTCCTAAAACAGAAGTTTAAAAAGAATTTCCTAGGGTGCATTAGAAATAAATTATAATATGCTCAAAAGGCCTTAGCCTAAGGATCCACATTTTTTGAAAATTTTGGATTAAGGTTCTGAGGGACCAATTAGATTAATCCAAATGTAGGGAGGAGATAAATTGAAGAAATAAAGAAACCCCCCTCCCAAAAAATGAGTAAATACTCACATAAGATGAAGAGTGGATTAAGGACCAAGGAAAATAGTTAAAAAACTGATTTTTGACACCTCAAAATGGGGATTCCCCCTCATGAAGGATGCACCTTTTTTCTCATCATTACTCCCCATTTTAAATCAATAAAATGAGATATTTCATCTCTCCTCTCTCCTATTTCAAGTCTAGTTCCAAAAAGTAAGCTGAACTGACCCAAAAATGGTCAAAAATTGACCAAACTGATCTAGAAAATTCTAGAATCAGTTTGCTTGGTTTGAGGCTCACTTTTTCCTATAAATAGATGCCTTTCCCCTTTGTAAAAGCTTAATAGTGTTTATGCACTGTTACTCTACTCCTCCCCAGAGCCAAAAACATTGAATTCACTTGATAATTCACTTGTTTTTGACTAATTCCTCTACAAAGAATTGGTGGCCACTCTTGATCCAAACAAGAGTAGAACCCTCAATCCCTCAAGCCAAAGGAAAGCTCACAAAACTCCATGTAAGTTATTAATTCTACTTTTTTTAAATTCTAATCTATCGTTTTCTGAATTCTTTGCTTTTTAATGTGATTATGGATTATAAGCCTTGATGAAAAGGCTTCCCCCTTCTCTTCATTAAGAATTTCAGCCTTTCTTTATCCTAAAATGAGTAACAATTAAATTGAGTTAAACTTTTCCTATTGATTACTCTTTAGAAGTGAAAAATTGATTAGATTAAAGAGCTTTATTTCATCTTGGGATAAATTTTATAGTAAATTTAGACTGTAAAAATTGAGAAATGGTCAACCATACAAAGGAGGTTATGGTAAAATTTTCTTAAATTTTATGGAAATAAGTTTTATCTTTATGTTATTCAAAAAGAATAATCCCCACCGTTTGTGCATTCTAAAAGAAATTCTTTTTATTTTAAAAGTGTTATTCCTATTTTATGCATAAAAAGATGCATATTGGATATTTTTTTATTATAAAAGTGTTATTTTCATTAGATTCAATTTCTATGCATGGAAAGATGCATATTGGATATTTTTTTATTACAAAAGTGTTATTTTCATTAGATTCAATTTCTATGCATAGAAAGATGCATATTGGATTTTTTTATCATTATAAAAGTGTTATTTTCATTAGATTCAATTTTTATGCATATAGAAAGATGCATACTGGATATTTTTTTAATTATAAAAATGTTATTTTCATTAGATTCAATTTCTATGCATAGAAAGATGCATATTGGAGATTTTTTAATTATAGAAGTGTTATTTTCATTAGATTCGATTTCTATGCATAGAAAGATGCATATTGGATTTTTTTAATTATAAAAGTATTTTTTCATTAAATTAAAATTCTATGCATAGAAAGATGCATATTGGAAATCTTTTTATTTTAAAAGTGTTATTCCTATTTTATGCATAAAAAGATGCATATTGGATATTTTTTTAATTATAAAAGTGTTATTTTCATTAGATTCAATTTCTATGCATAGAAAGATGCATATTGGATATTTTTTATTATAAAAGTGTTATTTTCATTAGATTTAAATTCTATGCATAGAAAGATGCATATTGGAAATCTTTTTATTTAAAAGTGTTATTCCTATTAAATTGATTTTATGCATAAAGAATTTTTATATCAAAATTAGATTCTCTTTAATTTTGTTTAATTTCTATGAATATTTGATAAATGAATAAGTAAATACTCTGAGAGGAAAAATTCTATCGTTTCATATTCACTCGGTTTGTAAAGAGAAAATTCAGATAATCTATCGAAATCGAAATATTCAGATAAATGATTAATTTATTCCTCATTGAAGTTCGTGATTAATTTAGAAATCAGTTAAGTGAATATTCAATGAATGAAATTCAGTAAAGTAGTAATTAAAATATTACCCCCTTTTGAGAAAGATAATTCAGGGAGAAAAAGAGATGTGAGGTAAATAAAGATGTGAAGAGATGTGTGATGTGAATCAGATAGATGTGAATGAAGGGATGCATAGATGTGATGTGAATAGAGGTGATGAGATGTGAGGTAAATAGATGTGATGAGATGTGTGATGTGAATTAGATAGATGTGAATGAAGGGATACATAGATGTGATGTGAATAGAGGTGATGAGATGTGAGGTAAATAGATGTGTGATGTGAATTAGATAGATGTGATGAGATGTGTGATGTGAATTAGATAGATGTGAATGAAGGGATGCATAGATGTGATGTGAATAGAGGTGATGAGATGTGAGGTAAATAAGATGTGATGAGATGTGTGATGTGAATCAGATAGATGTGAATGAAGGGATGGATAGATGTGATGAGAATAGAGGTGATAAGATGTGAAGTGAATAGATGTGATGAGATGTGTGATGTGAATCAGATTGATGTGCATGAATGGATGGATGGATGTGATGTGAATAGGGGTGAAGAAATGTGAGGTGAATAGATGTGATGTCATGTGAATCAGGATGTAAAGAATGATATGGGATGTGAGTGGATGTGTGTGAAAGAATGGATGTGAATGTATCTAAAAGAATGTGATGTGGATGTGTATACGAAGGAATGTAATGTGATGAAAAATGATGTGATGTGACATGAATATATGTGGATGTGAAGTGACAGATATGAATGTATGAATAGGTGGGTAGTCATACAGGTACGATTGGATGGATGTGTATGAATGAGATATGGTGCGGACAGAAGTGATGTGATATAATGTGGATAGAATGTATGTGATGGGATGGTTATGAGAATGTATGTGGTGGTATGAATGAACGAATGTGATGGATATGAATGAATGAGATGTGATGGGTGTAAATGGATGTGATGTAATTGAATGTGATGGACGAGAATTGATGTGGTGTCATGTGAATTGTGATGTGAATGATTATGATGTGATGAGAAAGGGAATACAGATGAAATAAATAAAGAATGATGTGGAACAATGTGGAAAGACGAGAGTTCGCTATAGAAACTGTATTTATGACCTATTTTTTTTAAAGAATGTTGGGAAAGCATTTTGACCGTCTTGTGAATGAGGTCGTGGAGACCTAATCTGATAAAGTTGCAACAGCTGACGGAGAGTCAATGGAGGACATCTCGCGTAGCAAGGTTGGCGAGGTCTTGACCAGCCTCAGTTTGATTAAAATGGTGAGCTTCCAATACGGTGGATGAGGGACCAAGGAAGCGGCCTATGAGTGAAGTGCTAGGTCACCTGCGAAGGATCCTA
Source organism: Cibotium barometz (assembly GCF_041138505.1). NCBI lineage: Eukaryota > Viridiplantae > Streptophyta > Polypodiopsida > Cyatheales > Cibotiaceae > Cibotium > Cibotium barometz. The sequence continues at coordinate 49,661,340 of NC_141060.1, forward strand.
GAGGGTACTGACCATACGGTGCTCGGGCTCTAGGTCGCTGACGATACCCATGCGTGCGTCGAGGAAGATATTGGAACAAGGAGTAAGAGTTGTTTTTTGAATTCGGCGCATAGATCTGGTTGATTGACCTTGCTGGTCCTCAATGGATGAGTCCATGGCTCTTTTATATGGATCCATTGGTTAATCTTGCTGATCTTCAATGGAGATTCCATTTTGTTATGTGAATATATTACTGCGAGTACTATGAGCTAGGAACCATCGAAAAGACTTTTGAGTGGACAGGTGGTGAGCATTCTGGTTTCCAATGATGCCATAGGTACACCGATGAAAGAATGATTGGAAATTAGAATTCAAATGGAAATTTTTGTAAAGGATTATGATCAGTGACTATGATTTCATTAAATGATTGTTTTAAAGACATATAAATCTGTGAAAAAGACAATTTCATATTGGGTGTGTAAGTGGTGTGACTAGTTTTAAGATTGCATGAATATCCGGCTAGGGGGCCTGGGGACTCTTTTCCCTGGTATCCATGATAAAACCTAACCAAATTCCTAATTGGATCCCATCACTACAGTGGTTGGGCAGTTGGCTAACCCATGGGACTGGATGAGGTTAGGCTGGACTAATGGATCCCTAAATTGAGAACTCAATTCTGTTATGGTACGCTAGATAAGTAAATTCCGGACAAAAAGTATTCTATGAAAAAGAATCAACGGCTGTGCCTCTCAATGAGAAAAAAAGCGTTGGTCTCTATGATCCAAGTGCAATCTTTCCCTGATCTGACTATGGGACTTACGGGTTCGGTCAGATCAGTTCAGTTAGTTAAGACTTTTTGACTACGTTAGAGAAAAATTATCCTCGAGGAATCGCCCATGCTTTCCAGGCAAATGGGAAGTTTTTCCGGGTTCAGTTTTGGAAGAACCGATGGATTAGTCTCTTGTTCGGATATCCATGGGTGAGGCCCCGAGTGAGGGACCCTGGCCCACGCAAGAAGTGCTACTTTCGCTGCTAGCGGCCCTGAATTTGTTATGCAGTGGTGTGGTGGGACAGGGACCTTACAGCTGCTATTAGAGAAAATTTAGCTAAGTTGGATTAACTGAGAAGCCAAAAATGTCAAAAATTGATGAAGTAGCAGTAAAAGATTAAAATTGTGTGATAAATTCATACAAATTGTTATTCAAACTGAAATTCATAAATTGGTAATTGGGTCTTCAGATGGAAGTACCGCAATTATATGAAATCCCTGACTTGCTTGAGGCCTAGACATGATGGTATTTACCTTATAATTCCAAGGACAGTGACTACTCGTATATACCGAGGATATGGATATAACTGCAGCTCTATTTTAGAAATCAGTTAAGTGAATATTCGATGAATGAAATTCAGCAAATTAGTAATTAAAATATTACCCCCCTTTTTGAGAAAGATAATTCACGAAGAAAAAGAGAGGTGAGGTAAATAGATGTGAAGAGATGTGTGATGTGAATCAGATAGATGTGAATGAAGGGATGCATAGATGTGATGTGAATAGAGGTGATGCGATGTGAGGTAAATAGATGTGATGAGATGTGTGATGTGAATCAGATAGATGTGAATGAAGGGATGCATAGATATGATGTGAATAGAGGTGATGAGATGTGATGTAAATAGAGGTGATGAGATGTGAGGTAAATAGATGTGATGAGATGTGTGCAATCTTTCCTTGATGATCTGACTATGGGACTTATTACGGGTTCGGTCAGATCAGTTCAGTTAGTTAAGACTTTTTGACTACGTTAGAGAAAAATTATCCTGGAGGAATCGCCCGTGCTTTCCGGACGATGGGAAGTTTTTTCGGGTTCAGTTTTGAAAGAACCGATGGATTAATCTCTTGTCCGGATATCCATGGGTGAGACCCCGATTGAGGGACCCTTGTTGAGAGGTAACGATTGCGGTTGTGCAATGCTACATTGATATGGGTGATGGGTGCAATGCTACATTGATATGGGTGATGGGTGATGGGTGAGTTGTGGAACACCTCCATTAAGAGGAGGTGTTGAGAGATGTAATCGTGGTGCTGTGTGTATGTGGGAAAGCATCCTACAGGTACAAGATATTGTGGTGAGATAGGAATGCCACATGTAATACTGTATGGTGTGTGAGTGTTGACCAAAAGAAGTGAAAAAGGGAGTGCCACATGGATGATGATGTGTAAAGTGGGATAAGGCTAGAGGGCCTATATCATTGTATGGTTCATTGTGATATGCAAGTGAATAGAATTGAGTGTTGAGTGTGCAATCTCTCTCTCTTTCTCATGGAGTTTTTAGTGTGGTTTAATCCACCTTAATTATGTTGCTTAATCATTATGCTTCACCATGATCAATCCCATTTTTAGATTGTTAAAAACCCTGGCCTGTGCAAGAAGTGCTACTTTCACTGCTAGCGGCCCCGAATTCGTTGCGCGGTGGGGACAGGGACCTTACAGCTGGTATGAGAGAGAATTTAGCTAAAGTGGATCAACTAAGATGCCAAAAATGTCAAAAATTGATGAAGTAGCAGTAAAAGGTTGAAATTGTGTGATAAATTCATACAAATTGTTATTCAAACTGAAATTCATAAATTGGTAATTATTTCTTCAGATGGAAGTACTGCATTTATATGGAATCCATGACTTGCTTGAGGCCTAGACATGATGGTATTTACCTTATAATTCCAAGGACCTTGACTACACGTATATACCGAGGGTATAACTGCAGCTCTTTACTCGGGACAAAACCTAGCCAAATTCGTGATTGGATCCTATCATTACAGTTGTTGGGCAGTTGGCTAACCCATGGACTGGATGGGGTTAGGCTGGACTGATGGATCCCTAAATTGAGAACTCAATTCTGTTATGGTATGCTAGATGAAGTAATTCCCAGACAAAAATTGTTCTATGGAGAAGAATCAACGGCTATGCCTCTCAATGAGGAAAAAAGCATTGGTCTCTATGATCCAAGTGCAATCTTTCCCTGATCTGACTATGGGACTTACAGGTTCAGTCGGATCAGTTTAGTTAGTTAAGACTTTTTGACTACGTTAGAGAAAAATTATCCTGGAGGAATCGACCGTGCTTTTCGGGCAATGGGAAGTTTTTCCAGGTTTGGAAGAACCGATGGATTAGTCTTTTCTCCGGATATCCGTATAGGTGAGGCCCCGAGTGAGGGACCCTGGCATATGCAAGAAGTGCTACTTCCGCTGCTAGTGGCCCCGAGTTCATTGCGCGGTGGGGACAGGGACCTTACAAGCAGGTTTAAGGTATAGAGGAGATGGTAAGAGACAGAGTGAGTAAGTGAGAGAGAGAGAGAGAGAGAGAGAGAGAGAGAGAGAGAGAGAGAGAGAGAGAGAGACATGGGAGTGGTGGCAAAATGAGTGCACCACGAGCTACCTGTAATTGTTTTTTGTTTTCAGGCTTCTCAAACATACAAAATGTGGGAGAAAATGACTTTTTCAAATGTCTAAAAACCAGTTTAAAAGCCATGTCCAAGACATAGGCTTCGAGTCCACCTTACTGTGCATCCACCCGAGGGGCGGCAGCTCAAGAATGAGTCACAAAGTTGCTGTCGTCTGTGGAGATTTCGTGTTTTGAGAAAATATGTCCTAAGATTATTCTATGCCAAACCCAAAATTGGCACTTGAGAGGATTGAGAGAGATTCGGTAGAGTCGGCATCTTTCTAATACTTTCGGAAAGTAAACACCATAAATGTGATTTCCTTGTAGAGTTGACACAGAGGTCATCTAGGAAGACTTCAAGGAATTTCCAAAGATATTCCTTATAAACTGTGCACATTAGGCTTTGGAAGGTGACCGAGACGTTGGTCAGCCCAAATGGCATAACTCAGTACATATACGTTGTAAGATTCCTCCTCAGCCCTGAATAATGAATAAGCTTTTACCTCAATCCCCTGTAATCATTCCCTATTTCAGAATGCAAGAAAATATTGTTTTTCCTTGCTTTTGCCTAGAGAGAAAAATAATTCTAGAGAGAGGTAATTTAATATTGAGATATTTTTGGATATAAAAATTCTCCTAATATCTAAAATATATTTCCTTGAAACAAAATTTCAAAATAAATTCTCCAATGTGCATTAGAAATCAATTAAAAATAATATAAGGGACCTTAGACTAAGGGTCTAGATTTTTAGAAATTTTTGGATTGTGGTCCAATTAAGGTTCCCATGGGCCAATAGGATTAATCCAAGTGTTGGGATGAGATAAATCCATAGAATTTAAAAAAAACCCAATAATGAGTAAATGCTTACATAAGATGAAGAGTTGACTAAGTACAAGGTTTATTAGTTAAAAATTAAGAGATATTACTAAAAAAATGAGATATTTTGGAGAAATGATGAATTTTTGACACCTTGGGGGACCCTTGAGGTAGGCACCTACTTCACATGTGTGGAAGTAGGGGGACCCTTGAGGTAGGCACCTACTTCACATGTGTGGAAGGGTTTTTTAATTTAAAAAAAATGTGATATTTTTATCTCTCCTCTCTCCTGGATCAAACTGGATCACAAAAGGGGAGCCAAACTAGTCCAAATCTTGTCCAAATTGAGTCAAACTGAAACTAGAAAACTCTAGAACCTAGTTGAACTCAGTTAGTGGCCTCCCTCGTCTATAAATAGACCCTCATTCTTTTGTATTCTTATTTGTGAGCTATACCATGCTAGTATTACATTAAAATAATCATATTTTCTATTCTCTTAAAAATCCTCTACTTTTGGGGAGCTTGGAGCTTCTCTCTCTTTTCAACAACTCTTGGAGCTCTCTTCTCCACTTGCTAGACCAAGCTTCTCTTCTTTTCAACAACTCTTGGAGCTCTCTTCTCCACTTGCTAAACCAATTGGTTCACTTCTAGAAAAAGAAGCAAACTAATCCTTGAGGTAAGAATGAATTTATGGTTTTTTGTGAATATTCTCAAATGACTTCTCTTCTCAACCCCTGAGAAGTTTCTAATTGGTTGTTTTAAATTCAAATCAAGCTTCCCTAAGAATTTTAATGTGTAATAAAGAAAAAGTTAATCTTTATGCTTAATTAGAATGCTTTCTTATGTATATCTCTCTCTTAAAAAAAAGAATAGTCATTCCTATGGCTAATTATTTAGCAAAAGAATGCTTCTCATTGATAAATTCTTAATTCAAAATCAAACTCTAAGCTTGTTAAGCTAGAGAATAAGAAAATTATATTTTTATACTTTTATGTTAACAAAATAATGGTTAATTCTTTTAAGTAATTTATAAGTAGTTAAAAACTACTTTAATTGATTCTAAAAGGGAAAGAGATAATCCTATCAAATTGGAAAAAGAGGAATAATGAAAATAGCTTAATCTAGTAGAATAATCATAATTAAGTTTATGATTATGGTTAAAATTTTGATTCAAATTCATAGTTTTGATTTAAGTTTAAGAATAGATCTTCTATCATATTTGCATTATAATGTTTTATTCCTTTAAGAAAAAATAAAAATTATCAGTAATAGCAGCGAGGCTATGGTAAAATTTTTAGAAAATAATACATATCTTATTTTATGCATAATGCTAAAAGAGGACTTCCTACCATATTCTAGGATTGGACATCCTATGCAAAAAGAATGATTTTCATCATATTCATGTGAAATAAATTTTAGTATTTATGCATAAATATTTAATTAAAAGAAAAGAAAAATTTTTGGTAAATTTATTTTTATGCGAAAAGAGGAATTCCCATGATCATTGAGATCCAAGTAATTAAATAGTAAAAGAGGAATTTTTGGCATATTTAAAATAATGGATATTTTTATTTAATTTAAAAAAGAGAAATTTTACATAAATTTATTTTATGTATAAGAATTTCTAAATGATAAAGAATAATTTCCATGACATTTGGAATTCAATCATTTAAATGCAAAAAGAGGAATTTTAAGCATATTCAAAAAAATGGATATTTTTATTTAATTAAAAGAAGAATTTTTATGGTATTTTAAGCAGAGAAAGTTTAAATTAAATTTTGGTGAGAAAAGAGGAATTTTCACCATAATTCCACCTAGAAAATTAGGGTTGATAATTAAATTGGTAGAAAGAATATTCTTAGATATTTTAGGTGGATAAATTACCAAATTGATATTTACTCAAAATTAGATTAATGAAAGAAGAGTATTTTTATAAAAACCTGATATTCTCATATAGAACCAATTTTTAATCTATTATGGAATGAAATTCATAAAGTTGGAATTTTCCTTATAGTTAGAAGTTCAGTAGATTTTTATCTGAAGAAAATCCTTAGGAATCAAAGTTAGAAGTAAGCCGAATAATTTTGGTTAGACCACGATTGTGAGAGTGGCGGCGGCCAGTAAACTACTTTCCCATCTCTCGAATCTGAATCAAGCAAAAGCCTCGTGACCAATTCCAATTCTTGACACAAAGAATAGACTACCATTGAATTAGCATAGTTTTTCCTTAACCGAAATCACCAAGAATCTAGTTGGAAATTCAGTCAAATGATATAGATTACCTTGGATGAGAGATCAATGATTCTCATTAAGAGAATCTGGATTAAGGGAAAAGGGTTTTGTGGAACCAATCTCAAACCGGGAATTCTACTTACATAGAACCTCTGTTTTCTTTTAAATAACTGTTTTGCGCCAGAATACTGGAGGAAGAATTTGGTATGTGTTTAACTAAGAGGAGAGACTCGTTGTGCAACAGCTGGCGCAGAGTCGTTGAGGGATGTTGCTTGTGGCAAAACCTACCAAGGTCTTGAACAGCCTCAGTATGGTTAAAATGGTTCGCTTCTGGTACGATGAGCGAGGACCGACGAAGCGGTCCCTGAGTGAAGTGCTAGGATACCTAAGTAGGATCCTATAGGGTTATGACTTTCTGGGACTATTGTTGCTGCTGTTGCTGGCCATAATTCTGGGACTGTTGTTGTTGCTGCTACTGGCCATAATTCTAATTACCTGTTCGGCCACCTCCTTGGCCGCGTCCACGGCCTCCTCTACCTCCTCCTCTTCTTGAACTTGTGTAGAAGGCTTGTTGCTCTGAATTGTTTTTGTTTAAATTGTGAAGACTGTTGGTCTTCACCCAAGCTCTTCTCTTCTCTTCTATAATCAACATAGACACCAAATCTATGAAATTGTGAATGTTTTTCCGAGTCTGAATAGACGTCTTGAACGCCTTGTATTGTGGCCCGAGACCACGTAGACAGACTTCCACCTTATCATCATCATCTACTGGAACGCCAATAGATGTAAGGGATTCCACAATACCCTTGATCTTCAATGCATAGACATTCACAAACATACTCTTTTTCTCCACAATATGAAGTTCATTCTTCAACTATATCTTTTGTGCCTTGGTATTCATTTCATAGAGTTTTACTAAGGTGTCCCACGCCTCCTTGGGGGACTTGGCATCCTGTATGTGCTCAATCATGGTGTCCTGTATACTGATAGAGAGCCAATATATAACTTTTTTGGCTCTTGTATACTGATAGAGAGCCAATACATAACTTTTCTGGCTCCTTGGTTCCAATCCTTGAACTCTTTCATATCTGCAGCAGTCGGATTGATCTCTGGTATCTCCGATGCCTCTTCATGCTCACCTTTTATGTAGTCCCAGTAACCCTTTCCCATCAGAAAATTTGTCAATTTGTTCCTCCAAGTAGGGAAGTTGTTCTTGTCAAGCTTCTCAGCAATAATCTGGTTTATGCCATTATTTCACATCTTGCCAGACACACAAATTTACCAGAAACAGCACTCTGGTTTGTCTTGTAGCACAAACTACTGTCTTTTCTGCAGCGGTACACTCAAATGTTACAACGCGAGTGACGTCAATGTGCATACATACACCCAATGGCAAGTGTTGACCTCCTTGCAGCACACATAATGTATGCACAACCAATCTGTCTTCCTACAATTCTTAAAACAAAGTTCTGCATAGAATCAATGACTTACCCGCAGTGCTCGAAATCGCCTGCTTTCTGAAAAACGGAGGTCCTAACGCGCCCGAAACGCGTTTTCGACCTGAAAAATTTTATTCGATAGGACTTTATAGTTGCCCTATAGCTTTACTCCTGTGAAGAAAGCTCCTCAATCAGAGATCGTTTTCCGGTGCCTCCCGTAGAGCTCCCAACAAGGGTGTAGTCACCAACATAAATAGGGAAGAGTAGATGAAGCTCTTACCCTCGTAAATCTTCCTGTGCTTCTCTTGCTTGCAGCTCAACCCTTAGCATGAGCCAGGCTCTGATACCATGAAAAGATGCAGGGGAGAAGAGAGCTTGAGCTCTTGCAAGCACACACACACTCACAAAACCCTAAAAGAGAGCACACAAGGTGAGAGACTAAAAATCTTCTTCTTCTTCACACAACACTCAACACACCATATACAAAGATAAGAGTACACACAATATGAAAAGGTACTCAACCAAATACATACTAGGATTCTCTATAGTGTGAACCCAACTAAATGAGCTGGCGCTATAACTATGCCAGTCTCTAGAATGGCTGTCACACACCCTGTCATCCCTATTGAGATATCGAGCTCATCTAGTGAGGCGGTGGACACTGATGACCCGCCTAGGGGATAGGCCCCACACTTACACCACTGGCATGATTGGTGAGATCATGGGTGATATGCGGCCAGTGGGATGACAGGCTGTGTGACAGCCATTCTAGAGACTGGCATAGTTATAGCGCTAGCTCATTAAGTTGGGTTCACACTATAGAGAACCCTAGTATGTATTTGGTTGAGTACTTTTTCGTATTGTGTACTCTTATCTTTGTATATGGTGTGTTGAGTGTTGAGTGAAGAAAAAGAAGATTTTCAGCCTCTCACCTTGTGTGTTCTCTTTTAGGGTTTTGTGAGTGTGTGTGTGCTTGCAAGAGCTCAAGCTCTCTTCTCCCTTGCATCTTTTCATGACAAACAATTATTGGTTACAGATGTCATAACTCAAAATTTCCATTCAATCCTTGTTTCTCACAAAACAGTATCACTCTGGACTCTCTGTTGAGACCAACAGGTCAGCAACGAGATCCAGTAATAGATTACAATAATTTTCTCGTCATCATACATATATATATCTTCCACGACATACGCATGGGTGTCCTAAGCATCGCGAGCCCATGCATCGCCTGGTCAGTCACCTCCAGGATCCTCCTTAGGTGTCCTGGCACTTCACTCAAGGACCGATTCATCGGCCCTCGCCCATCATACCGGAAGCACACCATTTTACATCATACCCAGGCTGGTCAGGACTTGGGCAGGTTTTTGGCACGTGAGTTGTCCTTTGAACACTCCTCGCCAGCTGTTGCAACTGAACTTCCCTTACAAAACACATATACCAAATGCTCCCTCTAGCATTCTAGCGTAAGAAGACAGTCCTTTAAGAAAATAGGGTTTCTATGCAAGTTTTCAGTTTTGATTTTCTTTTGAATACAATGAGTATATCTTAATTCCGTATCCCAAGATTTCTAGATCACAAGTCTAGATTCCCAACAAGCAGAATTCCTCAAATTCTGAATTCTTGATCCTCAGATCAAAATCAAAGGTCTCAACTTAGTTTCAGATTCGGTGGGTGATTTGAGTGTAGATTACTGAATTGGTCAATCGTCTTTTCTTGAAACTGATGAAGGAGTTACTTCTTGGTCATAGTCTGATGTAGGGTTTTAGTCTAGAAAGGTTCTCCCTGAACTATCTTTATCGAAGGGTAATATTTCAATTACTACTTTATTGAATTTCATTCATTGAGTATTTTGCTTAATTGAATTCATAAAACTAATCATCACGAATTCCTATGAGGAATAAATTAATCATTTATCTAAAATTTCGATTTCGATAGTTTTTCTGAATTTTCTCATTACCATCCTAGAGAATATGAAATGGTATAATTTTCCTTCACTGAGTATTTACTTATTCATTTTCCAATATTCATGGGATTTAAACAAAGGATTAAAGAGAACTCTTATTTTGATATAAAAATTTTGTATGCATCTATTTATGCATAAAATCCAACTTCTATGGAAATAACACTTTTATATAAAAGAAAAATCCTTTTATGTATCTATTTATGCATTAAAAAAAATCAATTTTGATGAAAGTAACACTTTTATAATAAAAAAATTCTTTTATGCATCATTTTATGCATAAAAATCAATATTGGTGAAAGCAACACTTTTGCAATAAAAAAATTTCTTTTATGCATCATTTTATGCATAAAAATCAATATTGATGAAAGTAACACTTTTATAATTAAAAAAATTCTTTTATGCATAAAAATCAATATTGATGAAAGTAACACTTTTATAATTAAAAAAAATTCTTTTATGCATCTATTTATGCATAAAAATCAATCTTGATGAAAGTAACACTTTTATAATAATTAAAAAAAATCTTTTATGCATCTATTTATGTATAAAAATCAATATTGATGAAAGTAACACTTTTATAATAAAAAAATTTTATCCAATATACATCTTTCTATGTATAGAATTTAAATCTAATGAAAATCACTCTTTTATAATTAAAAAAATAATCAATATCCATCTTTCTATATGCATAAAATTTAAATCTAATGAAAATCACTCTTTTATAATAAAAATAAACAATATGCATCTTTCTATGCATAGAATTGAAATCTAATGAAAATCACTCTTTTATAAAAAAAAATCAATATGCATCTTTCTATGCATAGAATTTAAATTAATGAAAATCACTCTTTTATAATAATAAAAATAATCAATATGCATCTTTCTATGCATAGAATTTAATTTTAATGAAAATAACACTTTTATAATAAAATTATTTCTACTATGCATTTTTCTATGCCTAGAATGAAAATAACACTTTAAGAATACACAAACGATGGGGATTACTCTTTTTGAATAATAAAAGATAAAACTTATTTCACAAAATTTAAGAAAAATTTACCATAGTCTCCTTTGTATGGCTGACCATTTTTTAAATTTTCCTAACCTTAAATTACTTAAAAATTATCCCCAAATGGTTTAAAGCATTCTAGACTAATCAAATTCCACTTTTAAAAGAGAAACAATATGAAAAGTTTAATTCTAACAATTTGATTACTTAACTAGGATAAATAAAGGCTGAATTTAAGAATGAAGAGAGGGGGAAAACCTTTCCAATAAGGCATAGCATCAATTTATCATTTTAAAGATAACAAAAATTAGAAAACCATTAAAAGAATAAAGAAAAAGTAGGATTTCTAGCTTACATGAATTTCTGCGAGCTTTCCTTTGGCTTGATGGCTGAGGGATCTACTCTTGTTTGCTACAAGAGTGGCCACCGCCAATTCTTTAGAAGAGGGAATGGTCAAAAACTAATGAATTATTAATAAATTCACAGTTTTTAGCTCTAGGGAGGAGTAGAGTAATAGTGCATAAAACACTATTAAGCTTCAACAAAGGGGGAGGCTTCTATTTATAGGAAAAAGTGAGCTTCTAACCAAGCAAACTGATTCTAGAATTTTCTAGATCAGTTTGGTCAATTTTTGACCATTTTTGTGTCAGTTTAGCTTACTTTTTGGAACTAGACTTGAATTAGAGAGGAGAGATGAAATATCTCAATTTTTGAGAATTTAAAACTCCACCACACATGTGAAATAGGCGCCTCCTTCATGAGGGAGAATCCCCACTCTGAGATGTCAAAAATTTATTTTTTTAGTATTTCCTTTGGTCCTTAGTCCACTCTTCATCTTATGTAAGTATTTACTCATTTTTGGGGAGATTTTCTTTATTTCTTCTATTTATCTCCTCCACACATTTGGATGAATCTAATTGGCCCCTCAAAACCTTAATTTAAAATTTTCAAAAAATCTGGACCCCTAGGATAAGGCCTTTTGAACAGATTATAACTGATTTCTAATGCACCTTCTGAACTTCTGTTTTGGGGGAACTTATTTTAATAAGAAGAGATATTTTTCCATCCAAAAATATCTTAAATCTGAATAACCTCTCTCTAGAACATTTTCTCTCTAAGACAAAATAGCTAGAAACAAGATCTTTTATATATCTGAAGAGGGATTTTATTACAGGGGAAGATACTGGACATCTTGAGAGGCTGGGGACGAATCTTACATTCTCTCCCACTTGAAAAACGTGAGATGTCCTCATCTCACAAACTGGGAGTAATCTCGTAACAGTTCGGCTTCTTTCTCCCAGGTGGCATCTTCAAAAGGATAGAACTTCCATTTGACCAATAATTCTCTCATAATTCTGTTCCTGAGAACCTTTTCTCGAACATCAAGGATTTCTTCAGGTTGGACTTCCTTCTGCCCTTGGGTTGAAGAAGTTAAGATTTCATCATCAAGCACATGATTTGGGCTTGGTATATACTTTTTAAGAAGGCTGACATGAAATACATTATGTACTTTGAGATGAGGAGGCAAAAGAAGCTCGTAGGCTAAGTCACCTACTTTCTTTGTAATCAGATATGGTCCACAATATCTGGGGGATAACTTATTGTACTTCCCAAGAGATAGAGAACTTCTTTTGGGGCGTACTCGAATGAAGACCATATCTGCTTCTTCGAATTTTCTGTCTGACCTCTTCTTATCTACATACTGCTTCTGTCTATCTTGGGCAGCTTTTATATCTATGCAAATTGACTGCATCTGTTGCTCCATGTCATCAAGCATGTATCTGGACATCTCGACCCTAATCAATGGGTCAGACCAAGTTAATGGAGTTAAGCAATCTTGTCCATACAAAGCGTTGAAAGGGCTCATCCCAATACTTCTGTGATAAGAAGCATTGTAGGCGAACTCGACTAGGTGCAAATAGCTTAGCCACTTCTAGGGTTCCTTGCCACCATGGCATGACCAAAGTATATCTTTGATTACTTGGTTCACCCTTTCAATTTGACCATCGATCTCGGGGTGGTAAGCTGTGCTGACTACTGCTTCAAAAAATGCAGTCCAGAATCTTGACGTGAATTTGGGATCTTGATCACTTACTATTCTTCTAGGTAGGCCATGCAATCTGAAGATTTCTTTGAGGAACACTCTGGCCACATCCACTGCAGTGTAGGTTTCTTTTATTGGAATCAGATGGGCAACTTTGGTTAGTGGTAGTCTATCAACTACCACGAAGATGGAGTTGTAACTTGATTGCACTGAGGGTAATCCAGTAATAAAATCCATACTGATGCATTCCCACTTCAACTGGGGGATGTCTAATGGATGTAACTTCCCAAGCATTTTTACTCTCTCGGCCTTGACTTTCTGACAGGTCAGATATTGACGTACATGATTAAGCACATCCTTTTTTAGACCAGGCCAAAAGAAGCTGACATGTAGGTTTTTATGAAACCTCGATGTCATGCGAATAAGGCTATCATGGGCTTCATTCAGAATTTGATCCTTAGTTCCCTCATCATTGGGAATGCATAGTCTGCGATTATAATACACAATTCCATCATCCAGGCTGTACCCTTGAACTCGGTTCAACTCCTGTGGAGTTTTGCTTTCCTGCATAAGTAGGGTAGCAATAGGGCCAAAGAATCTATCCTGCATGATCTTCTCACTTGCTTCAATAATCAAAGGATTTGACACTATAATAATTGCAAGCAAGGAGGCATTTGCTGCTACCACATTTTCTTTGCATGGGCGGTACTTGATTTCAAAATCAAATTCCTACAGGGTCTGCATCCACCGTCTTTGGTGCATGTTGAGATCCTTCTGAGTGAAGATCCACTTTAAGCTCTGATGATCTATCATCAAAGTGAATCTTTGATCCAGTAGGTAATGTCTCCCACAACTTCAGGGCATATACTGCTTAAAGTAGTTCTAGGTCGTGGGAAAGCATAATTCCTCTCATGCGTTTGGAGTTTTCAGGACTCATAGGCCACTGCATGACCTTCCTGCATGAGTGCACCTCCCAGGGAAAAACCACTGGCATCAGTTTACTACCTCAAAGGGTAGAGAGAAATCTAGCAGCTTTAGAACGAGATTGGTTACCAAGGCGGTCTTCAGCTTATCAAAAGCACTATGGCACCTGGCAGACCATTGAAATGGGATATTCTTCTTGAGAAGATTAGTGAGGGGGGAAGCTATGAGAGCATACTTTGGTATAAAAATTCTATACCAACCACTCAATCCCAAGAATCCTTTGACTTCTTTCACTCTCTTTGGTCCAGGCTAATCTATGACTGCTTGGACTTTAGCGAAATCTAGAGAAATTCCATCTTTGGATACCAGAGAGCCCAAGTATTCTCAACATGGTCAGCAGAGAAAGTGCATTTCCTCTGTTTTGCAAAGAGTTGGTGCTTCCTTCGGATCTCAAGAACTCTTCTGACATGAGCTTCATGGCTAGCTATATTCTTTGAGTAAATCAGAATATCATCAAAGAAAACAAGAACAAAATCATCTAAGTATTCTCTGAGAATGTCCTACATTAATCGATTGAATGTATTTGGGGCATTTGTCAATCCAAATGGCATGACAGTGAATTCATAATGCCCATACCGAGTATTGATGGCTTCGGGATATCTTGCTCATTAATCCTGATCTGATAATACCCTGATTTGAGATCTATCTTTGTGAAGATCTGGGCTCCACTAATCTTGTCCAGAAGCTCATCAATTCTGGGGATAGGATACTTATTCTGAACTGTCTGCAGACAGCTGATTGAGACCTCTGTAGTCCACACAGAGTCTAAGCGTTCCATCTTTCTTTTTCTGAAAGAGAACTGGCGCACCCCAAGGTGAAACACTGGGTCTTACAAACCCTTGTTCTAACAGCTGTCTAAGCTGTTCCTTGAGTTCGATGGCTTCAGGAACTGGCATTTTGTACGTGCGCAGGGCTATTGGTGGTGGCTGAGCTCCGGGGGTCAATTCTATCACATGATCTACTTCCCGAATCGGAGACATCTCTGTTAATTCTGCTGGGAATAAATCATCATAATCACTTAACCATTTAGGTTCTTTAGCTTTTAACTTTGAGTCTACTGGATTCATTTTGACAACATAAATGAGCTGCTTCTTTCTAAGTCCTTTTAGTAACTAGAAGCCTTTACTAAGGGGATCCTGAAATTCCAGTTCCTTGAACTTATTTCCGTGGAGGTCACGGAAGGAAATGGTTCCATTATGACAATGAATGTCAGCTTGATTTTTATGGAGCCAATCCATTCCAAGGATCCCGTCGAAAACTCCCAAAGGTATAACTCTGAAGTGACAGTCAGCTAAATTCCCATCTAGATTGAACTGAATACGATCTGTCTCAAGGTGAGTGAAAAGAATCTTCCCACTTGGCAATTCAACTTGCATAGGTTTCCTTGATTTTTGATCTAAGACTAGCTTACGCAAGCATCCAAGGGACATGAAAGAATGAGTACTGCCTGAATTAATCAAAAGCTTAAAAGGCTTACCCTGATACTCATCTGGAGTATGAATAACGGAGAATTGACGGTTTGGCCCTTGGTTTTCAATTGCTACATAAATCTACCCTCTTTCTTCTTCCACTACTTCTGCTATTGTGACTGCTCTGGCTGCTACAGTCTGAGGCGAAACTCTTTCTCCTTGGTTGCCCCAGGTCTTATGGGAAGGAGTTCTGAGGCTACTGTGGACAAAGGCAAATGGTTGAGGTGGAGTGCTCCTAGGATTGCCCTGATTTTGATGAGATGGACCCTGATTTGACTGATAGGAAGGGGCTGGTCTCTGCACTCTTGGTCCTTGACTTCCCTGTCCCTTGACATGGCAGGAGTCGGGCAGTCTTTCAGCTGGTGACCAAAACCCTGGCATCCAAAACACCGGTTCTCACTTCTGAGAGCTCATCCCTCTAAATTCTTAAAAGAGGTGGGGCTCCTGAGAAAGTGTTTTGTGGGGAGGGTCTTCCTTCACTTTTGAATCTCCCAGTATCCTGATTCTGAATTGGGCCTTGCTGCCTCTTTGGGGGAGGAAAGTTTGAAGTACTTCTTGGGGCTTGGAATCTTTTAAAGTTAGAGGGTGCAGGCTTTGGCGGGACCTTAACAACAAAGGCTTTGGTAAAGTCTTTTGCCATTCTTACTGCTTTGGCCACCACTGAGACAGATTTGGCATTCTTTACTAAGGTGTCCAATGGCTCATTCATTCCTCGAATGAATCTGGCCACCATCAGCTGCTCTTCATCCAATTGCGGGGAATATTTGAGGAGAAGGACAAAAGCTTGATGGTACTCTTCAATTGTCCGGCTATCCTGCTTTAGATCCAAGAACTCATTCATTTTAGTTTCAAGGAAGCCCAGAGGACAAAACCTCTTTCTGAGGTAAGCTTTAAGATCGGTCCAGGTCTAGGTATTTCGGTCGAGATGGTTAGTCTCGTAGTGATTCCTCCAAGCGACCCTGGCTGTTTCCACCATCTTTAACTTGGCGAGAGCCATCTTGCTACTGTCATTGTAGCCAATTACATCAAAGTATTCCTCCATTGCCTCAATCCACTTCTCCACTACTTCACCTAACTGCTCCCCTTCACCCTTGAAGGGACCAGGTTGGGATCTGTGCAGGGCTTTTCGAACATCCGGATCTAACTCTTCCTCATCACTTAGAGGATCCGGTTGCCTTGCACGGGCGGCACGCCTCATGACTTTGACAAAACGAGATTTTCATCAACTTAACTTTGATAACAGATTTATGATTATTTAATTTTTACGATTTATTCTTTAAACAGATAATTATTTCATCATACATCATGAAATAAGATTTACTCTGATAATTTTTACGATTTATTCTTTAAACAAATAATTATTTCATCATACATCATGAAACAATATTTACTCTGATTATTTAATTTTTACGATTTATTCTTTAAACAGATAATTATTTCATTATACATCATGAAACAAGATTTACTCTGATAATTTTATTAACCATATTCACGATCATGAAAATAATTTGGGATTTTTTTTACAAAACATCGTTTATTATCAAAAGTTTTTGATATATACATAGAGCATCACGGCTCCCAAAATCACTGCCTCAATCGTATACGCATAAAAAAGCAAAACTGCTGAGGAGACATGCCATGGTACACACGATTCATTACAGAAAGAGGTGTTGTAATTCTATTTCTAGTAGGGATAAAGCGGCTAAGAAGCCTAAAAACTCGGCATGAAATTCTAAAGTTCCTGGTAAATGATCAAAGAGTTGTACATGCTGAACAAGCCCTAGCCTTATCAAAATCATGGCTAAGGAATATTTTGCTTGAGCCTCTGACGTGGACTGGTACTAACATTAATACATCGTCCTCCATAGAACCACATATACCGATGTCGCTCAAGAGGATCAAGAAAGTAAAGACTCTCAAAATGATATGCGAGTCTCACTCTGCTACTCGGGTCGTAGCAGAGTTGATGAGGTGCTCGAATGCAAAGGCTATCATATCCTGACTCTCGAAGAGTTCAGGAATGCCAGATAGATTCGGGGTATCCATCTATAAATTTCCAATTCAATTTATGAGTTTTCAATTTTTTGAAGTTCATTCAACATAAATTTAACAAGCGAAAACATTATTTCCCAGATTTACTTTAAAATTTTAAGCGATTTCAGATGTTGTGACGTAAATTTATAACAGCGCTCTGATACTAACTGTGGGATCCTACTGCCCCCTCTGCGCACCCCGGATTCTTGATTGCTGGCACAGCAGAAGCAACTCCCTCTTGTACGGGGCAGGGTTTCCCACTCGGGGCCTCGCCCTTGAATGTCCGGGTATGAGACTAAGCTAGTGGTTATTCCGAAAACCGAAACCAAGAAAATTTCCCATGCCCGAAAAACGGGGACGATTCCACCATTTTGAATTTCCTAACAAATTTTTCTAATGAGGTCAAGATACTGAACTAACCTTCATCTGAATAAACCAGATAGAAGGGAAACTATTATAGACTTAACTTGAAGGGATCAATGCTTTTTTCCTAATTGAATCAGGCACAGCCGTTGATCTATTCATTTGAGAAGTCTTCAGGTTACTATTTAACTATTCGAGTTCTAAGCGTATTCCTATTGATCAATTTTATAATTAAAATTCTACTGATTCTAGCCTAACCCCATCCGGCCCATGGGTTAGCCACTGCCCAACCACTGGAATTGGTAGAACTAGACAAGTACTCACCCACCCATAATTGAATGCCTTTCTTAACTTTTTCTTTAGAATACAGATATGCACACACTCCTCTTTAAACTTTAATTTATAAAACAATCCAAACAATTATTGGTTACAGATGCATAACTTAAAATTTCCATTCAATCCTTGTTTCTCACAAAACAGTATCACACTGGACTCTCTGTTGAGACCAGCAGGTCAGTAACGAGATCCAGTAACAGATTACAATAATTTTCTCGTCATCATACATATATATATCTTCCACGACATACGCATGGGTGTCCTAAGCACTACGAGCCCGTGCATTGCCTGGTCAGAACCCTCCAGGATCCTCCTTAGGTATCCTGGCCCTTCACTCTTGGCCCTTCACTCAGGGACCGCTTCGTCGGCCCTCGCCCATCGTATCGGAAGCACACCATTTTACACCATACCCAGGCTGGGGTCAAGGCCTGGGCAGGTTTTTGGCACATGATTCGTCCTTTGAACACTCCCCCGCCAGCTGTTGTAACCAAACTTCCCTTAGAAAACACATATACCAAATGCTCTCTCTAGCGTAAGACAGTCCTTTAAGAAAACAGGGTTTCTATGCAAGTTTTTAGTTTTGATTTTCTTTTTAATACAATGAGTATATCTTAATTCCGTATCCTAAGATTTCTAGATCACAGGTCTGGATTCCTAAGCAGAATTCCTCGAATTCTGAATTCTTGATCCTCATATCAAAATCAAAGGTCTCAACTTAGTTTTAGATTCGGTGGGTGATTTGAGGGTAGATTATTGAACTAGTCACATCGCCTTTTCTTGAAACTGATAAAGGAGTTACGTCTTGGTCATAGTCTGATTCAAGGTTTGAGTCTGGAAAGTTCTCCTTGAACTTTTCAGATTCAAGGTTTGAGTCTGATTCAAGGTTTGAGTCTGGAAAGTTCTCCCTAAACTATCTTTATCGAAGGGTAATATTTCAAATTACTACTTTACTGAATTTCATTCATTAAGTATTTTGCTTAATTGAATTCATAACTAAACATGAATTCCTATGAGGAATAAATTAATCATTTATCTAAAATTTTGATTTCGATAGTTTTTTTGAATTTTCTGTTGGATATTTGATGATTCAGCATCAGATGGTTCAGTCATTGTGATTCAAAAAATGATGTAAACAATATCATCATCACAATATAGTAATATCATCAAGTATATGGTGACCAATGTGATAATGCTTTCAAAACAACTTCCAAACAAATGGGTCACTTGGAGTACTTGAATGAGATAGAAGCCTAAGTCTAAATACAAAATGCCTTTAGCACCTTCAATAGCAATGACTTGAGGCCAGATTAAGCACTAATTACTAGTGATTAAGTGAGTTAATCATCCATGCTTTAACTGTTACCAAATGAACTTTCTGAGATTATGTCAGACCTCAATCCACCAAACCACAAATTCATTCAAGAAACTGACTGCACAGGCGTGTTTGCAGCTATTGAAAACCCCCAAAGCCAAGGCGAATTAGAGAATCTTCTACTGGTTCAGTCGGTGGATTGATTTCCCCCAAAAAAAACTGGCGCCGGTTTCGCCTGCAATGCTGGCGTCTCTACGCAAAATCCGCCTAATTCCTCCGAGCTGCAGCTTCTTTATGATGTTGAGAATGCACGGTTTGAATCCCGTACAATTTCGTGGAGGCGACTGTGAGCTGTGGATGCTCCAAGGCAGCCCTATTTTTCAGGCTATGAAATGGGAAGAGATAAGATTATGATTAAGCTAATTAATCACTAATGATGAGGCTAATGAAAAGGATGAGGCTGTATTAATGTGGCTCTGATACCAAATGTTGGTATTAGGAGTGAACTAATAAAACTAAGGAGGATCAAACATGGTTATAGTCATGGTTAGGTCATGATTATAACCATGATTAAGAGTGAATTAAGAAACACTAATGAGACATAGCTTGGGCATTATAATGGAAATACACAAGTTGAATCTTCATTAGCAAAGGCCTCTTATATAGGCAAGTAATACATGACCACATGACATCACCTATGATGTCTTACAACCATAAGAGGCCATCTCCCCCATGTGGGTATGCCATCTCCCCCATGTGGGTATGCCTTAAATGAGAAATATTCCCTCTAGGCTATATTTGATGTAGGCGCCCTTTTGAGGTGGTGTCTTGAGTGAAGTAATCAAGATTACATAGCCCCTTTCAACCTTTGAATGGATTTGGGTGTAATATCCAACATTTTCTCATTACCATCCTAAAGAATATGAAACGGTATAATTTTCCTTCACTGAGGATTTACTTATTCATTTTCCAATATTCATGGGATTTAAACATAGGATTAAAGAGAACTCTTATTTTGATATAAATATTCTATATGCATCTATTTATGCATAAAAGAAGAAAACCACAAAGATTGGCAAGGGAGACTGCCATGTAGTTATCAAAAGTGGTTTGGAAGATGGCATGACAACACATGCATCAACCTCTTTGTTAGAAGAGGAATATTTGATACGCTCAGCCGCCTGAGCTCAAGAACCAATTGACACAACCAACTCCCAAAAAATCTTGTCGAATATCCTAACCCCATAGAGGAGAAAAAAAGACTACTAGAAACCCAAGCATTGGTTAGGGAGATTGCCAAGCACAAATAGAAGACAAGCCTCCTACTTCCTACCTTGAGCCATGTTTGTAGGTCTCCAACGTGAGACCTGCCGAAGAAGCTCAGATATATTCTAGAGAGCTCCCAAAATAGTCACTCCCACTAAGGCCAACAAAAGCAGCAACACCCATTGTGGCACTACCCCCCATCAGGGAGACCGGGTAGCCAAATATCTCAAAGATCTGGGGGATGACCACCTTAAATGAATGGATACAGAAATCCCTATTCACATCCCATATACACATAAAATCTTAAGATTAAGCCAAATCAACCTTCCTCATCACGAAATATCTTCCGTCCCCAGAGACATTGTTGGTTTCTCTTCCTTCCTTTCCTCTCAGATCTAGATCCCTATTGACATCTTGCTTCAAGATAGCCCATGATTATGGAAAGATCTAAAGGACTAAATGGAGGGACATCTCGAGGTAGGCATACAAGAATCCATGGAGAGCTAGATAGCTCTAATGAGTGTGAGGGGAAGACGAACTTGTTATACCCCATGAAATCACTGGCACCCCCACTGTTTGAGTAAATAATCTTGGACAATCATTCGAAGAAGAGGAATTGAATGTGTCTTTGTCGATAACCTTCGATGGCCTCCAAGTCACAATGATCCTAGATGGGGGAGCAGGAGTGAGCATTGTTACAAAACAATGTTGGGAAAAATGGGGAGCACCACATTGCTAGTCAAACTTGCTCGGACGGAGCCACAGCTAAACCCATTGGTCTACTAAAGGATTTGAAAATAAAGATCCTTGGAACTGCTTATCGCCACACCTTTGGTGATGAACTTTGGACGCCAGCCCATTTCGTATGATTGCATCCTTGGATGACCATTGATGAGAGAATCTAAGGAATGTGCACCTTAATAAAAGACTGATAAAGATAGAGTACACACACAAGAGAGCAAACCCTAATCCATTAGTGTAACCCTAACCAAAGAGAGAAGCCATATCCACTCTCACACAATGCATAATAGAAGAGAACTACACACCACACACTAAATGTCTTGTGTTCACACACCAAATAACCCTATTTAATGTCCACACACTGTGGCCAGCTAGATGCGGCCATTTATTGCCACACACATGCTGCTATCTACCATGCCAGCACATATCGTGCCTGGCTCTAGCTGTCATCGTCGAGCTTGTAATCTCAATAGCCCCTCTCAAGCTCATGATGTACAGCCATCGATGAAGAAGATGAGCTTGGGCTATCAACACTCCCCCTCAAGCTCATCGCATGTACTCCCAACATGGTATGGAAGTACTCAAACTTCTCTCTCCCAAGTGGCTTCGTAAATATGTCGGCAATCTACTCTTCAGTCTTCACATACTTTAAATCCAATGTACCATCCAACACTTTCTCCCTAACAAAGTGATAGTGGACCTCTATATGTTTGGTCCGCGAATGAAAAACTGGATTATTGGTATGACAACCTTGCCCTCAATGGACTCACCCAAATCAGCCACCGCAGGAGTTTCTTTAACCATACTCCTTCACATGCAACTATGGCTACTCCTCTGTACTCACAGCCTTTGTGTTGGATAAACACTGGGTTGCTTCTTACTACTCCAACTCACCACAGCACTCCCAAATGTAAAGGCATAACCATTAGTAGATCTCCATAAGAGCTACCTGCCCAATTTGCAAATGTGTAGCCATGTACATCTAAGCCTTTACCTTGCTCATAGTCTTTATGTAACGCATGATCCGTCTCACTGCGTCCAAATGAGGCTTTCTAGGGCTTTGCATAAACTGACTCACAAGCCCAACAACATAACTCAAGTCTAGCCATGTAATAGTCATGTAAATGAGACTGCCAACCATGTACATAGATGGATCTTCCAAATCTTCACCAAAATCAGCCCTCAAGTTCACACTTTGCTCCAAGGGTATACTCATGGGTTTACACCCAATCATTCCATATCTAGCCAACATATCCAATGCATATATTGACATTGGACTAGCCATATTCCTCCATGATCTTTGACCACTTCAATGCCAAGAAAATACCTCAAATCACCCAAGTCTTTCATATCAAAGTGCCCACTCAATGCCTTCTTGACATACATAATATCTATAGTATGATCACCTGTCAGAATCAAGTCATCCACATCGATGACAACCACAACAATCCCATGATTTGTCTTCTTCACATATAGTGAAGAATCTGCCATAGAAACCTAAAAACCAATAGAGAAGATATCGGCCTATCTTATCACTCCAAGCATGAGGTGCTTGTTTCAGCCCACATAAAGTGCTTTCTTCAAAACTTGCATACACGAGTGGGGTACCTTGGGTGTACATAGCCCTCTGGTTGCTCCATCAAAACTTCCTCTTGCAAATCACCATTTAGAAATGCATCCTTGACATCCATTTGATGCATTTCCCAACCATTTGCCGTCGCAGCTATGGCAAAAACTGACCTCACAGTTCCCATCTTTGCCAACTGGACTAAACGTCTCATCATAATCCAAGCCTTGGGTCTACATAACCCTTAGCAACCAGCCGTTATGTGACTTTCATTTCACCTTATAAACCCATTTACAACCAATGACATTCTTACCTTGTGTGGTAAGGTAACCAACTCCCAAGTATCATTATGAACCAATGCGTCCATCTCCTCATCCATTGCCTTTTCCCATACATGCTTTCCAATAGCTTTTGCATAGCATGTAGGTTCCACATACTTTACCAAGGAAGTCATATATGCATAATGCATAGCATAACCACGGTATGTCAACTTGTCAACTGGATACTTGACTCTCTCTGTGATCTCCTCAAAACCGATGGATCACTCTAGACACGTGTCACTCTAGCATGTGGAGGCACATATCTCTCTTGCTTCGCACCTAGTGTGCCTAAGACTAGTATGCCAAGTTCCTCATCCAAACTCTCTAAACTAGATGGCTCATATCCTATAATGTCAACACCTTCAACTTTCTTCTTTCCTTTGTCCACAACACTACTACTAGTGCTGTGGACCATCATGCCTCAAATGCCCTGACCATGGACGCACACTACTACCACTTGACTCTTGTGGCCTAGACATAGAAGTAGAACTTGCTTGTGTGGCAAGTCCACATGAACATCATCATCACTAGAATCACTGGCATCCTAATCCTTTTCTTTGTACCAACTAGCAAGCTCATCAAACACCACATCTCATGAAACAAGCACTTGTCTAGTATGTGGATTATAACATTTATATGCTTTTTGCGATCCTGTGCAGACCCAACAAAGTTACACTTTTATGCCTTTGGATCAAGCTTCTTCCTCTTCTCATCTCACACATGCACATAAACAATGCTACCAAATACTTTTAGATGCCCAATGTCTGGCCTATATCTTGTAAGGCGCATCTCTAGTGTACTCTCATGTATGGCAGTTGTAGGTGTCTTGTTAAGCAAATACACCATTGTGTGGCGCATGCTTCTGCCCAATAAAAGTTTGTCATGCTCTTCTCATTTAGAATTTTCCTAGACACATCACCAATGACCCTGTTTTTTCTCTCAGAAACACCATTTTGCTGAGGTGTGTACCTGCATGAAAGCTACCTTCTAGTGCCATTCTTCCTCAAGAAGTCCTCAAATGCATGTGAGGTATATTCATCACCACCTCCATCTGTCCTCAAGCATTTGATCCAACAACCATATTGCTTTTTGCAAATGCTTTGAAATCCATGAACTTTGCCAGCACCACTCTTCCCTTTAAGAAAGTAGATCCAAGTCATCCTGCTGTAATCATCAATGAAGGTTACATAGTACCTGCTACCACTAATGGATGGGCTTTGTGCAGGCCACCATACATCACTGTGAACAATATCAAGTGACCTGCTACTCATGATGCCTTCTCTAGGAAATGGAAACCTTGCTTGCTTTCCAAACTGGCAAGCATCACATACATGTATACACCCATCATATTTGAATCTGGGCAGCCCCCACCAACTATGCCTCTTGATTACATATTCTTCAACTTTTGTATATTCACATTCCCAATATGTTTGTGCCACATCTTAATATCTTGTACCACATTACGGCTTTTAGAAAACATAGCTAACTTCAACTCTAGAATACCTGCATCCAATTTGAAAAACCTGCCTTCCTTCTTGCCCTTGGCAATAACTCTACAGCCATTCTTAAAGTCTTCAGCAAAGCATCCATGCCCATTGAAGCGTACCTGTAATCCTTGCTCAACCATTTGACCAACAGAAGCCAAACTCTTTGTAATGGAAGGCCCATACAAAACATCTGACATAGATATTTCACCTCACCATTATGCATCACACCAATGGCACACTCCCAACATGAGTGATTGCATGCTGAGTGTCATCACCTGCCTCCACATATCCTTTTTCATCCATTGGTTTCATATGCTCAAACCATTCACCATGGCAAGTCATGTTATTTGATACTCATGAATCCATATACCATGTATCATCACTGTCTCCATGTGGAACCCACTACATGCTTCATTGCACAAACAAATGATTTGCACTACCATCATGACTATACTGGATGCAAAATTACCACCATGTGCATAATTGCCACCATGTGCTCTACCCCCTCTCAAATCATGTGGTTTGCCATAACAATCACGTGCTATGTGACCAAACTTTCTACAATTGTGACAATCCACATGATGCATAGATGATTGTTAGCCTTGCCAACATCCTCTTCCATGAGCATTACCACGACCTCTTTGAGGGGCATAACCATGACCACCTAGCTGAAAATTCTATTGAGACTGTGGTGACTGATCCTGCCAACCATGGCCACATGCACGTCCTCTTGGACGACCTGAATCTCCCCCTACCCCCTAGCACCACGATAAGTGTAAAATACTTAATCCCTTGCATTTTCATTTGTGCTAGATGAGGCACCTATTCCAAGATTCATCTCTTTCACAATAAGCAATGAAATCAGCTCATCAAAGTCTAGGGAGTCTCCACCTCTACCCCCCTGATAGAGGTTTCAAATGCCTTATACTCTTTACCCAAGCCATTCAATGTAATGGCTACCAAGTCATCATCCTCCATAGGAGCACCAATAGATGCTAGTGCATCAGCACATTCTTTGATCTCTTGCACATAATCATTTACACTTCTATTGCTTTGAGTCACACCATGAATCTTTTGCTTCAATTTCATCTTCTTTGGTGCTGTAGTCATATCATACAACTTTACCAAAGTATCCCATGCATCCTTGGGATTTTGTGTGTCCTATATATGACATAACATGGTGTTTGTAACATATATCGAGAAGTAATGCAACACTTTGAAGGCTCTCTCTGCCCAATTTTGATGTGCTGTAAGCTGGAAGGTGTTGCATTCATTTGGGGAACCCTTGGCTTTGCCTCATCGCCTGTCTCACCAAGTTCCATAGGCCTTTTCCTTGAGAAAATTTTTCATAGGATACTTCCAAATGTAGAAGTTGTGCCTATCAAGCTTCTCACCAACAATTTTATCAAAACTATCACTCAGTTTGTTTACCACAATGTTCACTGAGAATTTCCACAATAATCAACTCAGACATGCACACACACATACACACATAAACCTCGGCACCAATGATGTCCACACAGGCCAAAATTTTTATGGCGATAACTTCTTGGACTCAAAAACACTGTTTGCAAATGCTGAAAACAACCTGGAGCTGCTCACATATTTTGAGAAATGTGTAAAAATAGTCCTCCACTTTTCAAAAACCTTTAATTTTCTCGTATTATGCATACAAGATCATCCACATTAGCATTTGAGCTCAACTATGTACAAGTAGTCCACTTTGCCTTTTGTGACGGGCTTTTTTGAGCCTTCCAATCTTCTAAAACACTGGGGAATGATCAAATCAAGTGTGGAAAATATGCATTAACATCCATACATCCTCCATGTAGCATATAAACATCATTTGAGCTCACAAAGTGCCAAGTACATGCCAAAATAGCTCTTTGTTTTGGTCGAAAACCTGTAAATTGTTAATTATTGGCACTAATCCACTTCCAATTCACTCAATATGCATCCGAATCTTAGGCCTAGGAATTCATTGGCTTCGTATCAATGTCCTCTAACTCCATATGCCAGGAATTACTCCAATTGTGAAAGTGGAGGGAGTAATTAGTAATTTAGTGAGGCTATGTTCACTAATCATGCATTAATGAGCTCCCTTTGCTCCATTACACTCAACTTAGGGCTTTTGGTATTCAATAAACATCATATAGTTTCCATGGGACCATTTGCTAATGTGTTTGAGCCACCAATGTGTACCAATGGTATAGTTTTAGCTCCCAACAACTAGTAGGCAGTCTGCTCGCCAGCTTTCTGCCCTATTTTTGATGCTAAACAGCAGCTCCTAAGATTACCAATGCCTTACCAAGCCTTCTAGAGTTCAAGTACATGAGTTATATTTCCCATTCCATGCTTCAATGACCACCAATATGGCATTTTTTGGCATTCTACACATAGCTCAAAACAGCCTTTCACAAACCTACAAATTCTGATTTTTTTTCAACTTCTAAGTGTTTAATGCATGCCAAATCAAGTATTTGATTGATAGGTTCACTCCCAATTCTCATACATCAAGTACATATGACTGAGCTGCCAAACATGGGCATATAATTGCATCCAACTTCAATGGAGAGCTTCAAAACCAAATTTTTCCTTTGCTTGGGGTAGCCACTCTTTGGCTCCAATCTCACTGAAAATGCCTGTAATCCGTAGTAGAGGGAGGCTAGATATTCTTACCCGATAGGCCAAGCTCTTAGATCTAATGCCGATGTGTGTGCTTCACAGCTTCTCTTTGCTCCAAGCTCCAATGGTTTTCTTCTTCACAGCTTTTTTTCCCCTTCAAAAAGCCCCAATA
This sequence comes from Cibotium barometz, assembly GCF_041138505.1. Taxonomy (NCBI): domain Eukaryota; kingdom Viridiplantae; phylum Streptophyta; class Polypodiopsida; order Cyatheales; family Cibotiaceae; genus Cibotium; species Cibotium barometz. The sequence goes on from NC_141060.1 coordinate 49,688,935, forward strand.
GAGAGCACCAGGCTCTGATACCATGATAAAAGACTAATAAAGAGAGAGCACACACACACAAGAGAGAAAACCCTAATCCATTAGTGTAACCCTAACCAAAGAGAGAAGCCATATCCACTCACACAATGCATAATAGAAGAGAACTACACACCACACACAATGTGTTGTGTTCACACACCAAATAACCCTATCTAATGTCCACACAGTGTAACCAGCTGGACGTGGCCATTTATGGCCACACACATGTTGCTATCTACCATGCCAACACATATCGTGCCTAGCTCTAGCTATCATTGAGCTTGTAATCCGAACACACCTCTTCCAGAGTCGAAAGACTTTGAGAATTGGATGCATATCCTTGCCACCCTAGACATTCTACCTACAACAGATGGGCAAGAAATCACATCTCTATATAGGTGAGCATACCTGCCCAACGTTGCCACCTAAGAACTTGAACAATCCATTAGAGTAGAACCATCAAGGGAAACATGCTCCCATAGGACTCATGGGCTAGAACAATATGTCTTCTCAGACGATTCAGACACCCACTGGCTAAAGTATGTTGGGGCAGTTGTTGAAGCACATAACCACTTCAATGAAATATGGCAATGAAATATGGCAAAAGGAGTTTTCCAATAGCTCCCTTCTAGTCCACACGACCACCCCAAAGCCAATGGAACCCGTTGATCCCAAACCAAAACCAGAAAAGCTTTGCTACTTTGCACACAAAGCACACAATAAAAAGTTAGCGCTAGCAGAAAAAGAAGCCAAAAGGCTACTGGAAGAAGAAGCACTAGGGCAGAAGAGACCCAACAGGTGCCTAAACATTTCAACACCTTTCAGATGGCCAAAAGATTCGCCCAATACAACTCGGCCCAAAAGTCTCACAATGGACAACCAAGGACCTCTTATGATGGTCTAACCAAGGTCAAGAAATAAACCTGGCAGGCTCAGGCAAAGATCCAAGGCCAGTATAGAAGACCTCTCCAAAGAGGAAGAGACCAAGCTTATCACTCTCCTTATAGAATTCCAAGATTGCTTTGCCTAGAAGTTCTCAGATATGAAAGGTGTATGTTAACCCATTCCTAGGTGAAAGATCCATGTCCACACCGCGCAACGAATTTTGGGGTGCTAGTAGTGGAAGTAGCACTTCTTGTAAGGGGCAGGGTCCCTCACTCGGGGCCTCGCCTACGTATATCTGGACAAGACACTAATCCCTCGGTTCTTCCAAAACCGAACCCGGAAAACTTCCCTCGCCCGAAAAGCACGGGCGATTCCTCCAGGATATTTTTACTCTAATTTTTACTCTAATGTAGTCAAGAGCCTTAACTAACTGAACTAATCTGACCAAACCCATAAGTCCCATAGTCATGATCAAGGAAAAGACTTGCACTTGGATCATAGAGACCAACACTTTTTTCCTCATTGAGAGGAACAACCGTTGATTCTTTTCCATAGAACAATTTTTATCCAAAATTTACTTCATCTATCATAACATAACAGAATTGAGTCTCATTTTAGGGATCCATCAGTCCAGTCTCGTGGGTTAGCCAACCGTGCCCAACCACTGTAGTGATGGGATCCATTTAGGAGTTTGGCTAGGTTTTGTCGCAGGTACCAGGGAAAAGAGTTCCCAGGCCCCCTAGCTGGATATTCATGCAAACTTATAACTAGTCACACCACTTACACACCCAATATGAAATTGCCTTTTTCACAGATTCAGCTGACTTTAAAACAATCTTTTAATGAAACTATAGTATCACTGATCATAATTCTCCAAAATATCCGATTGAATCCTAATTTCTAATTTTTCCTTCATCGGAGTACCCATGGCATCATTGGCAACCAGAACGCTCACCACCTCAGGGGCATTTTCGATAGTTCCTAGCTTAGTACCCGATAATATTTTTCACTTATAAAAATCAAAATGGAATCTCCATTGAAGATCAGCAAGATCAACCAACAGATCCATATAAAAGAGCCATGGACTCATCCGTTGTTGAGGACCAGCAAGGTCAATCAATCCATGCCCGAAATTTAGAAAACAACTCTTACTCCTTGTTCCAATATCTTCCACAATGCACGCGTGGGTATCTTTGGTGACCCAAATCCCGAGTACCATATGGTCAGCACCCTCTAGGATCCTTCGCAGGTCACCTAGCGCTTCACTCATAGGCCGCTTCCTTAGTCCCTCATCCACCGCACCGGAAGTTCACCATTTAAATCGAACCGAGGTTGGTCAAGACTTCGGCCGACCTTGCTATGCGAGACGTCCCGTGAGCTGTTGCAACTTTATAAATTTGGTCTCCACGGCCTCATTTCACAAGACAGTCAAAATGCTTCCCCAGCATTCTTAACATAAAACAGTCATTTAAAAACAAGTCATAAATACAATTTCTATAACGAACTCTCGTCTTTCCACATTGTTCCACATCAATCCACATCATTTTCCATCTCATCACATCTTTCCTCATTTATCCGCATCAGATCTGATCCACTCGCATCTACCCATATCCACATCTCACCACATCATATCCATTCACATCTATCCCAATTTACATCACATCCATTTCACATCACATCTCATTCACTCACATTTTGATTCACATGACGTCACATCTCATTATCTATTCACGTCTATCACATCCATTTACATCCATCACATCACATTCATTCATATCCATCACATTCATTCTCATCACCATCCCATCACATACATTCTAACCACATTATATCACTTTTATACATATCTCATCTCATTCATCCATATCCATCCAATCGTTCACATGTACGACTACCCACATCTATCCATACATTCATATCTATCACTTCACATCCACATATATTCATGTCACATCACATCTCTTTACATCACATCACATTCTTTCACATACACATCCACATCCATTCTTCACATACACATCCACATCCATTCTTCACATACACATTCACATCCATTCTTCCATACACATTCACATCCATTCTTCACATACACATCCATATCCATTCTTCACATACACATTCACATCCAATCTTCACATACACATCCATATCCATTCTTCCATACACATTCACATCCATTCTTCACATACACATTCACATCCAATCTTCACATACACATCCATATACATTCTTCACATACACATTCACATCCATTCTTCACATACACATTCACATTCACATCCCATTTCACATCTCATCCATTCATTCACATGTCATCACATCTCATCACATTCATCTATTCACATCACATCCCATCACATCTATTCACATCACATCCCATCACATCTCATCACATTCATCTATTCACATCACATCCCATCACATCTATTCACATCACATCCCATCACATCTATTCAAATCACATTCCATCCAGCATTCTGGCTTAAGACAGTCCTTTAGGGAAACAAGGTTTCTATGCAAGTTTTCTGTTTGATTTTTTTTTAATACAAGGAGTATTTCTCGAATCAGTGTCCCCAAAACTTCTTGATCGAAATTTTGAATTTCATACCAGAATTCCTCGAATTCTATAACCTTGATCCACAGATCAATTTGAAGGGTCTCAAACTTAGTTTCAGATTTGGCGAGAGTTTTGAGTGTATTTTTCCAAACTGGTCACACCTTCTTTCCTCGAAACTGACAGAAGAGTTTGGTCTTGGTCATAGTCTGATTCAAGGTTCGAGTCGGATAAGATTTTTCTTGAACTATCTTTCTGGAGAAGATTTGGTAATTCAATTACTATTTTTTTGAATTTCTTCGAATATTCACTTAACTGATTTCTAAAATAGTTCCGAATTCTAATGAGATAAATCAATCATTTATCTGAATATTTCGATCTCGATAGATTTTCTAAATTTTCTTTTTACAATCCACGTGAATATAAAACGATAGAAATTTCTCTCTTAGAGTATTTAATTATTCATTTATCAAATACTCATAGAATTTAAACATGGAATTTAAGAGAATTCTAATTTTGATATAAAAATTCTTTATGCATCTATTTATGCATAAAAATTAACTTCAATGGGAATAACACTTTTATTAAAAAAATCCTTTTATGCATCTATTTATGCATAAAATCAAATTTAATAGGAATAACACTTTTAAAAAAAAGATATTTTTTATGCATCTATTTATGCATAAAAATCAATTTTTATAAGAATCACACTTTTATAATAAAAAATTTCCTTTATGCATCTTTCTATGCATAAAAATCAAATTTGATAAGAATAACACTTTTGTAATTAAAAAAATTCCTTTATGCATCTTTCTATGCATAGAAATCAAATTTAATAAGAATAACACTTTTGTAATAAAAAATTTTCTTTATGCATCTTTTTATGCATAGAAATCAAATTTAATAAGAATAACACTTTTGTAATTTAAAAAAATTCCTTTATGCATCTTTCTATGCATAGAAATAAAATTTTATAAGAATAACACTTTTGTAATAAAAAAATTTCCTTTATGCATCTTTCTATGCATAGAAATCAAATTTAATAAGAGTAACACTTTTGTAATAAAAAAATTCCTTTATGCATCTTTCTATATACATAGAAATCAAATTTAATAAGAATAACACTTTTATAATTAAAAAAATTCCTTTATGCATCTTTCTATGCATAGAAATCAAATTTAATAAGAATAACACTTTTACAATAAAAAAATTCCTTTATGCATCTTTCTATGCATAAAGGAATTTAATAAGAATAACACTTTTACAATAAAAAAAATCCTTTATGCATATTTCTATGCATAAAAATCAAATTTAATAAGAATAACACTTTTGTAGTAAAAATTTCATTATGAATTTTTCTATGCATAGAAATCAAATTTAATAATTAATATCAGTGATATCCATGCATATTCATAGGTGAATATGTACATGGAGTAATTAGAATATTTCTTTTAGATGCAAAAAATGGTGGGAGAGTTACTCTTTTGGGATAACATAAAAAACAAACTTTCTTTTTCACAAAATTTTAGAAATTTTTGCCATAACCTCCTTTGTATGGCTGACCATTTCTCATTTTTATCTTCCTTTATTTAACTTAATTAACCCAATTTAGAATTATAAAACTCGAATCTACATAATTTTCTAAATTCAAGAGGGTAAACAATAAGAAGAGTTTAATTAATCACTTAGTTAATATTTCTAGGATTAAGAAAGGTTGGAATGTAAAGAAGAGAAGGGGGGTGGCCTTTTTCATTAAAGGCATAGCATCTGAAATTAATTCAAGCATTTTCAAGACATAAAAATCAGGAAAACCATAGATTTTTTATTGAAATTTGTCAACAAAGTAAGAAAATTAGCTTACATGGAGCTTGTAAGCTCTCCTTTGGCTTGAGGGATTGAGGGTTCTACTATTGTTTGAAGCAATAGTGGCCACCAATTCGCTTTGAAGAGGATTAGGCCAAAAACAATTGAATTATTAAAAAAATCAATGTAGATGGCTCAGGAGAGTAATAGTGCATAAACACCATTAAGCTTTTACAAAAGGGGAGGCTTCTATTTATAGGAAAAAGTGAGCCTCTAACCAAGCAAATCACTCAGGGCCTCGCCCACGTATATCCGGACAAGAGAATAATCCCTCGATTCTTCCAAAACCGAACCCGAAAAAACTTCCCTCGCCCGGAAAGCACGGGCGATTCCTCAAGGATATTGTTACTCTAACATTGTCAAGAGCCTTAACTAACTGAACTGATCTGACCAAATCCGTAAGTCCCATAGTCATGATCAAGGAAAGACTTGCACTTGGATCATAGAGACCAACGCTTTTTTCCTCATTGAGAGGCACAGCCGTTGATTCTTTTCCATTGAACAATTTTTATCCGGGATTTACTTCATCTATCGTAACATAACAGAATTGAGTCTCATTTTAGGGATCCATCAGTCCAGCCTAACCCCATCCAGTCCTGTGGGTTAGCCAACCGCCCAACCATTGTAGTGATGGGATCCATTTAAGAATTTGGTTAGGTTTTGTCTCGGGTACCAGGAAAAAGAGTTCCCAGGCCCCCTAGGTGGATATTCATGCAAACTTATAACTAGTCACACCACCTACACACCCAATATGAAATTGCCTTTTTCACAAATTCAGCTGACTTTAAAAGAATCTTTTAATGAAACTATAGTATCACTGATCATAATCCTCCAAAATATTTGATTGAATCCTAATTTCTAATTTTTCCTTTATCGGAGTACCTATGGCATCATTAGCAACCAGAACGCTCACCACTTGTCCGCTCAGGGGCCTTTTCGATAGTTCTTAGCTCATAGTACCCGGTAATATTTTTCACTTACAAAAATAAAAATGGAATCTTCGTTGAAGATCAGCAACATTAACCAATAGATCCATAAAAAAGAGCCATAGACTCATCCGTTGAGGACCAGCAAGGTCAATCAACCAGATCCATGCCCGAAATTCAAAAAATAAGTCTTACTCCTTATTCCAATATCTTTCACGATGCACGTGTGGGTATCTTTAGCGACCCAAAGCCCGAGCACCGTATGGCACCCTCTAGGATCCTTCATAGGTCACCTAGTGCTTCACTCAGGGGGTGGTCAAAAAGCGAGCCAAGAGCAGCGGAGCACAAAGCAATGAGTAGAGCTCAAGTTCTTGTGAAAGTGAGCAGGTAGGAGCATGGTATGATGTTAAGCGAGCATGCAATGTTAAAGAGAAGAGTGGAACCACAGTGCAATTTTGTAGCAAACAAAGAAGACATGAAATGTTCTAAAATGACCATTGCAATAAAAAAAATTTCGAACCAATGGTGCAGATACAAAAAATCACTATTAAACCCATATTACTTGGCTCGCTAAAAAGATGTTGAATCTATAGTATTCACAATGTTGGAGAGCCATTAGCAAACAAAAGACAATAGACAGGAAAATTTATAAAATAACCAAAATATTTCCAAAACAATCACTAATAAACTTGTACTATGGTTCAGCTGGTATGACATGACCCCCATACATATGTCAACTAAAGTGGGTTGCAGGTTCCTAAAGCTGTTGAGGATGACTTCTAATAGACTTAGTTAGCATGTCATTTACAATTCTCTTAGAAATACAAACTTGATGAATATGCATATTGTTATTCACATCCTGTCCAAGAAAGAACACAAAGTATATGTGCTTGCATGCAAGATATGGTCTTTTCTTGGCCACTCTATCTTTGAACTCCACACATGAACACATTGGATTCTTCTTAATAGTGACCTCTATCAGAGGTGTGTCTTGGCTCCCACTGGTCAATGGATTACTACTAAATGTTTCCTTTACCCCTTCTATATGTATATGGCTACCTACAACTTCTGCATGCATATCTAAGGCCGCAGTGATTTGACCAAATGCAGCCTTTGAAATTCCTCGTCGATATGGAAATTGTTTCACCTCCTTGTTTGTCTCGCTAGTGCCTTTTGCAAGCTCCTTTTCTAGAAAAAACTCAAGAGGAATACCAATGTCATATCCTGCTCTAATAAGCTTGCAGGCTTCTTTCACTTGTAACTTGGTACCTTTAGCAATGGGCCAAACACAAGGGACATCCTCTGGTGGATGTAATATTGTCTTTGTAATTTTCCAAGTGTGCCTAACATCTGTATTACAAAAATAGCAATACTTCTCCTTTTTCCAGGAGGATAGTTGACAATCACTCCAAAAACAAGGACTGACATCACCCCCTCGCAACTTTGAGCTACACTTTTTCCCCGATGCCTAGTGGTTGCACTCAACTACTCGATTCACTGTTGGTATCCTCCGCAAGGCCCATTTTGTATCATGCACATCACTTTCAAGGCTCTCTAAAGCTTTGCATTGCCCATCGACCTCTATTGCAGGCTCTAACCTCTCTCTTGTCACATAGTTAAACTCAAGCCTATGGCTAGAGTTGCCAAAGTTTTCTTCTGTCGAGTCGTGTAGTGGCCTTTTGGCTCGAATATTTTTATTCTCACCCTTGAATTTTACCCTATTTGTAAACATAGGGGTCCCTGCCACTACATCATCCACTGCTCGTGAGGTAGCTATTGGGGATGGACTTGCTTTTTGTCGAGAAAGAGCTCTCTCAACCAAAAGCTCCAATGTAGGCCCACAACCTGTGTATTTTCCTTCCTTCCAAGAAAGCCAGTTGTCTGGCACATTGGAAGTAAGCATTGATTAGATCTGTCACACAAGCATCATAAAGACTAATCTTTTGCCTATACCCCTCCCCTGCCAACCAGCTTGCATGCTTGGTCTCCGACATATTTGTCCTTGGGACAAGAGCATTGACAATAGGCTCTCCATCCTACAAGAGAGTGGTAGAAATTGATTAAAAACAATGTAGTGCACATAAGAACATTGACAATAGGCTCTCCATCCTACAAGAGAGTGGTAGAAATTGATTAAAAACAATGCAGTGCACATAAGTAGGAGGCACACAATAATACAATGAATAATCTCTTACAAACATTACCTTTAAAATGAAATGACCCCATCGACTAACCCTATAGTGCCACCAACTCAACCAGCTAACAAGCTTAGGGATGTTTCTATCAGATGCCTTGCCAGTTGCCCACCATGCTCGTATCCTGCGAAATTGCTCAAGGGCCTAGCATTGTGGTCGATGCCCATTGCTCAAGGGCCTAGCGTTGTGGTCGATGCCCATTGCACGTGCTACAAAGGCCTTGATATTTCGTATCGATGCTCGACAAATTCCCTTGGAAACCATGTGTGTATGTTTGCCATAATGAATAAATAGTCTGTACATGCAGAAAAAACACTCAAGGTTCCCGAAGCTCCCAATTGCTAAATTCCCATATTTTGGAGATTTTATCAGCTGCCCATTCCAGTGAAGTTTGTTTGGTTGATTCATACGTGTCCTAAAGGAGCAGTGCTCATTCATGCACTGGAAGGTTCCCCCACAGAAGCTCTTCCTAAGAACAAAAGTTTTATTGGTCCTAGTTTGCATTTGTGGCTTTGTCCAAATGTTGCCCTCGTATTTTTGCTCCATCCCTTCCATACCTTTCCCACCTTTAAGCTCGTACGTATGGGTACACCTTGGGAAGCTCTTTTACCTTGCCTTTGTAATCACAATCATGGATTAAAGTGTGCAAGACATCAGTAGGAGGTAACATGCGGATTATTTGAAAGCAAGAGACTGCACTATCAAACTGAACATCTTCCTCTTCCAAACGTTGAAAGCACTTTTCCACAGGAGAGACCTCTACCTCCTCTTGTAATGACCCATGTGCCTGGACATTGATTTCTTCTATCTCTTCAGTGTCCAAGTCACTGCAAAGCACAATGCTCTCTAATTCACAATGCACAATGCAAAACAAAAAATGTCAAAGTCAAAGTTAATGCCACTTGCATTGGAGTACTCTTGCGAGAACCGGGAGGAAATATAGTTGAGGGGCCTTGTTCTGGGGTCTCAAAATAATTCTCTGATTTGGCAATATATACAGAGGACAATGAATGCTCCAGGATAAAATATGCCTCATCTCCAATCCCTGCATACAAGTGTAAAGGACAAATGGGCTCATACTCTCCTCCAATTTCAAGTAAGGCCTCCACATTTATCCCACCAATAGTTCCAAGCTTCCCCCGGATCATGTTGATTGACACAAGACATTTGCCATTCGAAAAGGGGACTCGGATGCATGCACCCATTGTAGAATGGAGGAAAACACGAGCCTCCCTGCATAATGCAATCACAACAACAATTAAGGAATTTACATTGAATATTAGCCAAAAATATTTTGATACTAGATGTTCTTGCTCTAATCAATAGCATATACCAGCCATAATACAATTTTACCAGGCTCATTGTAAGACTATGGGTAGAAGCAAATAAAAATATTTATTGCCAAAACAGTCATAATGAAGGGTATCAAAAAGAGTACATGTTGTATATATGTATATATGTTTGTGTGTGTGTGTGTATGTATACACACACACACACACACACACACACATATTTGCTTTGTGTTAGTTCTTGCGCTTTTTCATAATCTCCTGTTAGATTTCAAAAACTCTACCAGTTGGATGCCATAGCATAACTGTGCTAGCTAGATTTACAAAAATTGGAAAAATATTGACCAAACCCTTAAATTTTAGTGTTGAAATTCATTAGTGTTAGGATAAAAAAATTTGCCCAGTGCCTAACTTAGGGTTTTTAGTAGTCGGCTACTTCTTATGAAGCAATTACTTAAGGCTTTTAGTAATCGGCACAGAAGTATCTTCCCTCGAACACACATGCAAAGAAGCGATCATGAAGCATCATACGTCTCCCTAGCAACAAAGAAACGCTGATCTCATGCGCAGGGCCCTCTCCCCACTCCAATCTTTCTCCCCAACAAAGAGATGCTGAAAGGTATCATCCATGAATTTGTGCTATTTTGCCTGAATGAATTTGTGCGCTCAGCGCACAAAATAATAGGATGTTTTGCTATCGCCACACTCCACACATAGTATGAGATGTGCGGCGTTACTTCTTGCTATTTTTCTTGAATGAATTTGTGCGCTCAGCACACAAAATAATAGGATGTTTTGCTGCCGCCACACTCCACACAGTATGAGATGTGTGGCGTTACTTCTTGCTATTTTTCTTGAATGAATTTGTGCGCTCAGCGCACAAAATAATAGGATGTTTTGCTGCCGACCATTGAAAAAATCATCACGATTTTGAGTTCGTTTCAAGCTTCGGGGGCGCTGCCCCCGAACTCCCCCGCCGCCTTGGATCCCCCGGCGGCAGAAATTTAGAGAGATTAGTGTAAGAACATGCTATCTATATAGCGCTATCTCAAACACATTGCATAGACTGTCTCTCTTACTACTGTCTATATTATGCATAGACTTTGTGTATACAAGAAGCTCAAAAAACTCACATTTGATGTCTTCTTGGTTGAGAAACGGCTCACACAGTCGAGAGAGGAGACCATCAAGCATGTGCATCTAAAGAACAATAACACAAAAAGAAAAAAGTTTGTCCTTAAAAAAGTGTTGGATTGCGAAATATCACTTCTAAAGTTTATTAGTACTCAATATTGAATGCCTTGAGATTTGGGCTACCGAATCTTTATATATTTTCCAATAAATTTGAATGCCTTGAATTGAACACCTGAAAAGGGCTCCGTAAATATTTTCCAATGAAGATTTTTTTATAATATTCAATACGGCATTGAATGCCTTGGAATTTGGACCAAAGCACTCCATATGATAATCTCAAAGATATTTTGTTCGTTAATGAGTTGGCCGTTTTGTTGGATAGCGAATGTGCCACCTTTGTTTGATGATTGTGTTGTAGTACTGAATTTAATCTCTTTAGTGAATGTGCCACCTTTTTTTTAAGTTTGTGTCGTAGTACTGAATTTGCTATTAAAATAATCAATTAATTATACAATACGAGTAGAATACTATTTGAAGATTTGTTCTTGTATTTTTGCATGGCTATCTGGTTTTCAAATGAGTTCGAGTCATTTCACTAGAGCATCTTGCTTGAAAGGTTCTTGTTGTGTGCAAAAATGGATGAGTTACCTCTTGCTAAGCGGAAAAAGAGTGTGCAGGTTGGCCCAGGTGAGAGCTCATCGCGAGACACACAAGGAGGCAAGCTTATTTTTCCAGCACTTTGGAGTAGGCCGCCTCCTCAAACCCTACTATGGAGCAGGCGGTACATATCATAGATGACACTAACCTGGGGGTGGATATGGATAGGCAGCATCTACACAGTGATGAAAGAAATGAGGAGGATGGACAAAATGTAGTGGGGGCAATTGAGGAAAATAAAGGTGATCAAAATGAGGGTGAGAATACTCAAGGTGGTGATAATGAGGATGAAGGTGAGAATACTGAGGATACTGGGAGAGAGATAGAGGGGGAAGAGAACACACATCCACTAGAGGATCAAGAAGAAATAGTTGTCACAACCCAAACTGAAGGTGAGAATACTGAGGATACTGGGAGAGAGATAGAGGGGGAAGAGAACACACATCCACTAGAGGATCAAGAAGAAACAGTTGTCACAACCCAAACTGAAGGAAGCAAGCAGAAAAAAAATAAGGTTGATATTTTTGGGAAGATTCTTGAGACATCTACTCCACAAGCCTTCTTAGATAGGATAGGAGTCAAATTTAGGTCTCCACCTCTACGTGTTACTCTCTGTAGGATGATCCAGACGGAGGCAATCCGAAAGGTTTCTCCCTCAACAGATAAGTCTCTTACTTGAAGCTTCAAAAAACTAGGTGGGTACATTGAGAGCATGGGAGCTTTCACAGTATCAATTATGGACTTGGAAGGGGAGGAGACACCATTGACACAAGAGAGGGAGGAATCTTGGGATGAGCATTGGAGGACATTGAATCAACAATTTGAGGAATCTCTTGCACTTGACCCCGATTGGGGTCCGTACTTGAGCCAAAAAATGGTGCATATTCTTGATGGTAATAATCGACACAATGCTTGGATGGACTGCATTTCTACAGGTGAGTTCTCATTGGGATGTTATAGTTTCTTATGCTTCTTTGTCCTTTCTAATTTTGTGTTTTATTACAGGGTTTCAAGGGGATTTGTCCATGCATTGTTGTGTTCTCTGTAAATTTTATGTGTTCAAGCGGAGGGATGTGGGTGAGCTTATGTTTTCATTGTCCAGGTTGAACAAGTAAGTTAATTTGTTATCAGAGTCTCCTTCTATGTCAAGTAAGTTGTTTGTACTCAAGAATATTAACATATTTTTTCTTTGTTTTGTAGGACGCATGATTATGCATTTGTGCCAACCACATTTGGTGATCGTCTATTTCAACTAAGAAGATTAGGAGAGTCCGACCTAACAACTCTCATGGCACATTTGGACAATGAGGACAAGCTGTGGGTTGAGAGAGAGATGCAGAGTGCGTCTGTCAGAGGAAGGCCCAGTTGGCTTCATTTGCCAATCCAGATTATGATTTGGCTCTTGTTCAAGGACGAGATGGAGCAAAAAATTGACTAGGCATCAAATGGACCACTTGCCGAGTCTGCTAGGGAGAATGTGACTCGAAAGATAGAAGTTCTCTACAGAGGAAAAACATCAAAATATGCAAGGATTGCTGATCCCTCCAACGGTGAGGCTTTTTGGTGTGCGGTGCTCTCCCTCCCATGGCACGTGTCAACCAATCATGTGGCCACAGAGGAAAAGCTCAATATGATAGGTTCTACATGCATCAGACACAGATAAGGCTCACATTGTCAAGCTATTGGACAACTCTCAGGCTGCAGTGGGATCACTTGAGGGTATGCGAAATGATAAGACAAAGGTTAGGGAATGGCTGCACATGTACTCCTACTGGCTTCAGATTACGGAGCTGGGTTTGAGAATCCAAAATGATATTAAAAATGCCGATCGAGTCAGGTTGCCAGGTGAGAGCTGATTCACCTCTTTTGTTGTTCTATGTAGAAGAAAGTACTTCAAAAGGGCTTTCAAAGCGCATGAAGGAAGCATAAAATTTAGCCATGATATTGACCATCAACTAGGCCTACAAAGTGCCACACGGCGAGTCGTTTACAGGTTTTCCTACAACATAACCCAGATATTCCTTGTTAAAAAACATGCATACTTCTTTCTGTGTGTTGTTTTATCATTTGGGCTTTGGCTTGCACATGGTTGCTTTCTGAAATTGAGGAGCACCAATTGGATATTTTACCCCCTCTTGCTAGTGTGTGGCTTTGTGTTGACAATCAATCTTATATGTATGCCGATTTGAAGCTTGGAAGAGTAAGTGATTGAATTTGTCATATTGAATCCATGATTGAGAAACATGTTCATATTGAGGGTGAGTTGTGTTTACCCATGTTTGTCATTGAACAGGCCATGTCAAGCATGGAGTCTCGTTTTTGCCCATGGTGGTTGGACCTTGAAAGAAACCATGTGCCTGAGGAGGAGCTTGATCTGTATCGCCAACATAAGTCTATATTGGAGCTTCGTAGCTAGCAAATTGATCATAATGAGGCCACATCCACATCACATGCAACATCGATTGCATCGGCTTCTTTTCGTAAGTCATTGCCAGTGAATTTAGGGAGGGAAATAGTGAATCGTGCATTGGAGGTGAATCGAGCAATGGAGGCAAATAGGGAGCAGAGTCAACAACAGACATCCAATAGTAGTGCAGGCGGGATACAACCAGCTGACATCATAACCAAGACATTGCAATCTCCAGGTATGTGAGCTTCCTACCTCATCTCTATCGTGATCCGATTGTTTTGACTTAAGACTATGTGTGTTAAATGTCAAAAACGTGTCATAGGAACCATTTATGCCTTCAATGTCAGTATTGAGGACCTTGCAGCTACTTTTGTGAACATGGAGGATGCATCCTCATTGGGAAAGCAAGTGCTGACGCCATGAATGTTATTTGCATAGTAGGTAATGTCAAGAGTAGAGGGTCCGATTATTGTGTGGAGTTGATATTTGCAGACTTCCCCTCAAATATCATCATTGGACTCGTTGTGTTGCAAACAAGGTTCCATATTGGAATAAGATTGAGGATGGCATGTATGACTCTACTTTTAAAGTTGTTGATTCTTGTCTCTCGGATCGAGGCTTCTTTACATGCCTTTACACTATGGATGAAGGAGTGACCATTGAGCAGGTTGCACAGAGCGTTGGGTTTGGCATTTATCATAGACAGGTTGTGAGGTGTACTCCACCTATTGGTGGTGGGAAGAAGATGGGGCAAATGATTACTACCCAGGTATTGGTGTTGTTCTCTTTGGGGCTGTCATTTGTGCAAATCTTCTTTGTCCCATTTAAGGTGAAAATGCATGAACAACCAATGTGTCTTTGCTTGTAGGTCACTTGTCTAATATTGGCTGTTTTTGTTCGCTCAACATCTCCTGCTACAAGCTTTGTGATGCATGGGGATCGGCTAAGGGATTTGGTACTAGGTGATGATCTTGATGTAGGGCAAGATCTTATCTTTGACATGTATGTATGCATTCAAATCAAGATAGAATTTAAAATGATTTTCGGTGATCTTTATGGCATATGATTAATGGTTTGTGTGAGTTTTCAAGAGTGCCATCGGAGGATCTAGTGAAGAGAAAGGGTAGACCATGGCAAGGCAGTTGTCAGAGAGGTCAGCGGCTTAGCAAATACATCGTCTCCGTCTTCAGTTGTCCTGGGGACACGATTTTGGATTTGTTTGCTGGCATTGGAACTCTTGGGCTAGTGGTAGCATTTATGGATCGCAATGTCATAATGTTAGACAAGGATGAGCGGTTCTATGATCACCTGTTAGAACCATACTCAGCAAAGGTATGCATGTTGAAAAGATAAATATGTTAGTAGAGAATAATTTTGTATTGATAAAGCTTATTTTCTTTTCTTTGTGTCTCTTGCAGTTATGAGGATCACATGTCTACATCAGAATGCCATTAGAGATAGTCTCTTTTTTAATTGAGACAATCATTTTTTTGGGACTATTGGAAGTAATGTTTTGATGGATGTTATGCTTGTGAATGTTTTTTACAACAGCATGTAGCTGATTGTTGGACAATTTTTATTTGGATTATAAAATTTTTAAATCCTATGGTTATGGTTTCTAAAGAGTATTATATTGTTGTGTTAGTGGTATGGCTAATTAAAATTGGTGTGCATTTTAATGGCTTGATTTCTATGCTCTCTCGTCGATGTGGTTTCCATGTGGTTGCAACAATAGTTTGCTTCTATTAGTAGCTCAATGACCAATTCAACGTCTTTTTAGCGAGCCAAGTAGTATGAGTTTTGTAGTGATTTTTTATATCCGCACCATTCATTTGAAAATGCTTTATTTGCAATAGTAATTTTTAAACTTTTTTAGTCTTCTTTGTTCTGTTCATTATAGAGTTGCACTATGGTTTCACTCTTCTCTTTAACATTACATGCTCCCTTAACATCATACCATGCCCCTACTTGCTCACTTTCACAAGGACTTTATTTCAACTCACTGCTCTGTGCTCACTGCTCTTGGCTCGCTAAATAGACGCACCCCTTCACTCATAGGCTGCTTCCTTAGTCCCTCATCCACCGTACCGGAAGCTCACCATTTAAATCGAACCGAGGCTAGTCAAGACCTCGGCCGAGACCTTGCTACGCAAGACGTCCTCGGTTGACTCTCCGTCAGCTATTTGCAACTTTATCATTTAGATCTCCACGACCTCATTTCACAAGACGGTCAAAATGCTTCCCCAGCATTCTTGACATAAAACAGTCATTAAAAAACAGGTCATAAATACAATTTCTATAACGAACTCTCGTCTTTCCACATTGTTCCACATCAATCCTCATTTATTTCATATGTATTCCCATTCTCATCACATCATTTTCCATCTCATCACATCTTTCCTCATTTATCCGCATCAGATCTCATCCACTCGCATCTACCCATATCCACATCTCATCACATCATATTCATTCACATCACATATCATCCATTCATATCTATTCCAATTTACATCACATCTCATCACATCCATTTCACATCTCATCTCATTCACTCACATTCCGATTCACATGACGTCACATCTCATTCATCCATATCCTGATTCACATCACATTACATCTATTCACCTCTATCACATTCATTCACATCCATCACATCACATTCATTCATATCCATCACATTCATTCTCATCACCATTTAATCACATACATTCTAACCACATTATTTCACATTCATACACATCTCATCTCATTCATCCACATCCATCCAATCGTTCACATGTACGACTACCCACATCTATCCATACATTCATATCTATCACTTCACATCCACATATATTCATATCACATCACATCTCTTTACATCACATTCTTTCACATACACATCCACATTCTTTCACATACACATCCACATCCATTCTTCACATACACATCCACATCCATTCTTCACATACATATTCACATCACATTCTTTCACATACACATCCACATCCATTCTTCACATACATATTCACACCCATTCTTCACATACACATCCACATCCATTCTTCACATACACATCCACATCCATTATTCACATACACATCCACATCCATTCTTCACATACACATCCACATCCATTCTTCACATACACATCCACATCCATTCTTCACATACACATACACATTCACATCTCCTTTCACATCACATTGCATCTCATCCATTCATTCACATCTATCTGATTCACATGTCATCACATCTCATCACATCTATTCACATCACATCCCATCACATCTATTCACATCACATCCCATCACATCTATTCACATCACATTCCATCCCCAGCATTCTGGCATAAGATAGTCCTTTAGGGAAATAAGGTTTCTATGCAAGTTTTCTTTTGAATAATACAAGGTTTCTATGCAAGTTTTCAGTTTGATTTTCTTTTGAATAATACAAGGAGTATTTCTCGAATCAGTATCCCCAAAACTTCTTGATTGGAATTCTAAATTTCATACCAAAATTCCTCGAATTCTATAACCTTGATCCACAGATCAATTCGAAGGGTCTCAAACTTAGTTTCAGATTTGGTGGGAGTTTTGAGTGTGTTTTTCTAAACTAGTCACACCTTCTTTCCTCGAAACTGACGAAAGAGTTTGGTCTTGGTCATAGTCTGATTCAAGGTTCGAGTCGGATAAGATTTTTCCTGAACTATCTTTCTCGAGAAGGTTTGGTAATTCAGTTACTATTTTTTTGAATTTCTTTCACTTTAACGGATTTCTAAAATAGTTTGAATTCCAATGAGGAATAAATTAATCATTTATCTGAATATTTTGATCTCGATAGATTTCTTGAATTTTCTTTTTACAACCCGTGTGAATATAAAACGATAGAAATTTCTCTCTTAGAGTATTTAATTATTCATTTATCAAATACTCATAGAATTTAAACATGGAATTTAAGAGAATTCTAATTTTGATATAAAAATTCTTTATGCATCTATTTATGCATAAAAATCAACTTCAATGGGAATAACACTTTTATAAAAAAATCCTTTTATGCATCTATTTATGCATAAAATCAAATTTAATAGGAATAACACTTTTAAAATAAAAAGAAAATTAATTTTTATACGAATCATGCTTTTATAATAAAAAAATTCCTTTATGCATCTTTCTATGCATAAAAATCAAATTTAATAAGAATAACACTTTTGTAATTAAAAAAAATCCTTTATGCATCTTTCTATGCATAGAAATCAAATTTCATAAGAATAACACTTTTGTAATCAAAAAATTCCTTTATGCATCTTTCTATGCATAGAAATCAAATTTAATAAGAATAACACTTTAAAAAAAATTCCTTTATGCATCTTTCTATGCATAGAAATCAAATTTAATAAGAAAAACACTTTTGTAATAATAAAAAAATTCCTTTATGCATCTTTCTATGCATAGAAATTAAATTTAATAAGAAAAATACTTTTAAAATTATAAAAAATTTATTTATGCATCTTTCTATGCATAGAAATTAAATTTAATAAGAATAACACTTTTATAATAAAAAAATTTCTTTATGCAAATTTAATAATTGATATCCATGCATTTTCATAGGTGAATATGTACATGGAGTAATTAGAATATTTCTTTTAGATGCAAAAATGGTGGGAGTTACTCTTTTGGGATAACATAAAAACAAACTTTCTTTTTTCACAAAATTCTACAAATTTTTACCATAACCTCCTTTGTATGGCTTACCATTTCTCATTTTTATCTTCCTTTATTTAACTTAATTAACCCAATTTAGAATTATGAAACTCTAATCTACATAATTTTCTAAATTCAAGAGAGTAAACAATAAGAAGAGTTTAATTAATCACTTAGTTAATCTTTCAGGGATTAAGAAATGTTGGAATGTAAAGAAGAGAAGGGGGGTGGCCTTTTTCATCAAAGGCATAGCATCTGAAATTAATTCAAGCATTTGCAAAACATAAAAATAAGGAAAACCATAGATTTTTTATTGAAATTTGTAAACAAAGTAAGAAAGTTAGCTTACATGGAGCTTGTAAGCTCTCCTTTGGCTTGAGGGATTAAGGGTTCTACTATTGTTTGAAGCAATAGTGGCCACCAATTCACTTTGGAGAGGATTAGGCTAAAAATAATTGAATTATTAAAAAATTCAATGTAGATGTCTCAGGACAGGAGTAGAGTAACAGTGCATATTTATAGGAAAAAGTGAGCCTCTAACCAAGCAAACTGATTCTAGAATTTTCCAGATCAGTTTGGTCAATTTTTGACCATTTTTGGGTCAGTTCAGCTTACTTCTTCAATCTAGTTTTGTAAAAGGAGAGAGGAGAGATGAAAATATCTCATTTTATTGGGAGTAATGATGAGAAAAAGGCACCTACTTCATGAGGGGAGATCCCCACCCTGAGGTGTCAAAATTCAGTTTTTTTATTCTTTTCTTTGGTCCTTAGTCATCTTATGTGAGCATTTACTCATTTTTGGGGGTTTTTCTTTTATTCTTCAATTTATCTCCTCCCTAGAATTGGATTAATCTTATTGGTCCATAGGAACCTTAATTGGACCATAATCCAAAAATTTCTGAAAACACCATTAAGCTTTTACAAAGGGGGAGGCTTCTATTTATAGGAAAAAGTGAGTCTCTAACCAAGCAAACTGATTCTAGAATTTTCCAGATCAGTTTGGTCAATTTTTGACCATTTTTGGGTCACTTCAGCTTACTTTTTCGATCTAGTTTTGAAACAGGAGAGAGGAGAGATAAAAATATCTCATTTTATTGATTAAGAATTGGGAGTAATGATGAGAAAAAGGCACTTACTTCATGAGGGGAGATCCCACATTGAGGTGTCAAAATTCAGTTTTTTTATTCTTTTCTTTGGTCCTTAGTCCACTCTTCATCTTATGTGAGCATTTACTCATTTTTGGGGGGTTTTTCTTTTATTCTTCAATTTATCTCCTCCCTACATTTGGATTAGTCTTATTGGTCCATAGGAACCTTAATTGGACCATAATCCAAAAATTTCTAAAAATCTGGACCCTTAGGCTAAGGTCCTTTATACCTATTTTCAATTAATACCAATTGTACATTGGAAAGTTCTTTTTGAATTTTTGTTTCAGGGGAAACCATTTTAGACACTAGAAGGATTTTTATATCCATAAAAATCTCAATTTTGAATTACCTCCCTCTAGATATTTTCTCTCTCCAGGCCAAAACAGGGTAAAACAGGATCTTTCTTTTATTTCAGAGAGGGGAATAATTATAAGATGAGAAGGGGAGGCTCTTACACCTACACACCTCAAAAGCTAGAGGGAGGAATCTTACATCCTACCCCACGTAAAAAACGAGAGATGTCCTCATCTCGCAAACTAGAGGACAACTCTTTCCCTTAAGATCCAACTGATTCTGGGGTTCCTTATAGTCTGGTGAACCCAACAAAATCCTGGGATAAAGATCCCTTATATAGAACTCATCATCAGATAACAATTCATTCAGATCATATCATTCATATCCTCAACACAATAATGGTCCATTAGACCAAATTTTCCATCTGAACATTCCTCCATGGGAATTTTAATTATACAGATTTTTAATTTGTCATCCCTTAACTTGATCCATTGGGTCAAGTGTTAACAGTAGCAATCTGTCCAGCACAATCCACTAATCTCATAGTGATTAACTAAAGTCATTATCATTCTAGTTACGAACATCATCATAGGTGTAATATTCCTCCCCAGCCTCTCAAGATGTCTAGCATCTTCCCCTGTAATCAAATCCCTCTTCAGAAATATAAAAGATCTTGTTTCTACCAGTTTTGGTCTAGAGAGAGAAAATCTTCTAGAGAGTGGTAATTCAGTTTTTAAATATTTTTGGATGGAAAAATATCTCATCTTATTAAAATAAGTTTCCCTAAAATAGAAGTTCAAAAAGATTTTCAGAAGGTGTATTAGAAATTAAGTATAATCTGTTCAAGAGGCATTATCTTGGGGGTCAAGTTTTTTTTTTTAAATTTTAAATTAAGGTTCCTATGGACCAATAAGATTCATCCAAATGTAGGGAGGAGATAAATAGAAGAATAAAAGGAAAATCCTCCAAAAATAAGTAAATACTCACATAAGATGAAGAGTTGACTAAGGACAGGGTTAATAGTTAAAAAAGAGAAATATTTAGATAAAATAATGCATTTTTGACACCTCAGTATGGGGAAATTTCCCTCATGAAGGAGGCACCTATTTCACATGTATGGGAGAGTTTTAAACTCCCAAATAGTTAGATATTTTTATCTCTCCTCTCTCATATTTCAACTAGATCCAAAAAGTCGACTAAACTGACCCAAAAATGGTCAAAAATTGACCAAACTCATCTGGAAAATTCTAGAATAAGTTGGCTTGGTTAGAAGATCACTTTTTCCTATAAATAGAAGCCTTCCCCTTTGTTGAAGCTTAATAGTGTTTTTGCATTGTTACCCTACTTCTCCCAAGAGCCAGAAAACTGTGAATTTACTCATAACTCATTAGTTTTTTTTGACCTCCCCTCTTCTAAAGACTAGTGGCCACCCTTGTTTCAAACAAGAGTAGAACCCTCAAACCATCAAGCCAAAGGAAAGCTCTCAAATTCCTTCGTAAGTTGGAGATTCATCTCTTTTCTATTCATTTTATGGTTTTTATGGTTTTTTATGATTTTTGTCTTCTCTAAATTGAAAATGATGCTATGCCTCATTAAAAAAAGGCATTCCCCTCTCTTCTTTAGTAAATCCAACCATTCTTTATCCTAGATGAATGGTTAATGGATAAAATCAAGTTTTGTATAATATTTCTCTTTGATAAAGTAGAAAATGTTTATATTAGAATGATTTAAATACTCTTGGTGAACTTCTAATTAATTTTACAGAGTTAAAATTTGAAAAATGGTCAGCATACAAAGGAGGTTATGGCGAAATTTTTTTTAAATTGTAAAAAATAAGTTTTATTTTTTTAATTCAAAAAGAGTAATTCCCATCGTATATGTATTCTTAAAGTGTTATTTTTCATCCTAGGTGTAGAAGAATGCATACTAAAAATATTTCATTAAAAAAATGTTATTTTCTTTAGAATTAAATTCTACGTATAGAAGGAAGTATATTGAAATTTTTATTTTGATTATAGAAGTGTTATTTTCATCATAAATGATTTTTATGCATAAATGGATGCATAAAAGAAATTCTTTTATATTAAAAGAGTGATTTTCATCATAAATGATTTGTATGCATAAACATATGCATAAAAGATATTTTTTTATATTAAAAGTGTGATTTTTATCATAAACGGTTTTTATGCATAAATGGATGCATAAAAGAAATTCTTTTATATTAAAAGAATGATTTTCATCCATAAATGATTTGTATGCATAAACATATGCATACAAGATAATTTTTTTTATATTAAAAGTGTGATTTTCATCATAAATGATTTTTATGCATAAATGGATGCATAAAAGAAATTCTTTTATATTAAAAGAGTGATTTTCATCATAAATGATTTGTATGCATAAACATATGCATAAAAGATATTTTTTTATATTAAAAGTGTGATTTTCATCATAAATGATTTTTATGCATAAATGGATGCATAAAAGAAATTCTTTCATATTAAAAGAGTGATTTTCATCATAAATGATCTTATGATTATAAAAGTGTGACTTTCATCAGAATTAGATTTTATGCATAAATAGATGCATATAGAATGATTATATTAAATAAGGGTTCTCTTACTCCTCTGTTTAATTTATGTAAAAATTAGAAGAATGAATAAGTAGATAATCTGTGAGAAGAAATGCTACCATTTCATATTCACTAAGATGGTAATGAGAAAATTCAACTAAACTATCAAAGTCGGAGATCGAGATAAATGATTATTTTATTCCTCATAATAAGAAATTCATGTTTTAGAAATGTTTAAGCAAATATTTGTCGAACAAAATTTAGAAAAAGAGAAATTGAAATAGTACCTTTCGAGAAAGATAGTTTAGGAAGAACCTTCCAGACCCAAACTCTGATTCAAACTATTGACCAAGACCTAATTCCTTCGTCAGTTTCAATCAATGAAGATGTGCCCAGTTCAGGAAAAATGTACTCAAATCCCCCACCGAATCTGAAACTAAGTTAAGATTTTTGATTTTGATCTGAGGATCAAGTTATCAGAATTCGAGGAATTCTGTTTGGAATTCAGAACTGGATCTAGAAGTATTGGGATACGGATTTAAGATTTATTCATGGTATTCAAACAAAATCAAAACTGTAAACTTGCATAGAAACCCTGTTTTCTTAAAGGACTGTCTTACACCAGAATGCTGGAGGGAGCATTTGGCCTATATGTTTATCTAAGGGAAGTTCGGTTGCAACAGCTGGCGAGGAGTGTTCAAGGGACAGCTCACGCGGCAAAAACCTGCCCAGGTCTTGACGAGCCTGAGTATGGTGAAAATGGTGTGCTTCCGGTACAATGGGCGAGGGCCGACGAAGCGGTCCTTGAGTGAAGTACCAGGACACCTAAGGAGGATCCTGGAGGGTTCTGACCAAGCGATGCACGGGCTCGTGGTGCTTAGGACACCCATATGTATGTTGAGGAAGATATATATATGTATGTTGACGAAGTGATTATTGTAATCTGTTCTGGATCTCGTTTGCTGACCAGCTGGTCCCAACGGAGAGTCCAGAGTGGTACTGTTCTGGATCTCGTTGCGCTGACCAGTTGGTCCCAACGGAGAGTCCAGAGTGGTACTGTTTTTGTGAAACAAGGGATTGAATGGAAATTTTGAATTATGATATCTATGATCATATCTGTCTTGTCAATGGATTATTTTTATATTAAAGTTTTAAAGAGGAGTGTGTGCGTATCTGTTTTCTAAAGCTAAAGTTAAGAAAGGCATTTCAATTATGGGTGGGTGAGTACTTGTTTGGTTCTATCTCGATTCCAGTGGTAGGGTGGTGGCTAACCCATGGGCCAGATGGGGTTAGGCTGGAATCAGTGGAGTTTAATAATCAAACTGAAAAATCTTAGGATTACGCTAGGATTCGAGTAGCTAATTAATTCCCTGATAAATTTTTCAATTGAGTGGATCAACAGTTGTGCCTGATCTTGATTAGGAAAAAAGCGTTGAAATTACTCAGATGATCAAATTATATCAGTGATAGTTTCCTTCTATCTAGTTTACTGAGGTGAAGGATAGTTTAGAATTGATCTCGTTAGAAAAAAAATCGTTAAGAAAATTCAAAAAGGTGGAATCGTCCCTGCTTTCCGGGCATGGGAAATTTTCCCGGTTTCAGTATTTGGAGTGACCCACCAGCCTAGTCTCGTGCCTAGACATTCGTGTGGGCGAGGCCCCGAGTGAGAAACCCTACCCCGCGCATGAGGGGGATGCTTCTACTACTGTCAGCTATCGGGAGTCTGGTGCAAGGAGGGGGCAGAGGGATCTCACAGTTGGTATCAGAGCAGAAATTGCCTAAATTTTTAATAGAAATCTAGGAAAGAAATGTTTTTCACTTGTTAATATTATGTAAATGAACTTTAAAAATTGAATTGGAAATTTATAGATGGACACCCTGAACCTATCTAGAATTCTTGGACTCTCACAGAGTCAGGATATGATAGCTTTTGCATTTGATCACCTCATCAACTCTACTAACGACCCGAATGAGCAGAGTGAGACTCGCTCGCCATTTTGAGAGTCTTTACTTTCCTGATCCTCTTGAGCGACGTTGGTATATGTGGTTCTATGGACGGTGTATTAACATCAATACCAGTCAGCGTCAGAGGCTCAGGCAAAATATTTCCTTGGCCATGATTCTGATACGACTAGGGCTTGTTCAGCACGTTCTACTCTGTGATCATTCACCTAGAAACTTCAGAACTTCATGCCGATTTTTTAGACTTCTTAGGCGCTTTATCCCGAGAAATATAATTAGAGCACCTCTTTGTGTAATGAAATGTGTGTACCAATGGTATGTCTTCTTTACAGTTTCACTTCTTTATACGATTACGACTGAGGCGGTGATTCTAGAGCCGAGCTGCTTTGTACATATTGCAACTTTTATATAAATATAAAAATGTTTTTTGGAGAAAAAAATTCCCTGTTGTATAAGCGATTGTTTACGGACGATCTGATAAAGAAAAATCTGTTATCGGACATATGTCATAGATCTCCAATAAGATCATTGTCTTGTTTAAGAAATTGTTTTCTGAACCTCTTAAATCTTAGGATCTCGTGGATGATATCAAAATAAAAATTTAATAATATATAAATTTTTGACAGAATCATGAGACAGAGAAACCGTGGCCGTCAGCCAGACCCTCTCTCTGAAGATGACGAGCTTGACCCTGATGTTCGCAAGGCTCTTCATAGGACTCAGCCACCAGGACCCTTCAAAGGAGAAGGGGAGAAGCTAGGCGAGGTTGTGGAGAAATTGTTGGAAGCCATGGAAGAATATTTTGACGTCACATGCTACAATGAGCGGAGCAAAATGGCTCTTGCCCGGCTGAAAATAGTGGAAACAGCCAGGGTAGCATGGAGGAACCATTGTGACACCAACCATCTGGATAGAAATACTCAGTCCTGGAACGACCTAAAAACCTATTTGAGAAAGAGATTTTGTCCCCTGGATTTTTGGAAATCAAAATGAATGAATTCTTAGAGCTAAAGCAGGAGAGCAAAACCATCGAGGAATATCACCATGCCTTTGCTCTTCTACTCAAATATTCACCACCTCTAGATGAAGAACAACTCATGGCCAAGTTCATTCAGGAAATGAACGAACCCTTGGACACACTCGTCAAAAATGCCAAGCTAGTGTCCACTGCTGAAGCAGTAAGAATGGCAAAGGATTTTGCCAAAGCCTTTGTAGTAAAGGTCCCGCCAAAGCCTACACCCTCTAACTTTAAAAGATTCCAAGCCCAGGGAAGTACTTCAAACTTTCCACCCCCAAAGAGGCAGCAAGGCCCGAATCAGAATCAGCATGCAGGAAGATTCCGAAGTGAAGGAAGACCCTTCCCCCAGAATACTTTCTCAGGAGCCCCACCTCTTTCAAGAAATCAGAAGGATGAACTCAGAAGTAAAAACCAATGTTTTGGATGCCAAGGTTTTGGTCACCAACTGAAAGACTGTCCGACTCCTGCCATGTCAAGGGGACAGGGAAGTCAAGGACCCCGAATTCAAAGACCAACCCCTTCATACCAGTCTAATCAAGGTCCGTCTCGCCCAAGCCAGGGTAACCCTAGAAGAACTCCAGCTTAGCCATCTGCCTCTGTCCAGAGTAACCTCAAAACTCCTTCCCATAACTGGGGCAACCAAAGAGAAAGAGTTCCGCCTCAGACTGCAGCAGCCAGAGCAGTCACAATTTTAGACGTAGTAGAAGAGGAAAGAGGGAAGATCTTTGCTGCAATTGAAAACCAAGGGCCTAACCGTCAGTTCTCAGTCATCCATACTCCAGCAGAATATCAGGGTAAGCCTTTTAAGCTTTTGATTGATTCAGGGAGTTCTCATTCATTCATTTCCCCTGGATGCTTGTGTAAGCTAGTCTTAGAACAGAAATTAGGGAAACCTATGCAAGTTGAATTGGCAAGTGGGACGATTCTTTTCACTCACCATGAGACAGATCTTATCCAGTTCAATCTAGATGGTAATGTGACCGACTGTCAGTTCAAAGTCTTACCTCTGGGAGTTTTTGACTGGGAGTTTTTGACGGGATCCTTGGAATGGATTGGCTCCACAAAAATCAAGCTAACATACACTGCTGACATACACTGTCACAATGGAACCATTTCCTTCCATGACCTTCACGGGAACAAAGTTCAAGGAACTGGAGTTTTCGGATCCCCTGACTTTCAGTTAGTAAAAGCTTCCAAGTTGCTGAAAGGACTTAGGAAGAAGCAGCAAATTTATGTTGTCAAAATGAACCCAGTAGACTCAAAGCTTAAGG
Organism: Cibotium barometz; assembly: GCF_041138505.1. Taxonomy (NCBI): domain Eukaryota; kingdom Viridiplantae; phylum Streptophyta; class Polypodiopsida; order Cyatheales; family Cibotiaceae; genus Cibotium; species Cibotium barometz. The sequence goes on from NC_141060.1 coordinate 49,715,812, forward strand.
CTAAAGAACCAGCATGGTTGATGATCTATTCCTAGCAGAACTAACTGAAATGCCTCCAATTCGGGAAGTAGATCATGTGATTGAATTGACCCTCGGAGCTCAGCCACACCACCAGTAGCCCGCGCACGTACAAAATGCCAGTTCTTGAAGCCATCAAACTCAAGGAACAGCTTGGGCAGCTGTTAGAACAAGGGTTTGTAAGACCCAGTGTTTCACCTTGGGGTGCGCCAGTTCTCTTTCAGAAAAAGAAAGATGGAACACTTAGACTCTGTGTGGACTATAGAGGTCTAAATCAGCTGACAATTAAGAATAAGTATCCTATCCCAAGAATTGATGAGCTTCTGGACAGGCTAAATAGAGCCCAGATCTTCACAAAGATAGATCTCAAATCTGGGTATTACCAGATCAGGATGATCAATGATCAAGATATACCAAAAACAGCCATCAATACTCGCTATGGACATTATGAATTTACTGTCATGCCGTTCGGATTAACTAATGCCCCAGCTACATTCAATCGCCTAATGCAGAATATCCTCAGAGAATACTTGGATGATTTTGTTCTAGTTTTCTTCGATGACATTCTGATTTACTCAAAGAATGCAACTGACCATGAGACTCATGTCCGAAAAGTCCTTGAGATTCTAAGGAAGCACCAACTCTTTGCAAAAAAGAGCAAATGCACTTTCTCTGCTGACCACATTGAATACTTGGGCTTTCTGGTATCCAAAGATGGCATTTCTCCAGATTCCACAAAAGTCCAAGCAGTCATAGATTGGCCTGAACCAAAGATAGTGAAAGAAGTCAGAGGATTCTTGGGATTGACTGGTTGGTATAGAATTTTCATACCAAAGTATGCTCTCATAGCTTCACCCCTGACTAACCTTCTCAAAAAGAATACCCCATTTCAGTGGTCTTTTAGGTGCCAGAGTGCTTTTGATAAGGTGAAGACCGCCTTGGTAACCAGTCTCGTTCTGAAGCTGCCAGATTTCTCTCTACCCTTTTGAGGTAGTAACTGATACAAGTGGTTTTGCCCTAGGAGGTGCACTCATACAGGAAGGTCATGCAGTGGCCTATGAATCCCGAAAGCTCAGAACGCATGAGAGGAATTATGCTATCCACGGCCTGGAATTACTTTCAATAGTCTATGCCTTAAAGTTGTGGAGACATTACCTACTGGGGAAAAGATTCACTTTGATGATAGATCATCAGAGCTTAAAGTGGATCTTCACTCAGAAGGACCTCAACATGCGCCAAAGAAGGTGGATGCAGACCTTATAGGAGTTTGATTTTGAAATCAAGTACCGCCCAAGTAAAGAAAATGTGGTAGCAGATGCCCTCAGCAAAAAAGCCTCCTTGCTTGAAATTACTGTAGTATCAAATCCTTTGATTATTGAAGCAAGAGAGAAGATCATGCAGGATAGATTCTTTGGCCCTATTGCTATATGCAGGAAAGCAAAACTCCACAGGAGTTGAACAGAGTTCAAGGGTATAGCCTGGATGATGGCATTATGTATTATAATCGTAGGCTATGCATTCCCAATGATGAGGGAACCAAGGACCAAATTCTGAATGAAGCCCATGACAGCCTTATAGCAGGACATCCAGGTTTCATCAAAACCTACATGTCTGTAAAGAAAAGCTTCTTTTGGCCTGGTCTGAAAAAGGATGTACCGAATCATGTACGTCAATGTCTGACATGCCAGAAAGTCAAAGCTGAAAGAGTAAAAATCCCTGGGAAGTTACATCCATTGGCAGATGAAGTGGGAATGTATCAGTATGGACTTTATTACTGGATTACCTTCAGTGCAATCAGGTTACAACTCCATTTTTGTGATAGTTGACAGACTAACCAAAGTTGCCCATCTGATCCCAGTAAAAGAAACCTACACTGCAGTGGATGTGGCTAGAGTGTTCCTCAAAGAAATCTTCAGCAGATTGCATGGCCTACCCAGGAGAATAGTAAGTGATTGAGATCCCAAGTTTACTTCAAGGTTCTGGACTGCATTTTTTGAAGCAGTGGGAACTTTCTTGAATCTCAACACAGCTTATCACCCTGAGACCGATGGTCAAACTGAAAGGGTAAACCAAGTAATCGAAGATATACTTTGGTCATGCTGTGGGCAGGGAACCCAAGAAGTGGCTAAGCTATCTGCACCTAGTCGAGTTCGCCTACAATGCTTCTTATCACCGAAGTATCGGGATGAGCCCTTTTAAAGCTCTGTATGGACAGATTGCTTAACTCCACTAACTTGGTCCGACCCATTGATTAGGGTCGAGATGTCCAGATAGATGCTTGACGACATGGAGCAGCAAATGCAGTCAATTCGTAAAGATATTAAAGCTGCCCAGGATCGACAGAAGCAGTATGCAAATAAGAAGAGGTCAGACAGAAAGTTTGAAGAAGCAGATATGGTCTTCATTAGAGTACAGCCCAAAAGAAGTTCTCTATCTCTTGGGAAGTACAAGAAGTTATCCCCAGATATTGTGGGCCATATCCGATTACAAAAAAAGAAGGTAGGTGACTTAGCCTACGAGCTTCTTCTGCCTCCTCATCTCAAAGTTCATAATGTATTTCATGTAAGTCTTCTAAAGAAATATGTACCAAGCCCAAATCATGTACTTGATGATGAAATCCTAACCTCTTCAACCCAAGGGCAGATGGAACTCCAACCTAAAGAAATTCTTGATGTTCGAGAAAAGATTCTCAGGAACATTGGTAAAATGGAAGTTCTATCCTTTTGAAGATGCCACCTGGGAGAATGAAGCCGATCTGTTTCGCGATTACCCCCAGTTTGCGAGATGAGGGCACCTCACGTTTTTCAAGTGGGAGAGAATGTAAGATTCCTCCCCAGCCTCTCAAGATGTCAAGCATCTTCCCTTGTAATCAAATCCCTCTTCAGAAATATAAAAGATCTTGTTTCTACCAGTTTTGGCCTAGAGAGAGAAAATCTTCTAGAGAGTGGTAATTCAATTTTTAAATATTTTTGGATGGAGAAATATCTCATCTTATTAAAATAAGTTCCCCTAAAACAGAAGTTCAAAAAGATTTTCAGAAGGTGCATTAGAAATTAAGTATAATCTGTTCACAAGAGGCATTATCCTGGGAGTCAAGATTTTTTTGAAATTTTAAATTAAGGTTCCTATGGACCAATAAGATTCCTCCAAATGTAGGGAGGAGATAAATAGAATAATAAAAGAAAAATCCCCCAAAAATAAGTAAATACTCACATAAGATGAAGAGTTGACTAAGGACAAGGTTAATAGTTAAAAAAGAGAGATATTTAGATGAAATGATGCATTTTTGACACCTCAGTATGGGGAAATTCCCCTCATGAAGGAGGCGCCTATTTCACATGTGTGGGAGAGTTTTAAACTCCCAAATAGTTAGATATTTTTATCTCTCCTCTCTCCTGTTTCAACTAGATCCAAAAAGTGGACTAAACTGACCCAAAAATGGTCAAAAATTGACCAAACTCATCTGGAAAATTCTAGAATCAATTGGCTTGATTAGAAGCTCACTTTTTCCTATAAATAGAAGCCTTCCCCCTTTGTTGAAGCTTAATAGTGTTTTTGCACTGTTACTTCTCCCCAAGAGCCAGAAAACTGTGAATTTACTCATAATTCATTAGTTTTTTTTGACCTTCCCTCTTCTAAAGACTGGTGGGCACTCTTGTTTCAAACAAGAGTAGAACCCTCAAACCATCAAGCCAAAGGAAAGCTCTTAAATTCCTTCGTAAGTTGGAGATTCTTCTCTTTTCTATTCATTTTATGGTTTTTATGGTTTTTTTATGATTTTTGTCTTCTCTAAATTGAAAATGATGTTATGCCTCATTGAAAAAAGGCATCCCCCCCTCTTCTTTAGTAAATCCAACCATTCTTTATCCTAGATGAATGATTAATGGATAAAATAAAGTTTTTTATAATGTTTCTCTTTGATGAAGTAGAAAATGTTTACATTAGAATGATTTAAATACTATTGGTGAACTTGTAATTAATTTTAGAGAGTTAAAATTTAAAAAATGGTCAGCCATACAAAGGAGGTTATGGCAAAATTTTTCTAAAATTGTGAAAAATAAGTTTTATTTTCGTATTCTTAAAGTGTTATTTTTCATCCTAGGTATAGAAAAATGCATACTAAAAATATTTCATTAAAAAAATGTTACTTTTTTTAGAATTAAATTCTACGTATAGAAGGAAGTATATTGAAATTTTTATTTTGATTATAGAAGTGTTATTTTCATCATAAATGATTTTTATGCATAAATGGATGCATAAAAGAAATTCTTTTATATTAAAAGAGTGATTTTCATCATAAATGATTTGTATGCATAAACATATGCATAAAAGATATTTTTTTATATTAAAAGTGTGATTTTCATCATAAATGATTTTTATGCATAAATGGATGCATAAAAGAAATTCTTTTATATTAAAAGAGTGATTTTTATCATAAATGATTTGTATGGATAAACATATGCATAAAAGATATTTTTTTTATATTAAAAGTGTGATTTTCATCATAAATGATTTTTATGCATAAATGGATGCATAAAAGAAATTCTTTTATATTAAAAGAGTGATTTTCATCATAAATGATTTGTATGCATAAACATATGCATAAAAGATAAATTTTTTATATTAAAAGTGTGATTTTTATCATAAATGATTTTTATACATAAATGGATGCTTAAAAGAAATTCTTTTATATTAAAGAGTGATTTTCATCATAAATGATTTGCATGCATAAACATATGCATAAAAGATATTTTTTTATATTAGAAGTGTGATTTTTATCATAAATGATTTTTATGCATAAATGGATGCATAAAAGAAATTCTTTTATATTAAAAGAGTGATTTTTATCATAAATGATTTGTATGCATAAAAGATATTTTTTTATATTAAAAGTGTGATTTTCATCATAAATGATTTTTATGCATAACTGGATGCATAAAAGAAATTCTTTTATATTAAAAGAGTGATTTTCATCATAAATGATTTGTATGCATAAACATATGCATAAAAGATATTTTTTTAAATATTAAAAGTGTGATTTTCATCATTAAATGATTTTTATGCATAAATGGATGCATAAAAGAAATTCAATTATATTAAAAAAGTGATTTTCATCATAAATGATTTGTATGCATAAACATATGCATAAAAGATATTTTTTTAATATTAAAAGTGTGATTTTCATCAAAATTATTTTTATGCATAAATGGATGCATAAAAGAAATTCTTTCATACTAAAAGAGTGATTTTCATCATTAATGATTTTATGATGATAAAAGTGTGACTTTCATTAGAAATAGATTTTATGCATAATTAGATGCATATAGAATGATTATATTAAATAAAGGTTCTGTTAATCCTCTGTTTAATTTTCACACAAAAAATAGAAAAATGAATAAGTAGATAATTTGTAAGAAGAAATGCTATCGTTTCATATTCACTAAGATGGTAATGAGATAATTCAATTAAACTATCAAAGTCGGAGATCGAGATAAATGATTATTTTATTTCTCATAATAAGAAATTCGTGTTTTAGAAATGTGTAAGCAAATATTCGTCTCGAAAGAAATTTAGAAAAAGAGAAATTGAAATAGTACCTTTCGAGAAAGATAGTTTAGGAAGAACCTTCCAGACCCAAACTGTGATTCAGACTATTGACCAAGACCTAATTCCTTCGTCAGTTTCAATCAATGACGATGTGCCGAGTTCAAGAAAAATGTACTCAAATCTCCCACCGAATCTGAAACTAAGTTAAGGTTTTTGATTTTGAACTGAGGATCAAGTTATCAGAATTTGAGGAATTCTGTTTGGAATTCACACCTAGATCTAGAAGTATTAGGATACAGATTTAAGATTTATTCATGGTATTCAAACAAAATCAAAACTGTAAACTTGCATAGAAACCCTGTTTTGTTAAAGGACTGTCTTACGCCAGAATGCTATGGAGGGAGCATTTGGCCTATATGTTTATCTAAGGGAAGTTCGGTTGCAACAGCTGGCGAGAGTGTCAAGGCACACCTCACGCGGCAAAAACTTGCCCAGGTCTTGACCAGCCTGGGTATGGTGAAAAATGGTGTGCTTCCGGTACGATGGGCGAGGACCGACGAAGCGGTCCCTGAGTGAAGTACCAGGACACCTAAGGAGGATCCTGGAGGGTTCTGACCAGGCGATGCACAGGCTCGCGGTGCTTAGGACACCCATACGTATGTCGAGAAGATATATATATGTATGTTGATGAAGTGATTATTGTAATCTATTTACTGGATCTCGTTGCTGACCAGCTGGTCTCAACGGAGACCAGAGTGATACTGTTTTTGTGAAACAAGGGATTGAATGGAAATTTTGAATTATGAAATCTGTGATCATATCTGTTTTGTCAATGGATTATTTTTATAGTAAAGTTTTAAAGAGGAGTGTGTGCGTATCTGTTTTCTAAAGCTAAAGTTAAGAAAGGCATTTCAATTATGGGTGGGTGAGTACTTGTTTGGTTCTACCGATTCCAGTGGTAGGGTGGTGGCTAACCCATGGGCTGGATAGGGAGGCTGGAATCAGTGGAGTTTTAATAATCAAACTGAAAAATCTTAGGATTATGCTAGGATTTGAGTAGCTAATTAATTCCCTGATAAATTTCTCAATTGAGTGGATCAACGGCTGTGCCTGATCTTGATTAGGAAAAAAGCGTTGAAATTACTCAGATGATCAAATTATATCCGTGATAGTTTCCTTCTATCTGGTTTATTCAGGTGAAGGATAGTTTAGAATTGATCTCGTTAGAAAAAAATTCGTTAAGAAAATTCAAAAAGGTGGAATCATCCCCGCATTCCGGGCATGGGAAAATTTCCGGTTTCGGTTTTTGGAGTGACCACCAACCTAGTCTTGTGCCCGGACATTCGTGGGCGAGGCCCCGAGTGAGAAACCCTGCCCCGCGCATGAGGGGACTGCTTCCACTATCAGCTACCGGGAGTCCCCGGTGCATGGAGGGGGCAGAGGGATCTCACAACAGGGACTCGTTCCATTCATCCTCATTGTGGCCTTGTTCAACTTATCTTCTTTCAACCAGAATTCAAGAATCATTATCTTTCAATCAGAATCCAAATCAACTCATCAATTCTCAACCAGAATTCTAAAATCATATCAACCACATTCGAATTCATCATCTGGATAGCATTTTTGTTTATAATTTCAAGGTCTTAGATTTACTTGTATATACTGCCAGTAAAGAGCTGCAGTTATACCCTCGGTATATACGGATAGTCACAGTCCTTGGAATTTTAAGGTAAATACCGTCATGTCTAGGCCTCAAGCAAGTCAGGGATTCCATACAATTGCGGTTGTTCCATTTGATGACCTAATTACCTATTTATGAATCTTCATTCTGAATATCAATTTATATGAATTTCATCACACATTTCTAACTTTTTACTGTTACTTCATAAATTTTTGACTTTTTGGCTTCTCGGTTGATCCACTTTAGCCAATTCGCTCTGATACCAACTGAAAGATCCACTTTAGCCAATTCGCTCTGATACCAGCTGAAAGATCCCTGTCCCCACCGCGCGCAATGAATTTTGGGGTGCTAGCAGTGGAAGTAGCACTTCTTGCGTGGGGCAAGGTCCCTCACTCAGGGCCTCGCCCACATATATCTGGACAAGAGACTAATCCCTCGGTTCTTAAAAAAACGAACCCGGAAAAACTTCCCTCGCCTGAAAAGCACGGGCGATTCCTCCAGGATATTTTTACTCTAACGTAGTCAAGAGCCTTAACTAACTGAACTGATCTGACCAAACCCATAAGTCCCATAGTCATGATCACGGAAAAGACTTGCACTTGGATCTTAGAGACCAATGCTTTTTTTCTCAATTGAGAGGCACAACCGTTGATTCTTTTCCATAGAACAATTTTTATCTGGGATTTACTTCATCTATCGTAACATAACAGAATTGAGTCTCATTTTAGGGATCCATTAGTCCAGCCTAACCCCATCCAGTCCCATGGGTTAGCCAACCACCCAACCACTGTAGTGATGGGATCCATTTAAGAATTTGGTTAGGTTTTTTCCCGGGTACCAGGGAAAAGAGTTCCCAGGCTCCCTAGCTGGATATTCATGCAAACTTATAACTAGTCACACCACTTACACACCCAATATGAAATTGCCTTTTTCACAAATTCAGCTAACTTTAAACAAATCTTTTCATAGACTCAGCTAACTTTAAACGAATCTTTTCACAGATTCAGCTGACTTTAAAACAATCTTTTAATGAAACTATAGTATCACTAATCATAATCCTCCAAAATATGCGGTTGAATCCTAATTTTCAAAATATCTGGTTGAATATCCTAATTTCCAAAATATTTGGTTGAATCCTAGTTTCTAATTTTTCCTTCATCGGAGTTCCTATGGCATCATTGGCAACCAGAACGCTCACCACCTGTCCACTCAGGGGCCGTTTCAATAGTTCCTAGCTCATAGTACCCGGTAATATTTTTCACTTATAAAAATCAAAATAGAATCTCTGTTGAAGATCAGCAAGATCAACCAACAGATCCATATAAAAGAGCCATGGACTCATCCGTTGAAGACTAGCAAGGTTAATCAACTAGATCCATGCTCAAAATTCAGAAAAAAACTCTTACTCCTTGTTCCAAAATCTTCCACGATGCACGTGTGGGTATCTTCGGCGACCCAGAGCACCCGAGCACCGTATGGTCAGCACCCTCTAGGATCCTTCGCAGGTCACCTAGCGCTTCACTCATAGGCCGCTTCCTTGGTCTCTCATCCACCGTACCGGAAGCTCACCATTTAAATCGAACTAAGGCTGGTCAAGACCTCGGCCAACAACCTTGCTACGCGAGACGTCCTCCGTTGACTCTCCGTCAGCTGTTGCAGCTTTATCAGTTAGGTCTCCACGACCTCATTTCACTAGACGGTCAAAATGCTTCCCCAGCATTCTTGACATAAAACAGTCATTTAAAAACAAGTCATAAATATAATTTCTATAACGAACTCTCATCTTTCCACATTGTTCCACATCAATCCTCATTTATTTCATATGTATTCCCACTCTCATCACATCATTTTCCATCTCATCACATCTTTCCTCATTTATCTGCATCAGATCTCATCCACTCGCATCTACCCATATCCACATCTCATCACATCATATTCATTCACATCATATATAATCCATTCACATCTATCCCAATTTACATCACATCTCATCACATCCATTTCACATCACCTCATTCACTCACATTCCGATTTACATGATGTCATATCTCATTCATCCACATCCCGATTCACATCACATCACATCTATTCACCTCTATCACATTCATTTATATCACATCCATTTACATCCATCACATCACATTCATTCATATCCATCACATTCATTCTCATCACCATCCCATCACATACATTCTAACCACATTATATCACATTCATACACATCTCATCTCATTCATCCACATCCATTTCACATGTACGACTACCCACATCTATCCATACATTCATATCTATCACTTCACATCTATATATATTCATATCACATCACATCTCTTTACATCACATCACATTCTTTCACATATACATCCACATCCATTCTTCACATACACATCCACATCCATTCTTCACATACACATCTACATCCATTCTTCACATACACATCCATATCCATTCTTCACATACACATTCACATCCCATTTCACATCACATTACATCTCATTCATTCATTCGCATCTATCTGATTCACATGTCATCATATCTCATCACATCCCATCACATCTATTCACATCACATTCCATCCCCAGAATTCTAGCGTAAGACAGTCCTTTAGGGAAACAAGGTTTCTATGCAAGTTTTCAGTTTGATTTTCTTTTGAATACAAGGAGTATTTCTTGAATGAGTATCCCCAAAACTTCTTGATCGGAATTCTAAATTTCATACTAGGATTCCTCGAATTCTATAACCTTAATCCATAGATCAATTCGAAGAGTCTCAATTTTATTTTCAGATTTGACGGGAGTTTTGAGTGTATTTTTCCAAACTGGTCACACCTTCTTTCCTCAAAACTGACGAAAGAGTTTAGTCTTGGTCATTGTCTGATTCAAGGTTCGAGTCAGATAAGATTTTTCTTGAACTATCTTTCTCGAAAAGGTTTGGTAATTCAGTTACTATTTTTTTGAATTTCTTTCTATGAATATTCACTTAAATGATTTCTAAAATAGTTATGAATTCCAAGGAGGAATAAATTAATCATTTATGTGAATATTTGAATCTCGATAGATTTCTTGAATTTTCTTTTTACAATCCGTGTGAATATAAAACGATAGAAATTTCTCTCTTAGAGTATTTAATTATTCATTTATCAAATACTCAAAGAATTTAAACATGTACATAAACACCATTAAGTTTTTACAAAGGGGGAGGCTTCTATTTATAGGAAAAAGTGAGCCTCTAACCAAGCAAATTGATTCTAGAATTTTTCGGATCAGTTTGGTCAATTTTTAACCATTTTTGGGTCAGTTCAGCTTACTTTTTGGATCTAGTTTTGAAACAGGAGAGAGGAGAGATGAAAATATCTCATTTTATCGATTAAGAATTGGGGGTAATGATGAGAAAAAGGCACCTACTTCATGAGGGGATATCCCCACACTGAGGTGACAAAATTCAGTTTTTTTATTCTTTTCTTTGGTCCTTAGTCCACTCTTCATCTTATGTGAGCATTTACTCATTTTTGGGGGGTTTTCTTTTATTCTTCAATTTATCTCCTCCTCCCTACAATTAGATTAATCTTATTGGTCCATAGGAACCTTAATTGGACCAGAATCCAAAAATTTCTAAAAATCTGGACCCTTAGGCTAAGGTCCTTTATACCTATTTTCAATTAATTCCAATTGCACATTCTTTTTGAATTTATGTTTCAAGGGAAACCATTTTAGACACTAGAAGGATTTTTATATCCAAAAATATCTCAATTTTGAATTACCTCCCTCTAGACATTTTCTCTCTCCAGGCCAAAACAGGATAAAACAGGATCTTTCTTTTATTTCAGAGAGGGAAATAATTATAACATTAGAAGGGGAGGTTCTTACACCTGCACACCTCAAAAGCTGGAGGGAGGAATCTTACATCCTTCCCCACTTAAAAACGCGAGATGTCCTCATCTCGCAAACTAGAGGACAACTCTTTCCCTTAAGATCCAACTGATTATTCTGGGGTTCCTTATAGTCTGGTGAACCCAACAGAATCCTGGGATAAAGATCCCTTATATAGAACTCATCATCAGATAACAGTTCATTCAGATCATATCATTCATATCCTTAACACAATAATGGTCCATTAGACCGAATTTTCCATCTGAACATTCCTCCATGGGAATTTTAATTATACAGGTTTTTAATTTGTCATCCCTTAACTTGATCCACTGGGTCAAGTGTTAACAGTAGCAATCTGTCAGCACAATCCACTAATCTCATAGTGATTTGCTGAAGACATTATCGTCATTCAAATTATGAACATCATCACAGGGACTCGTCCCATTCATCCTCATTGTGGCCTTGTTCAACTTATCTTCTTTCAACCAGAATTCAGGAATCATTATCTTTCAATCAAAATCCAAATCAACTCATCAATTCTCAACCACAATTCTAAAATCATATCAACCACATTCGAATTCATCATCTGGATAGCATTTTTGTTTATAATTTCAAGGTCTTAGATTTACTTGTATATACTGCCAGTAAAGAGCAGCAATTATACCCTTAGTATATACGGGTAGTCACAGTCCTTGGAATTTTAAGGTAAATACCGTCATGTCTAGGCCTCAAGCAAGTCAGGGATTCCATACAATTGCGGTACTTCCATTTGAAGACCCAATTACCTATTTATGAATCTTCATTTTGAATATCAATTTATATGAATTTCATCACATTTCTAACTTTTTATTATTACTCCATAAATTTTTGACATTTTTGGCTTCTTGGTTGATCCACTTTAGCCAATTCACTCTGATACCAGCTGAAAGATCCCTGTCCCCACCGCGCAATGAATTTTGGGGTGCTAGCAGCGGAAGTAGCAGGGTCCCTCACTCGGGGCCTCGTCCACGTATATCTGGACAAGAGACTAATCCCTCAGTTCTTCCAAAACCGAACCTGGAAAAACTTCCCTCGCTCGGAAAGTACGGGTGATTTCTCCAGGATATTTTTACTCTAACGTAGTTAAGAGCCTTAACTAACTGAACTGATCTAACCGAGCCAGTAAGTCCCAGAGTCATGATCAAGGAAAAGACTTACACTTGGATCATAGAGACCAACTCTTTTTTCCTTATTGAGAGGCACAACCGTTGATTCTTTTCCATAGAACAATTTTTATCTTGGATGTACTTCATCTATCGTAACATAACAGAATTGAGTCTCATTTTAGGGATCCATCAGCCTAGCCTAACCCCATCCAGTCCCATGGGTTAGCCAACCACCCACCAACCACTATAGTGATGGGATCCATTTAAGAATTTGGTTAGGTTTTGTCCCGGGTACCAAGGAAAAGAGTTCCCAGGCCCCCTAGCCGGATATTCATGCAAACTTATAACTAGTCATACCACTTACACACCCAATACGAAATTGCCTTTTTCACAGATTTAGCTGACTTTAAAACAATATTTTGATGAAACTATAGTATCACTGATCATAATCCTCCAAAATATCTGATTGAATCCTAATTTCCAATTTTTCCTTCATCGGAGTACATATGGCATCATTGGCAACCAGAACGCTCGCCACGTGTCCACTCAGGGGCCTTTTCGATAGTTCCTAGCTCATAGTACCCGCGGCAATATTTTCACTTATAAAAATCAAAATGGAATCTCCATTGAAGATCAGCAAGATCAACCAACAAATCCATATAAAAGAGCCATGGACTCATCCGTTGAAGACCAGCAAGGTCAATCAACTAGATCCATGCCTGAAATTCAGAAAACAACTCTTACTCCTTGTTCTAATATCTTCCACGACGCACGTGTGGGTATCTTCGTTCCAACCCTACCCACCCCGTCGATCTGCTTGACCTCTCTTTACCAGATGGTGTATGCCCCTACCCATACCTCCCCCTCATCTCTAGCCAGGTGCCGAAATACCTCCACACTACAGGTTGGCACATCGTCCATGACGCTTACCTCTGCCTCCTACATGATCCTCTACCACCCTACTCGCCGCCTGGCATACTTATCCTCTACCACCCTACTCGCCGCCTGGCATACTTATCCTCTGCCACCGTTGCTTTCTTCGGCTCGAAGTCATGGAGGCCACTGGCATATGCCAGTTTGATGACACACACATTGCCTTTCCATGTGATTACAACAATGAAGCTGAGGCCACTGCTGTTATTGACTTTTTCCATGCTGCCCCCCCAGACGACAATGATGACGGCAATGATGGGCAGGGCATCTTGCCTCCTCCACCCCCACGACCTTCTTCACCACCACCCCCTTCTCCCCCATTAGGCTCATCATCTGCACCTCCCCAAGCACAACCCCCACCCTCATCACCCCCCTCAAGCACCTCTGCTCTTCCTCTTTTTGGTGCACCAACTTCTTCTCCCCCTCTTCACTTTCCCACTCCACCCCCATCACCCACACCCCCCTCGCCGCCTTCACTATTCCCCAACTTAGGAATGCGCATAGCATTCCAAGATATACCCTCCACATCTGCGAAGCCCCCACCTTTTCTTAATGTTGGCCTTGCCGCATGCCCTTCATCATCGACACCCCCTCCACCCTCATTGAGCACCCCACCACTCGAAGAAGGAGAGATCCCACCACCACCACCACCATCTCAGCATGAGGAAGTCGACCCTCCGCTTAACCCTTTGAATTGATGCGATCCTTTGGACCGCACAGAGTTTGAGCAAGCCATCGCCATCCTACTCGATTGACAACTCCAAAATCACCCCATCACCCGCATCACTAAACACCTCGACATCCATTCCCTTCGCCCGTACCTCGACGTGAAGCACAACACGTGGCAGCATGACCACCCACCTTGAAATTGTGGGCGGATAACACTTGCCACCCATTTGCTGCTCGTCCCATAACGTTCGATCTCATGGGTGAGAAGCCAGCCTGGCAACGGCCCTTCCTCAACAAGCCCTTCATATGGGAGGTCTATTGCAATGCGCCCTGTGCTTTGAGGATCAGCCCCAATTACCTTCCCATTCGACGATGGTGGGCCTAGAAGACACTCCATGAAGAACAACAGAAGAACCCGAAGACAGTTCAACTTCCCATGGTTTGCGCCCCCATCCGTGCAACATCCATGCACTAAAGACTCAATGGTCAAGTGTTTCCACGAATTTATCTGCTGCTACGACCAGGTCCTTGACTGACCAGTGATCGGCATGATCCACTTCTTCAACCTCATCATCACTTTGCTGGAGTCGTTCCCCACCTGGGAACATTACTTCAAAGGAGCCCAAGGTCTCACCTTTGACATCAACAACAAAGGGCCAACTCTCAAGAAACTATTCGGCTACTACGAGCACATCATGTGGATGCCAACTTCTTGGAGGCTCCAGACTTTTGAAGACATAATGGAGACCACATTTTGGACCAGCACTGGGTCTTCCTGAAAGATCCCTGCGCCCGCCGCACAACGGATTCGGGGGAGCTAGCAGCGGAAGTAGCACTCCTTGCGCGGTGCAGGGTCCCTCACTTGGGGCCTTGACCCACGGATATCCGAATAAGAGACTAATCCCTTGGTTCTTCCAAAACCGAACCCGGAAAAACTTCCCTCGCCCGAAAAGTACGGGAAATTCCTCCATGATATTTTTGGCTCTAACGCAATCAAGGTCATTACTGACCGAACTGATCCGACCAAACCTGTAAGTCGCTTGGTCAGATCAAGGAAGAAACTTGCACTTGGATCATAGAGATCAACGCTTTTTTTCCCATCGAGAGGCACAGCCCTTGATTCTTTTCCATAGAGCAATTACTATCTGGGATTTACTTCATCTATCGTACTATAACAAAATTGAGTCTCATTTTATGGATCCATTAGTCCAGCCTAACCCCATCCAGTCCCAAGGGTTAGCCAACCGCCCAACCACCACTGAAGTGATGGGATCCAATTAAGAATTTGGTTAGGTTTTGTCCTGGGTACTAGGGAAAAGAGTTCTCAGGCCCCCTAGCCGGATATTCATGCAAATTTAATGCCAGTTGTCACACACTTACACACCCAACATGAAATTGCCTTCTTCACAGATTCAGCTATCTTTAAAACAATCATTTAATGAAACCATAGTGTCACTGATCATAATCCTCCAAAATATCCAGTTGAATCCTAATTTCCAATCATTCCTTCATCGGAGTATCTATGGCATCATTAGCAACCAGAACGCTCACCGCTTGTCCACTCAGGGGCCTTTTCGATAGTTCCTAGCTCATAGTACCCGGCAATATATTCTCTTATAAAAATCAAGATGGAATCTCCATTGAAGATCAGCAAGATCAACCAACAGATCCATATAAAAAGGCCATGGACTCATCCGTTGAGGACCAGCAAGGTTAATCAACCAGATCCATGCCTGGTTTAAGAAAATAACTCTTACTCCTTGTTCCAATATCTTCCCCGACGCACGTGTGGGTATCTTCGGCGACCCAGAGCCCGAGCATCGTATGATCAACCCTCTAGGATCCTTTGCAGGTCACCTAGCGCTTCACTCATAGGCCGCTTCCTTGGTCCCTTATCCACCGTACCGGAAGCTCACCATTTAAATCGAACCGAGGCTAGTCAAGACCTCGGCCGAGACCTTGCTACGCGAGACGTCCTTCGTTGACTCTCTGTCAGCTGTTGCAACTTTATCAGTAAGACGGTCAAAACGCTTCCCCAGCATTCTTGACATAAAACAATCATTTAAAAATAGGTCATAAATATAGTTTCTATAACGAGCTCTCGTCTTTCCACATTGTTCCACATCAATCCACATTACTTAATCCACATCCATTTCATATGTATTCCCATTCTCATCCAATCACATCATTTCCCATCTCATCACATCTTTCCTCATTTATCCTCATCAGATCTCATCCACTCGCATCTACCCATATTCACATCTCATCACATCACATTCATTCACATCACATATCATCCATTCCTATCTATCCCAATTTACATCACATCCATTTCACATCACATCTCATTCATTCACATCCCGATTCACATGACATCACATCTCATCCATTCACATCCCCTATTATTCATTCACATCCTGATTCACATCATGTGCATTACATCTCATCCATTTACTCACATCGACATCACTTCCTCTCACATGCACATCCATATCCATTCTTCCACATACACATCCACATCCATTCTTCCACATACACATCCACATCCATACATCCACATACACATCCACTTCCATATACACATCCACATTCATTCTTCCACATACACATCCACATCCATTCTTTTACATACACATCCACATCCATACATCCACATACACATCCACATCCATTCTTCCACATACACATCCACATTCATTCTTCCATACACATCCACATCCATTCTTCCAAATACACATCCACATCCACATCCACATCCATACATCCACATCCATTCTTCCACAACACATCCACATTCATTCTTCCATTCTTCCAAATACACATCCACATCCACATCCACATCCATACATCCACATCCATTCTTCCACAACACATTCACATTCATTCTTCCACATACACATTTACATCCATACATCCACATCCATTCTTCCACATACACATCCACATCCATTCTTCCACGTACACATCCACATCCATACATCCACATACACATCCACATCCATTCTTCCACATACACATCCACATTCATTCTTCCACATACACATCCACATCCATTCTTCCACATCCATACATCCACATACATATCCACATCCACATACACATCCACATCCATTCTTCCACATACAAATCCACATTCATTCTTCCACATACACATCCATATCCATACATGCACATACACATCCACATCCATACATCCACGTCCATTCTTCCACATACACATCCACATCCATACATCCACATCCATTCTTCCACATACACATCCACATCCATTCTTCCACATGCACATCCACATCCATTCTTCCACATATACATCCACTTCCACATCCATTCTTCCACATGCACATCCACATCCATTCTTCCACATACACATCCACTTCCACATCCATGTACTTCCCATCTCACCCTTTCACATATCCTCTCATCTCATTATTCACATCCACATCCATTTCATTACATCACATCTTATCACATCCTATTTTCATCTTATCACATTCATTCACATCCTATCGCATCCCATACACATCTTATCACATCCATTCAGATCCTATATCCTATCGCATCCCATACACATCTTATCACATCCATTCGCATCCTATATCCTATCACATCCCATACACATCTTATCACATCCCATACACATCTTATCACATCCATTCACATGCTATTCCCATTTAATAGCTTTTTCTAGTTTGATACCGATAATGGGACTTTTTCTAAATTTCTACCAATTGTTTGGCCTAATCAAAGGTTCTTTTTGTTGACGACTATTTCCATATTCCTTCTCAATTCCTCAATTGAGTTATATTCAATATTCCTCTTTTGAATAAAAGAATTCATGGGATTTGTAGAAATCAATTCTACCCATATTTTCACTTTTGGCAAATAATCATAAATTGAATTATACTAAAATTTCCTCTTCTTCCCAGACTCTAGAGTTAACCTCAAGCCAAGAGATAAAAGGAATGAGTTAGGATGAATCATATAGGATCATAGTGGATTAGAGCCATGGATAAAGATAATGACTAATGAGATAATGACACAGCCTAGAGTCATAATAACATAATGAGAGCAAGATGATGATAATGGTGTTAGATATATAGTAGTACTAGTTTGTGAGGTCATGCACTTATGCCATAGCCACTTTGGTCCTAGGTTTTTTCCCATGGCCATCTAGGTGTGAACAGGCAACCTCATTCATAGTTTAGGGTGGCTTGCTCATTTGTACTGTCTCTTTGTACTTATTGAGATGTATGGAAGTAGAGCAAAATAAGAAGACTTTCATAAGTTTTGCAAAACCCCTATAGGTCGTGACATGGTACCATTAGCCATTTTCACAATGAGGTTTCTTCACTCTAAGGCTAGTTTTCCCCTCTTTTTCCAACATTGCCTTCTGATGATGCTTACTCTGGCTCCACCATGAAGGATCATAAGAGCTTAATAACCCTTATGCACCACTGGAAGTGTTGCATTCATGCCATTACTCTCATAATGCTTTCCCATTTGGTTGACCAAAATTTGAACTCATTCTCGTGGATCGTCCCTTCCTTCAACCAATTCTAAATTGTCCTTGACTAGAAGGGGTAATTCTTCCTTTGGTCGGTGGATTCTGTTGCATTCTCCCTTCACCTAGTCTTTTAATTCAATCCAAAGTTGAATATTTCCTCTTAGACAGGTTCCAATTGGCATTTTATATCTGTAAAGAGAAAGGTTGTCAACCCTGTCACATCTCTGGGTGTTCGGACTTGACCAACATCTTATCATATAATTCTAGGTTAGGATTCATTGAGTCATACAGAGGATATTCTCCTCCTTCATCAAACATCCTTGAGAAAAAAGCATTCTTCCCTCCTCCTTGAAAGTCAATCTCACTCTTACTGTGTTTTGTCATAGGCTCTAGTACATTTAACTATTTTGATTCCCACATAGTGTTTTAGTAGCACGACTAGTTTGCAACCATTCCTCAAATTCTTTTGGCTTTCCTAAAATAGGGCTTATGCAACCTTGAGCTATTTCCTTCTAGGCATGTGGGTACTCACTCACTCCTCTAGGTGTCCTCCTTGTTTCACCACTTCCTTTTGTTTTGGTGGCAACACATTCTCTTGGCTTGACTTGGTGGATACAATATCAATTGTTCCCTTATCAGAACCATCCTATATCACCACCAGAGTCTCCTTATCCTACTTTCTTAGCCCTTATTCTTCTCTCAACATACAAGTATAAGACTTAGCTAAAGGTTCTCCATAGTTTTTTGGGGTGGGGGTTTCTGTGCTTATACATGGGTCATGACAATAAGTGGTGTTGCCACCACCCTTGATTGCACCCCACTCATATGGACTCCTATGGTTGGGTTCGTTGAAGTCTCTCTTGTGATTCTATAAAGGATAATCCTTGATTAGGTGATCACTTCCACATTTCACACAACTCAAACTTGGGTATGTACTAGCTTGGGTAATCTGCAGGTTTGTTACATTAACCTTGTGAGGACACTTAGCCACATGTGGTGAGGTCCTTTGGCAGTGAATGATAACATTACATCGAGACTCTCCTTGTTGTGGTTTTAATATCCTTGCCCTTCCATTGCACTAGAGTTTGGAACACTGACGTTGGTGTGTTCCCATGCATCAAAAAATACTCCAGGGTTACCTCCCAACAAGTGTCATCTTAATCCTCCATAGTTTGACGAGGTTCCCATACACATTCTCCTTCTTCTAGCACCTCTTCAATAATAATTTGATTCATTGGTATTATTCTGGGTGTCAGTGGTTATGGTGGTAGGATAGGTGATGGTATAAGCACTTCATGTACTCTATACATTCCCTTTGTTTGGTTTTGCACATTTAATTTTTTTTCCCTAAAGCATGCCCTTGCCTAGGTGGTGCTGGTAAAGCTAATGGTTATTATATAGGAGACAATTGAGGTAGTTGAGGTACTTGTGGTTGTTGTTGTGGTGGACATGTGTACCTACACATGTTGGTACAATGCACGTAGTACATCAATGGGCAAGGCCTCAACTAAGGATGCTTAGTGCACTTGTGTGATTTTGTTGGCATATTTAACACCATACCAACTCCCATCTAGGGTATAAATGTTGGTTAATGAGCATATCCCTAACCTCCTTTAGCTTTACATGTATACTTGGGTTAGGTGGTAACAACTCCCACATTTCTCTCAACATAATCATCCAAGACTACTTCTCCTAGGTTCCCCTCCTATCAGCATGCCTCTCATATAATACTGTTGGAACTCTGGGGTTCTCAACATCATGTCTACTTCTACCTTGGTGTAGGTTCTCTCTATGTTTTCTCTCGATAGACCATCATTACAAAGCGAGGTGCTACGAGAGTGGTAAGATATTCCCAAGACTCCTTTAAAATAGGTTCTAGAGGAGGCATGCCTTCCTCCATCACATGTTCAATCTCTCTACTAGCACTGTCTAGTGTGACTAGGTCTTCCTTGTGTCTTTATCCACTAGGCTAGAAGACCCTTCCCCACATATTGCCATGCCAAAGGCACATCTCTCAGCCGATTCCTTGAAGAGATCTAGGCTTACTTCTCTTTTTCAAGCCTCATGAGTTGCTCTTATGCCTCCCTTATTCTTTCTTCAATTTCTAGTTCCCTCGAAGTAAGGAATAAATTTTACCCATCCTTTGGGCACTTATAGAATCCCTTCTAATTCTAGGAGTAAGTTGCACCATGGGTTGAGGATTTCTCTCCCCGGGTAATTGTTGACATCTATTCCTAAGTGTCTACTTCCCTTTATAAGCTTGATGGTTATCCTTGGTAGCTTGTGGAGCTTCTCTTTTAGGCTCATAGGTGTATCCTAGGATTCCTCGGGCTAAGCCCATGCATCCACCAAATAGTGTTGGAGAAGAAGTTCCCTTCCTCCCCGCCGCCACCAATTCCTCATTAAGAGGGTTTTCCATGGTTTTCCATGGTTTCCTCATTAAGAGGGTTTTCCATGGTTTCCTCATCACTACTTGATGATTCAAAATAAGCAAACACACTCCTTTGTGTGTTGGCCAAGTGAGCTGACCCTAGGCTTCTTTGGTATAAGGATCCTAGTTAGTTTGATGAACTATCGTTCCCATTATGTCTAAAATGGTAATTGATCACTAATTATCTCCATTATGTCTAAAATTTTAATTGGTCACTAGTTATCCCCATTATTCACACCACAAGGCTTAGATTTTGGGTCACTAATCATCCCCATTATGTCTAGAATGTGGATGATTCTCCTTAGGGAGAAAAACATGGAAGTTACAAACAGCCAGTGTATATGGGCTCATGATGGAAAGGTCAACACTCTTAATTATGATAATTGATAAATTGTGGATGATTCTCCTTGGGGAGAAAACATGGAATTTAGAACTAGGAGTATATGGGCCTCATAATCAAAGGGTGGACACTCTTATGAAAATTGAACAAATTTGACCCTCTATCATGTAAACATTTGAATTCAAACATTTCTCATCACCATATACCATGGTCATGATTACTAAAAATGCAAGCCCTCCTAATGGAAAGAAAGATCCATGTGAGCTGATTTGATTTTCTTCACCCATAATTTAAGTATTATTATGAACTTCATGGCAGCATGATGGCTTAATGTAAGGATAGTAAAACTTTATGGGTAACCATGCATTATGTTTTATCATGAATAATGTAGAAAAATTATGGGTAATGCCCCTAGAGACTCTATAATCCTCTTTTAGATTTGATAGTTGAAAAAGTAAGAGAAATTATACAAGCCTCCTTAGTATTCTCTTACTATATAGATAATACAAGCCTCCTTAGTATAGATAGGATACACAAGCCTCCCTAGTATTCTCTTACTTTATAGGTAACTGATATGCAATGCTCTTAAAGCATTTGTTCTCTACCCCAGCTCCAAAATTTCCAAATTAAAAAGAAGATGGCATTGAAATCATTGAAGAAATTAATTTATGTAAATTATAACCTTGTAGAACTAGAAAGCTAAAATGGTATCATGCAGCATGGAGAAAATAAAAAAACTTCTTCACTTGGGAACCCACTTCCTAGGAACCTTTGTTAGATAAGAACAAAATAAGAGAACAACCAATGGTGAAGATTATGGCTCAACTATTTTGTATCATAATGTGTGCAATTACTATCTCCGATACCTGCCATGATAGAAAAACATTCTGCCCTTATAAAGGGTACATTTTTTTCACACCCATTTTGTTAATAGTTTATAGACAAAGCCACTTAAAACAATCGTTTATTTATTTTTCTATAAAGTGGATGTCTCTTTCATTTATTTTCTTTTTGAAATGGGTATACTTCTTTTTTTCTTAGAGTTTAATAAATCTAAAATGGGAACCGTGGTACAACCTAGTGTCAAAGCAATTGCTAGCCCTACAGTGTATACCAAATGCTTCTCAACCAGCACATAATATCCAAGGGCAATGATGTTGAGACCATCAAAAAGTGGTTCGGACGAGATCTCCAAATCTAACTCCCTCATGCATAACTAGTAATCTCCCATTAAAACTAGCTCTTTCTACAGAAGAGAAGAAACTCATTGACCACACAAACCTTACAAAGAAACTAGAAGAGTACCCCAAATTTGAATTAGAGAAAGAGCAAATGAAAAGCTTAAGAGCTTGGAAGAAAGGTGCAAGCTAAACTATAGCCAATACTTGATCAAGTATAAACCACTAACTCCACCATCAAAAGATCTCTAACCCCATTCCATAGCCAATCATAGAACTATTGAGGGGACCTCATTGCTTGTTTGCTAAAGGCCACTAACCTCGCAAATGCCTTAACTCCATGCTGAGTAGATCCCTGACCCCATTTCAAAGCCAATCATAGAACCAATGAGGGGACTTAGTTCTTGCCAAAGGCCTTAACCAAAATCATAACCATGATTAAGAGTCTACAAAAAGAGCTAGTTTCGGAGCCTCTTTCTTTGGAACCAATTTGACCATATTTTACATTGCTAGATACATTGAAGGAGGTGAGGTGTGAAATTTGGCCTCATCACATAGTCACCATAATATTTTCTCTATTGTAATAGGTGAGGACTTCATTTTGACCCCATCAGAGACACCGCCTCCTATCCCCTATACATTAGTAGGTCCAATACCTCCTTTGATGAGTGAGTATGAGCCAAGTGAGCATGAGTATTGTAGAGGGGACATAGCAAGCCTCACAACCTTCTTATCCTTGGAAGTATGAGTCTTGATAAGTTCTCTTTTATAAGAAAAGTCTTAACTTTTCATAGGGACTTATGTGACTAGATGGGAACTTAATGATTCAATTTTGACACCTTGGTAAGGAGAAGGGGGCTCTTCAAGGAGGCGCCTATTTCACATGTGTGGTGGAGTTTTAAACTCAAAAATATTGTGATATTTTTATCTCTCCTCTCTCCTGGATCAAACCAAATAAAAAGGGAGCTAAACTAGGTCGTCCAAATCTTGTCCAAATTCAGCCAAACTGAACCTGGAAAATTCTAGAAACTAGTTAGACTTGGTTAGAGGCCTCCCTCACCTATAAATAGATCCCTAGCCCTTTGTAAAAAAAATATGAGAACTATACTATGCCAGTATTATGCTGAAATAATGATATTTTCTACTATCCTCTAAAAATCCTCTACAAATTGAAGAGATTGGAGCTTCTCTCTCTCTTCAATCTTCCTTGGAGTCTTCATCAACATACCAAACCAATTGATTGGTTGGGGCCCTCTACTTTGATCAAAGAATCAAGCAATCTAGGAGGTAAAATGTGGTTTATGGTCTTTTTTCTTTAATCTCCAAATGTTTCTCTCTTCTCAACCCCTCTCAAGCTTGAGAAGCATTCAATTGAATGGCTTTTGAATACAATTGAAGATCTTTAATGAATTGTAATGATAAAACACATAAATTTTCATTTATGCTTAAATTAAATGTTTTTTTAAAAGCATGTCTCTCTCTCTCCCCCAAAGAATGGTCATTCCTATGACCTATTCTATATTCAAATGAAGCTTTTTATGAAGCATTTCTCTAATCTAAAAGTAATTTCTATGCTTGTTAAATTGGAGACCAAATAAGTGGCTTTTTAATGCTTTTATGCTATTTAATTTTATGGAAAAATTAGGAATCAATTCCATAATTGGATAGTGATCCAATTAATGGTTATTGTATCATAGGATATTACTAAACTTTATGCTTTCAAAATTATTGAGATTTATCAGTAATAGTAGAGCGGAGCTATGGCAAAAATTTTAAAAAATTAACATATAAATCATATCAATTCATAATATGAAAAGAGGATTTCCTACCATATTCTAGGATTAATCATCCTATATTAATTGAATGATTTTCATTATAATCATGGAAATTTTTATTTTTATATTTATTCATAAATAGTAATTAGCAAAAGAGAAATTTCTAAGTAATTCATTTAAATGTTAAAAGAGGAATTTCTATGATATTTGGAATTCCATCATTTAGATGGGAAAAGAGAAATTCCTATCATATTGGAATTAATGAGTATTTTAATTAATTCCAAAGATGAATTTTAGATAGATTTATTTTATCTATGAGAAATATTAAAATGTTAAAAGAGGAATTCCTATGACATTTGAAATTCCATCATTTAGATGGGAAAAGAGAAATTCCTAGCATATTGGAATTATTGGATAATTCATTTAAATTCAAAGATGAATTTTAGATAAATTTATTTATCTATGATAAATATTTAAATGTTAAAAGAGGAATTCCTATCACATTTGGAATTCCATCATTTAGATGGGAAAAGAGAAATTCCTAGCATATTGAAATAATGGATATTTAATTTTAGATGAATTTATTTTATGAGAAATAATTGACGAAAAAAGAGGAATTCCCATGACATTGGAATGCAAATAATCAAATGAAAAAAGAGGAATTCCCATGGTATTTGAGATCCAAGAAATTCAATGGGAAGAAGAGGAAATTTTAGTATAATTCAATTTATGATTATTTACCAAAAGTGGAAATATGGGTAGAATTGATTTTTACAAATCCCATGAATTCTTTTATTCAAAAGAGGAATATTGAATATAATTCAATTGAGGAATTGAGAAGGAATATGGAAATAGTCGTCGAGAAAAAGAACCTTTGATTAGGCCAAACAATTGGTAGAAATTTAGAAAAAGTCCCATTATTGGTATCAAACTAGAAAAAGCTATTAAATGGGAATAGCATGTGAATGGAGGTGATAAGATGTGTATGGGATGTGATAGA
The DNA here is from genome assembly GCF_041138505.1 of Cibotium barometz. Lineage (NCBI taxonomy): Eukaryota > Viridiplantae > Streptophyta > Polypodiopsida > Cyatheales > Cibotiaceae > Cibotium > Cibotium barometz. The sequence goes on from NC_141060.1 coordinate 49,740,902, forward strand.
ATGTAAATAGATGTGATAAGATGTGTATGGGATGTGATAGGATGTGAATGGATGTGATAAGATGTGTATGGGATGCGATAGGATGTGAATGAATGTGATGAGATAAAAATAGGATGTGATGTAATGAAATGGATGTGGATGTGAATAATGAGATGAGAGGATATGTGAAAGGGTGAGATGGGAAGTACATGGATGTGGAAGTGGATGTGTATGTGGAAGAATGGATGTGGATGTGCATGTGGAAGAATGGATGTGAAAGTGGATGTGTATGTGGATGTGCATGTGGAAGAATGGATGTGGATGTATGGATGTGGAAGAATGGATGTGGATGTATGGATGTGGATGTGTATGTGGATGTATGGATGTGGATGTGTATGTGGATGTATGGATGTGGATGTGTATGTGGAAGAATGAATGTGGATGTGTATGTGGAAGAATGGATGTGGATGTGGATGTGTATGTGGAAGAATGGATGTGGATGTATGGATGTGGATGTGTATGTGGATGTATGGATGTGGATGTGTATGTGGAAGAATGGATGTGGATGTATGGATGTGGATGTGTATGTGGAAGAATGCATGTGGATGTATGGTTGGGGATGTGTATGTGGAAGAATGGATGTGGATGTATGGATGTGTATGTGTATGTGGATGTATGGATGTGGATGTGTATGTGGAAGAATGAATGTGGATGTGTATGTGGAAGAATGGATATGGATGTATGGATGTGGATGTGTATGTGGATGTATGGATGTGGATGTGTATTTGGAAGAATGGATGTGGATGTGTATGTGGAAGAATGAATGTGGAAGAATGGATGTGGATGTGTATGTGAAAGAATGGATGTGGATGTGGATGTGCATGTGAGAGGATGTGATGTCGATGTGAGTAAATGGATGAGATGTAATGTGATGTGAATCAGGATGCGAATGAATGATAGGAGATGTGAATGGATGAGATGTGATGTCATGTGAATCGGGATGTGAATGAATGAGATGTGATGTGAAATGGATGTGATGAGATGTGATGTAAATTGGGATAGATGTGAATGGATGATATGTGATGTGATGGGATGTGAATCGGGATAGATGTGTATGAATGGATAAGATGTGAATGAATGTGATGTGATGAGATGTGAATATGGGTAGATGTGAGTGAATGAGATCTCATGAGGATAAATGAGGAAAGATGCAATGAGATGGGAAATGATGTGATTGGATGAGAATGGGAATACATATGAAATGGATGTGGATTAAGTAATGTGGATTGATGTAGAACAATGTGGAAAGACGAGAGTTCGTTATAGAAACTGTATTTATGACCTATTTTTAAATGACTGTTTTATGTCAAGAATGTTAGGGAAGCATTTTGACCATCTTGTGATTAACGTCATGGAGACCTAACTGATAAAGTTGCAATAGCTGACAGAGAGTCAACGGAGGACGTCTCGAGTAGCAAGGTCGGTCGAGTTCGATTTAAATGGTGAGCTTCCAGAACGGTGGATGAGGGACCGAGGAAGCGGCCTATGAGTGAAGCGCTAGGTGACCTGCGAAGGATCCTAGAGGGTGTTGACCATACGGTGCTCAACTGGGTCGCCGAAGATACCCACACATGAGTCGAGGAAGATATTGGAACAAGGAGTAAGAGTTGTTTTCTGAAACCGCGGGCATCGATCTGGTTGATTGACCTTGCTAGTCCTCAAACGGATGAGTCGATGGCCTTTTTATATGGATCTGTTGGTTGATCTTGCTGATCTTCAATGGAGATTCCATCTTGATTTTTATAAGAGAATATATTGCCGAGTACTATGAGCTAGGAACTATCGAAAAGGCCCCTAAGTGGACAGGTGGTGAGCGTACTGGTTGCCAATGGTGCCATAGATACTCCGATGAAGGAATGATTGGAAATTAGGATTCAACCGGATATTTTGGAGGATTATGATCAGCGACACTATGGTTTCATTAAATGATTGTTTTAAAGATAGCTGAATCTGTGAAGAAGGCAATTTCATATTGGGTGTGTAAGTGGTGTGACTGGCGTTAAATTTGGATGAATATCCGGCTAGGGGCCTGAGAACTCTTTCCCCTGGTACCTAGGACAAAACGTAACCAAATTCTTAATTGGATCCCATCACTATAGTGGTTGGCTAACCCTTGGGAGGATGACTGGTTGGGGTTAGGCTGGACGGATGGATCTGTAAAATGAGACTCAATTTTGTTATAGTACGATAGATGAAGTAAATCCCGGCCCGGATAGTAATTGTTCTATGGAAAAGAATTCACGGCTGTGCCTCTCGATGAGGAAAAAAGCGTTGATCTCTATGATCCAAGTGCAAGTTTCTTCCTTGATCTGACCAAGCGACTTACAGGTTCGGTCAGATCAGTTCGGTCAGTAATGACCTTGACTGTGTTAGAGTCAAAAATATCCTAGAGGAATCGCCCGTGCTTTCCGAGCGAGGAAAGTTTTTTCGGGTTCAGTTTTGGAAGAACCGAGGGATTAGTCTCTTGTCTGGATATCTGTGGGCGAGGCCCCGAGTGAGGGACCCTGCACCACACGCAAGGAGTGCTACTTCCACTGCTAGCTCCCCCGAATCTGTTGCGCAGGGGGGGCAACGATCTTTCAGAAAGACCCAGTAGCTGGTCCAAAATGTGGTCTCCATTATGTCTTCAAAAGTCTAGAGCCTCCAAGCTGGCATCCACATGATGTGCTCGTAGTAGCCGAATAGTTTCTTGAGAGGTGGCCCTTTGTTGATGTCAAAGGTGAGACCTTGGGCTCCTTCAAAGTAATGTTCCCAGGTGGGGAACGACTCCAGCAAAGTGATGATGAGGTTGAAGAAGTGGATCATGCCAATCACTACTGGGTCAAGGACCTGGTCGTAGCAGCGGATAAATTCGTGGAAAAACTTGACCATTGAATCTTTAGTGCATGGATGTTGCACGGATGGGGGCGCAAACCATGGGAAGTTGAACTATAACTTTGGGTTCTTTTGTTGTTGTTCATGGAACGTCTTCCAGGCCCACCGTCGTGTCCTCAGTGTGTAGGGCGCATTGCAATAAACCTCCCATATGAAGGGCTTGTTGAGGAAGGGACGTTGCCAGCAGGCTGGCTTCTCACCCATGAGATCGAACATTATGGGACGAGCAGCAAACGGGTGGCAAGTGTTATCCGCCCACGATTTCAGGGTGGGTGGTCACGCTGCCAGGTGTTGTGCTTCACGTCGAGGTACGGGCAAAGGGAATGGACGTCGAGGTGGTCAGTGATGCGGGTGATGGGGTGATTTTGGAGTTGTCAATCGAGTAGGATGGCGATGGCTTGCTCAAACTCTGTGCGGTCCAAAGGATCGCATCAATTCAAAGGGTTAAGCAGAGGGTCGACTTCCTCATGCTCAGACGGTGGTGGTGGCGGCGGGATCTCTCCTTCTTCGAGTGGTGGGTTGGTGGGCTGCGCAATGAGGGTGGAGGGGGTGTTGATGATGAAGGGCATGCGGCAAGGACAACGTTAAGAAAAGGTGGGGGCTTGGCAGATATGGAGGGTATATCCTGGAATGCTATGCGCATTCCTAAGTTGGGGAATAGTGAAGGCAGCGAGGGGGGTGTGGGTGATGGGGGTGGAGTGGGAAAGTGAAGAGGGGGAGAAGAAGTTGGTGCACCAAAAAGAGGAAGAATATGGGTGCTTGAGGGGGGTGGTGAGGGTGGGGGTTGTGCTTGGGGAGGTGCAGATGATGAGCCTGATGGGGGAGGAGGGGGTGGTGGTGAAGAAGGTCGTGGGGGTGGAGGAGGCAAGATGCCCTGCCCATCATTGCCGTCATCATTGTCGTCTGGGGCAGGGCCAACTTTAGTGGCAGCCTGAGGACCGTGAGCATGGAAAAAGTCAATAGCAACGGTGGCCTCAGCTTCATTGTAATCACATGGAAAGGCAATGTGTGTGTCATCAAACTCGCATATGCTAGTGGCCTCCATGACTTCAAGCTGAAGAAAGCAACGGTGGTAGAGGATAAGTACGCCAGGCGCCGAATAGGGTGGTAGAGGATCATGTAGGAAGGAGAGGTAAGCATCATGGACGATGTTCCAGCATTTCGGAGGTATGGGGAGGGGCATACACCATCTGGTAAAGAGAGGTCAAGCAGATCGACGGGGTGGGCGGGGGGTTGGAAGGGAAGCCATACTAGAGGAGGAGGCTCTAGGCTATGAGGGTGGCTTGAAGAGGGTGAATAGGGAGCTCAAAAAAATCATGGGGGTGTTGGAAGGAGAGAAACCCCTGAAAGAAAAAATGGGGAAGGAGGTTGAGGATATCTAGGGGGAGCTTAGTTAGAGCATAGGAATACTGATGGGGAGAGTGGCCCATCAACATAAATATCATGTTGCATAAGGTTAAGGGCGGATGGTGCGGAATTGGAGATCAAGTAGTTGGTAAGGGGTTTACGAGGGAATGCCAAAACTGGGAGCTTGGTGGCGGTCTCCATGAGCACGTCCACTTTGTGGTCGAGTGTGCTGGAGGAAGGAGCCAATGAAGTGGATGGAGGCTGGGTTGCCTAAGCCTCAGCGTCTCTAAGCTGCTCTTGCAAGGAATGGATGGTAGCCTTTATGAGGTCCCAATGCTTTGCAAAATCCGTGGCAGTACGGGCTAGGGAATCCTCTGCTATTTGGGCCTGACTTATGGTCTCCTGATGTAAGCCTTCAATGCCTGTAAACTCTCTCTATGGGCTCTCTCGGGTGCTACATGGGCCTGGTGGACTTGTTGTTGGATCTGTAAGTTTGTCTAGTATAGATCCTAAGACACAACAGTCGCTTGGGCCTTGGCTAGGAGCATTTCTCACTAGGAGACCTGGGCCATTTCCTGTTGCTTGTATAAACAATCTATCATTTGCGTAATGAGCTCCTGTGCCATGTGTGAAAATCCAAGGGAGAAGTTTGGAATATCTCTTTGGGCCGCATGGATTCTCTCTGCATAAGCTTGGCTAGAACTAAACCTACATGAGCGCGCCCAATGGAGAGTGTTGATGATATTTTGTGCATCGCTGGGTGAAGAGGGGCTTGCCTCCACATAAGAGGGCATCTCCTGGAACTGCTCTCTTGAGTCGGTGTCTCATAGAGTCTTCTATTTAGGAATTCTTGGGTGTGCCTGTCTGCTTCCTCAGCGGCCTTCTTGGTGGCTTTAGCAATTGTAGCTGCAGCGAGCTCTTCCTGTGTGGGCATGGGGCTTGGGGGTGGGTGAGCTAGATCTATGATAGCTAGTGCATGATGTGGCCTCTTAGCTAGTTGTGGAGTAAGAAAAGTGGTTGGTGAGGGAAGAGAAGTGACCACCGCATCTGGCCCGCTCAGCTGGGTTGCCCTTGGCAATTCGTCCCACCCATCAGCATAATAAAGCACCCTCATGAGTAGGGTGGCAATCACTTGCTTTCCTTGTGGGGGTTGGAGCAAACCGCGTGCAGCTCGAGGAAGATGTAATCGGCCGAGTTCACCATCTGGCCTTCGTTGGCTCGAGTGAGGGTGGTTAGGCTCCACCTGTTGAAGGCTCGGGCCAGCATAATCATGTCTTCCTAGGCAATATTACCCCATTCCATGCCATCCTTGTTGGGGTTGCCCCTATACAGACGACAGGTGAGCTTTGTGGCATTGACGAGGTGTACATATGGCTACTCCATATGTGGAAGTGCAAGAGCCTCTTGCACAAGCTGCACACTGAGCTAGACTTTGTGCGTATGTCCTTCATTGTCCATGACTTTGCCACTGTGTTGATTGGCGTCATAAGTCTCTCTGAAAAATAGTGAAATGTAGAGGTCCATCCCCCAAGGCTCTAGGGTGGGTAATCTCCCAAATTCAAGCAGCTCTAACTTTTGCACCACCACGGGACAAGGTTAGCGGCAATGGCTCTATAGCAGGGACCTGTGCAGTAAAGGATCTTATGCTCAACTTTACGGTTGTTCTTCATCAAAGAATGGACCATGTGTCCATTGACCTACTTCATCAATGCCTCACCCAAATGGGAAAGCTGGGTTGGGTGCTTGGCATATTCTTCGAAGCGTCCGCTGCGTGGAAGGTCTCTTCCTCCTCAGAGAAGTGTGATGGATCACTTCCTCGGATGAGTCAGAAGCTTCTGACATAATACTAGTTGGTAGGTGAAGGGAAAAGCTTGGGATAAAATTTTACAATAGTTTGGCTAGGGTGGTAGTGAAAAGTGAGGAATTGGAAGGGGGGCATATTTATAGTTATGGGGGAAAGACATAGCCGTGGACAAATCCAAGGAATGGGCATGCCACTATAAACAAATGGGCATGCAAAGTCAGATAGTGTGAGCAAACGACCATGGGAACTTTAGCGAGTCGGGCATGGGATCTTCAGTGAACGGCCGTGGGAACTTCAGCGTATGGCTGGGAACTTGTAGAGTCAGAAGGAACATCTACAGGATTGCCACCAAAAGATGGTTGGAATGGTCAAGGGCTTTGGTTCAAGAATTGGTATGGCTAGTAGAGCAGGTAGAAGAAGGAATGGCCGTTCCAAAATTGGAACGTCCATGGCAATCCAGATTCTGAGAAGAGAATGGCTATGGAAAACTTCGTATATGACCGTGGTAAACTGAGTACGGCTATGGCATTAATTTAAAGGATTTGAGCTCATTTGAACTCTAAGGCCCTAGATCTGGACTCCCTGCATACTTATTTTTTGCACACAAAATAGAGGATTAATTTGCTAATTAGTGATTAATCAACACTAATCACTATATTTTGGTACAGTTGAGGGTTCAGATTAACCATTGGGTATATTATACAGATCCCTATAACTTCAGATTGCAATTCGAAGATGGTTTGATACTCCAACCATCCAGTACAGATTTGTTACCCTTGGTTTAATGTAATTTCTAGTAAATTTATGCTGATAAATATGTTGATACTCCAACCATCCAGTACAGATTTGTTACCCTTGGTTTAATGTAATTTCTAGTAAATTTATGCTGATAAATATGTTGTAATCATCACCTAAACACCAGATTGAGTTGTAAAAGGGTATACACTGCCCTTGAATCTTGAGATTGGATCAAGAGGTAAGACCCCCTTCACATCATGAGAATGGCACAAGAGATAGCCAAATTTAATAGGGAGCAATTTTTTACATGGCAAACAAAAACCATGTATTTGCTCATGAGGAAAAATCTGTGGGGGCTAGTTGAGGGAAGAGATGAATGCCTAGAGGTGAGTGGGAAAAATGAGTGGAAGAGCAGGAATGAGAAAGCATTAGGACTTATTGCACTCAGTTTAAATGATGAAATGATATAGAATAACACCATGTACCATTTTCAGCTTTAACAGAATCATTGCCAATGAGAGGTTCTGCCTTAACATTGCACGCCGATCACAAGAGGCGTGGACATACTGCCCTGCAAACCACTGATATTGTCATCTCTCCGCTGGGTCAGGAAAATATAAATCCTCGAAATGGCTTGCGAGTCTTGCTCGGCTTGTTCGAGTTGAGGCGGAAGAGATGAGATGCTCAAAGGCGAACGCAGTCATGTCTTGTGACTAGGTGAGGTCGGGAATACCAGATAAGTATGGAACTTCCATCTATAATTTCTAATTCAATTTATAAGTTTTCAATTTTTTTTGAAGTTTATTCAACATAATATTAACAAGCGTAAACATTATTTCCCAGACTTACTTTAAAAATTTTAAGCAATTTTGCTGTTATTACGTAAATTTTACAACAGCGCTCTGATACCAACTGTGAGATCCCACTGCCCCCTCTGTGCACCGAAATCCCGGATGGTAGTAGCAGCGGAAGTACCTTCCTCTTGCATGGGGCAGGGTTTCTCACTCGGGGCCTCGCCCTCGAATGTCCGAGCACGAGACTAAGTTGGTGGTCCTTCCAAAAACCGAAACCGGGAAAATTTCCCATGCCCGAAATGCGGGGACGATTCCACCATTTTTTTTAAACGGATTTTTCTAACGAGGTCAAGATACCGAACTAACCTTCATCTAAATAAACCAGATAGAAGGGAAACTATTACAGACTTAACTTGAAGGAATCAATGCTTTTTTCCTGATTGAATCAGGCACAACCATTGATTTATTCTTTAGAGAAGTCTTCAGGATTCTAATTAACTACTCGAGTTCTAAGCGTATTCGTATTATTCAATTTTATTGTTTTAAAACTCTACTAATTCCAGCCTAACCCCATCCGGCCCATGGGTTAGCCACCGCCCAACCACTGGAATATTAAAACCAGACAAGTACTCACCCACCCATAATTGAATGCCTTTCTTAACTTTTGCTTTAGAATACAGATACGCACACACTCCTCTTTTAAACTTTAACTTATAAAACAATCCATTGACAAACAATTACTGGTTACACATGTCATAACTCAAAATTTCCATTGAGTCTTTGTTTCTCACAAAACAGGATCACTCTGGACTCTCCGTTGAGATCAGCAGGTCAACAACGAGATCTAGTAATAGATTATAATAAACATTGGTCCATCATACAATATCTTCCTAGACATACGCATGGGTGTCCTCGGCACTGCGAGCCCGTGCATCGCCTGGTCAGAACCCTCCAAGATCCTCCTTAGGTGTCCTGGCACTTCACTCAGGGACCGCTTCATCGGCGCTCGTCCATCGTACCAGAAGCGCACCATTTTAACCACATCGATGCTGGTCAAGACCTGGGCAGGCTTTGCCGCGTGAGGTATCATTTGAACACTCCCTGCTAGCTGTTGCAACCGAATTTCCCTTAGAAAACACATATACCAAATGCTCCCTCCATTATTCTGGCGTAAGACAGTCTTTTAAGAAAACAGGGTTTCTATGCAAGTTTTCAATTTTGATTTTCTTTTAAATACAATGAGTATATCTTAATTCCGTATCCCAAGACTTCTAAATCACAGTCTGGATTTCCAAGTAAAATTCCTCGAATTCTGAATTCTTAATCCTCAGATCAAAATCAAAGGTCTCAACTTAGTTTCAGAATCGGTGGGTGATTTGAGTGTAGATTATGGGACTGGTCATATCGTCATTTCTTTGAACTGACGAAGGAGTTATGTCTTGGTCATAGTCTGATTCAGGTTTTGAGTCTGGAAAGGTTCTTCTTGAACTATCTTTATCAAAGGAAAATATTTCAATTACTACTTTACTGAATTTAAAACTAATCACTAATTCCTATGAGGAATCATTTATCTAAAATTCCGATTTCGATAGTTTCACTAAATTTTCTCATTGTCATCTTAAAGAATATGAAACGGTAGGATTTTCTTTCACAGAGTATTTACTTAATCATTTACCATTATTCATGGGAATTAGACATAGGATTAAAGAGAACTGTTATTTTGATATAAAAAATAAAATTCTTTTATGCATCCTTTTAAGCATAAAAATCGATATTAGTGAAAGTAACACTTTTACAATAAAAAAAAATTCTTTTATGCATAAAAATCAATAATGATGAAAGTAACACTTTTATAATCAAAAAATATTCTTTCATGCATACTTTTATGCATAAAAATCAATAATGATAAAAGTAACACTTTTATAATAGAAAAAATCTTTTATGCATCCCTTTATGCATAAAAATCAATAATGATGAAAGTAATGCTTTTGTAATAAAAAAATATTCTTTCATGCATACTTTTATGCATAAAAATCAATAATGAATAAAAGTAATACTTTTATAATAATAATAAAATTCTTTTATGCATCCCTTTATGCATAAAAATTAATAATGATGAAAGTAACACTTTTATAATTTAAAAAAAAATCTTTTATGCATCCCTTTATGCATAAAAATCAATAATGATGAAAGTAACACTTTTATAATTAAAAAAATCTTTTATGCATCCCTTTATGCATAAAAATCATTAATGATGAAAGTAACACTTTTATAATAAAAATATTCTTTTATGCATAAAAATCCATTTTGATGAAAGTAACACTTTCATAATAAAAAATATTCTTTTATACATAAAATCCATTTTGATGAAAGTAACACTTTCATAATAATAAAAATTTATTCTTTTATGCATAAAAATCCATTTTGATGAAAGTAACACTTTCATAATTAAAAAAATTATTCTTTTATGCATAAAAATCCATTTTGATGATAGTAACACTTTCATAATTAAAAAAATATTCTTTTATGCATAAAAATCCATTTTGATGAAAGTAACACTTTCATAATAAAAAATTTATTCTTTTATGCATAAAATCCATTTTGATGAAAGTATTACTTTCATAATAAAAATTATTCTTTTATGCATAAAAATCCATTTTGATGAAAGTAACACTTTCATAATAAAAAATTTATTCTTTTATGCATAAAAAAATAATCAATATGCATCTTCTATGCATGAAAATGACACTTTTAGAATATAGAAACGATAGGGATTACTCTTTTAGAATAATAAAAGATAATACTTATTTCTAATTTTTTGAAAAATTTTGCCATAACCTCCTTTGTATGGCTGACCATTTTTCAAAATTTTCTACTTATTTTTACTTTTAACAATTAACCTCAATTGGTTTCAAGCATTCTAAACTAAACAATTTTCACTTTTAAATGAGAATTAATATGAAAGTTTAATTACAACTATTAGTTCACTTAACTAGGATAAATGATTTTAAGAATGAGAGAGGGGGAAAGCCTTTCCACAAGGCATAGCATCCATTTATCACTTCAAACAACACAAAAATTAGAAAGCATAAAAAGAATAAAGAAAAATATAAGATTTCTAACTTACATAAATTCTTGGGAGCTTTCCTTTGGCTTGATGGTTTGAGGGTTCTACTCTTGTTTGTAACAAGAGTGGCCACCAATCTTTAGAAGAGGGAAAGGTCAAAAACTAGTGAATTATTAAGAAATTCACAGTTCTTGGCTCTTGGGAGGAGTAGAGTAACAGTGCATAAACACTATTATTTTTCAACAAAGGGGGAGGCTTCTATTTATAGGAAAAAGTGAGCTCCTAAACCAAGCAAACTAATTCTAGAATTTTCCAATTCAGTTTGGTCAATTTTTGACCATTTTTAGACCAGTTTAGCTTACTTTTTGGAACTAGACTTGAATTAGGAGAGAGGAGAGATGAAATATCTCAATTTTTGAAGATTTAAAACTCCACCCCACATGTGAAGTAGGCGCCTCATTCATAAGGGGGGAATCCCCATTGTGAGGTATCAAAAGTCCATTTTTTTTAGCTTTTCCTTTGGTCCTTAGTCCACTCTTCATCTTATGTGAGTATTTACTCATTTTTTGGGGGATTTTCTTTATTTCTTCTATTTATCTTCTTCATACATTTGGATGAATTTGATTGGCCCTTCAAAACCTTAATTTAAAATTTTTTGAAAATCTGGACCCCCTAAGATAAGGCCTATTTTTCCATCCAAAAATATTCAAAATCTGAATATTCTCTCTCTAGAATATTTTCTCTCTCTAGGTCAAAATAGGTAGAAACAAGATCTTTTACATTTCTGAAGAGGGATTTGATTACAGGGGGAAGATGTTGGACATCTAGAGAGGCTGGGGAGGAATCTTACACCCTCATTCACCGTACCGGAAGCTCACCATTTTAATCGAACTGAGGCTGTCTCGTCAAGACCTCGGCTGACCTTGCTACGCGAGACGTCCTCCGTTGACTCTCCGTCAGCTATTGCAACTTTATCAGCTAGGTCTCCACGACCTTAATCACAAGACGGTCAAAACGTTTTCCCAGCATTCTTGACATAAAACATTCATTTAAAAACAGGCTATAAATACAGTTTCTATAACGAACTCTCGTCTTTCCACAATAATCAACATTACTTAATCAACATTCATTTCATATAAATTCCCATTCTCATTCAATCGCATCATTTTCCATCTCATCACTTCTTTCCTCAAATATCCTCATCAAATCTCATCCACTCGCATTTACCCATATCCACATCTCATCACATCATATTCATTCACATCTCATCCATTCATATTTACCCGATTCGCATCACATCACATTACATTCATCACATCTCGATTCACATGACATCACATCCTTTCTCATCCCATATCATTCATTCACATCCCGATTCACATGACATCTCATCCATTCACATCCAATATCATTCATTCACATCCCGATTCACATGACATCACATCCCGATTCACATCCAATATCATTCATTCACATCCCGATTCACATGACATCACATCCATTCACATCTCATATCATTCATTCACATCTCGATTCACATGACATCACTTCCATTCACATGACATCACATCTATTCACATCCCATATCATTCATTCACATCCTAATTCACATGACATCACATCCATTCATATCTCATATCATTCATTCACATCCCGATTCACATGACATCACTTCCATTCACATGACTTCACATCCATTCACATCCCATATCATTCATTCACATCCCAATTCACATGACATCACATCCATTCACATCTCATATCATTCATTCACATCCTGATTTACATGACATAGCTTTCATTCACATCCCATATCATTCATTCACATCCCGATCCACATGACATCACATCCATTCACATCTCATATCATTCATTCACATCTCGATTCACATGACATCACTTCCATTCACATCCCATATCATTCATTCACATCCCGATTCACATGACATCACATCCATTCACATCTATCCATTTTACATCACATCACCTCCATCCATTCACATCCATCACATCACATTCACATCCACATATATTCTTTCATATGCACATCCATATCCGTTCTTTCACATACATCCACATCCATTATTTCACATACTCATTCACATCCATTCTTCACATACACATTCACATCCATTCTTCTCATACACATTCTTATCCATTCTTTCACATACTCATTCACATCCATTCTTCTCATACACATTCACATCCATTATCATCACATACATTCACTCTTATCCTATATCATTCATTTACATTCTGATTCACATGACATGACATCACATCTCATCCATTCATTCACATTTATCTGATTCACATCGCATCTCATCACATCTATCCACATCACATTCTCATCACTTCTATTCGTATCACATCCATCCATCCATTCATTCACATCTATTTGATTCTCATCACATCTATTCTCATCACATTGGTTTAAACATAGAATTGAAGAGAATTTCTAATTTTTGATATAAAGATTCTTTACGCATCTATTTATGCATAAAATCAACTTCAGTGGGAATAACACTTTTAAAAAATCCTTTTATGCATCTATTTATGCATAAATTTAATTTTAAGGAAAATAACACTTTTAAAATAAAAATAAATCCTTTATGCATCTTTCTATGCATAAAATCAATTTTAATGAAATTAACATTTTCAAAATAAAAATAAATTTCCTTATGCATCTTTCTATGCATAAAATCAAAATTAATGAGAATAACTCTTTTGAAATAAAAATAAATTCCCTTATGCATCTTTCTATGCATAAAATCAAAATTAATGAGAATAACTCTTTTGAAATAAAATAAATTCCCTTATGCATCTTTCTATGCATAAAATCAATATTAATGAGAATAACTCTTTTAAAATAAAAATAAATTCTTTTATGCATCTTTCTATGCATAAAATCAAAATTAATGAGAATAACTCTGTTGAAATAAAAATAAATTCCCTTATGCATCTTTCTATGCATAAAATCAAAATTAATGAGAATAGCTCTTTTGAAATAAAAATAAATAAATCTTTTATGCATCTTTCTACGCATAAATTCAAAATTAATGAGAATAAATAAAAATAAATTCCCTTATGCATCTTTCTATGCATAAAATCAAAAGTAATGAGAATAACTCTTTTGAAATAAAAATAAATTCCCTTATGCATCTTTTTATGCATAAAATCAAAATTAATGAGAATAACTCTTTTGAAATAAAAAAAAATTCCCTTATGCATCTTTCTATGCATAAATTCAAAATTAATGAGAATAACTCTTTTGAAATAAAAATAAATTCCTTTGTGAACCTTTCTATGCATAAAATCAAAATTAATGAGAATAACTCTTTTGAAATAAAAATAAATTCCCTTATGCATCTTTCTATGCATAAAATCAAAATTAATGAAAATAACTCTTTAAATAAAAAAATAAATCTTTTATGCATCTTTCTATGCATAAATTCAAAATTAATGAGAATAACTCTTTTGAAATAAAAATAAATTCCTTTCTATGCATAAAATTAAAATTAATGAGAATAACTCTCTTGAAATAAAAATAAATTCCTTTATGTATCTTTCTATGCATAAAATCAAAATTAATGAGAATAACTCTTTTGAAATAAAAATAAATTCCCTTATGCATCTTTCTATGCATAAAATCAAAATTAATGAGAATAACTCTTTTTAAATAAAAATAAATAAATCTTTTATGCATTTTTCTATGCATAAATTCAATTTTAAAGGAATTAACACTTTTGAAATAAAAATAATTCTTTTATGCATCTTTCTATGCATAAATTTAATTTTAATGGGAATTACACTTTTGAAATAAAAATAAATCTTTTAAAATGCACAAACGGAAGGAATTACACTTTTAGAATAACCTAATGCTAAACTTAAGCTCCACAAAATTTAAGAAAATTTTGCCATAACCTCCTTTGTATGGTGTGAGGTGAAAAAAAGAAGAAAGAACCTGCCTCTACAGCCCTTCCACCTCGCAAACTTGGAATCACACACACGAACGGGGGCACCACCAGCCACCGGCTGGAACAATTCTCGTACTCACCACCCAACCCACGCCAGACAGACAGCAAAAAACAGAGGCACCGTAGACAAAACAACCACCCAACAATTTATTCCAGATCAAAACATCATAGAAGCTTCTCTCGACACAGAAGCCTTACTCACACAACCATAAAAAAACTCACTCAGGCCTGTCAGCCGAGGATACACCACATCCCTGATCACCACGAACACTCTCGCTTGCCTGCTGTACCAAATCACACCAGAATGAACCCGGCCACTCTCACTTCAGAAGGCGCCCACACCAGCTAACCCTCGAGTCCTCTGCAGCCCATCACTTCTGCATGTGTCGTCACCAGCAAAACAGCTACACCATCATCTCTCTCACTCTCTGTCTGTGCTGATCCTCTGTCAGCTCGCAACAAACCCAGGCAGCTTATCTGCCTTGCTACCGGCCCACCACCAAGCAGCAACACTTCGTCTCACTCTGCCTCACTCGGCACCCTGCTCTGTCCACAACCCTGTCTCCTAGGCGGCCCACACCAGCCAGCTTATCACTTGCAGCTTATCTGCATCCCTTTTGTCCTCGCTAGCAGCTCCCTTTGATGCCAGCACTCGTCTCTTTCCCACAGGCAGCGCCCCATCAGCCTCTGCCTTCTCCAACACGCATGTCCTCCATGCTTGCCTTCAGCACCATAGGCGGCTTCACCAAGGCCGTCCTCTTTGTAAACCTGTCCCACACCAGTAGAGCTGCGCTCCACTATCTGCTAACCATCTGCTGGCGGCTTCTCTTTACACCAGCCCGTCGGCTGTTCTCCACGCTAGCCACCTCAAGCCCACTGGCCCGTTACCTAGGCAGCCCACTGGCCTTACGCTTCAGCCCCTTCAAAACCACTTACACTTCACAAGGGGGGGTCCATGTCAATACGATGGCCACCAACAGCTGCACCCTCTCCTCAGCTACTCACGGAGGCGCCAGCCAATCTTCACGTCGGCCTCCACACTGCATCTTCACCACTGCGCTTCAGCCACACGTTGGCGCTTACTCGCCTTCACACGGGAGGCTCCTTTTTGTCCTCGCTGCAGACCGTCAGTCAGCTACTACTTGCGCTCCACAGCGCTTCTTTGGCCGATCCTGTTCTCCCCTCAGCACACACGTCGGCGCCTCCACCAGTCTCTGCGGCCACACACCCCAGGCGCCTCTCACTTCAACTGCGCTCCACAGCGCCAGAGAACCCCCAGCAAAAACAACACGGCGATCTTCCTTTTCTTCTGCAGACTCCGCCAGCTCGACACCTTCGCCACCCTTCCAGAATTGAACGCTGGCAGCCCTTCAGCGCTCCACGCTTCCCTTGCTTTTTTGGCCATATAATATTAAATATTTATTTTATTATTTTGCCTAATATGGCCACTCCCTCTTTTTCACACCAAATGCCCAATACCTTGGCCCCATCATCAATTGTTTGCCCATGCCTTCGTACTCATTCCAAATGCAGCTTCTAGTGCCCACCTTTTTCCTTTGGGACGCCCACACACTTCAAGACGACCGAGTAGCTTAAATCATCCCAGCAAACCGCTCACCGGACAGGCCTGTAACCAGCCCAAAACCAAATCCATCCACAAGAACCTGGCAACGCTCTCCTGAGCAAAACTCTGCACAACTGCCATGCACCCATTTGTACACAAGCCAAAAAGACGTCTCAGAAAAACGCCTGACATACTTTGCCACCCCCCCCATCTGCTAGAGCATTCATGCTAAGTAGCATTAGACAATTCCAGTAGTCATCCACCAGGATCAAAAGGAAACAGCAACTCACCATCCCATTCCCCAGTATCCCTAAAACACCAAGGCTGCATCACTGCACACCAAACATCCACCATATGAACCACAACATCACTCACGTCCACTTCATCCACAACAAACCTCTTCGTCTTCAAAACCTGTGGCATCCCAGCATTTAGCATCCAATCCATCAACACCTGTGAAGGCCAGGTTCCAGCATCTTGACCTTTCTCCACACAAAAATCCAGATCCTCTCCACAATCAACAGCATCCGCAAGCACTTCCAGCTCCACTAGTTCAGGCTTCCCTTCACAATCATACACCTCAACTGGTTCAAAACCCTTGTTATCCATGCACTTTGCCTTCAGCATTTCAGCAATACGTAAAGTAGCCTTAGCTACACTCTCAGCCATATCTGCATCCATCTCTATCTCTGGCTCCTGTTCATCCAGGCTAGCAATTTCCCAGATATCATCCTCAAGCACAACACTGACCTCACAACGCTCTTTATCAGCCAAATCTTCATGCATACCTTTTTCAGTGTTGCCAACCCCCCTGGTATCATCGTCCAAAGACTCCCCAGCACCTAATCCATCAGATGGAACAACATCCATTTCATCCATCGCAAGTACCATACCACCATCAAGCTGTCCCAGAAAATCCAGGATAATAGGATCTTCCTCCATGCTCTCCACATCCGCATCACAAGCCATCTTCACTTCATCACAAGTCTCTACCCCATCCTCCTCCCTCGTAGAATCCGGCAAAGAACCATCCTCAAAGCACCCTGTATCCAGCTCCTCTTCTTTATCATCAGCATCCAATCCCAAGGCATCATCCTCCTTGCTTTCATGTGTATGCATATCCTCCAGATCACTGTCATGTACAGCCACGACCTCCAAATCCAAAGAAGAATCTACTGGCAACTCCTTATCTGCACTTTTCTCCTTCACCTGTTTCTCATCCACCTGCACATGCTTTTCAAACTTTGGAAAAAAATCAGAAGGCATATAGAACATACCCCTTTGCACCTGTATCGGCCTTTGAGGCTCCTGCCCAATCAAACCTTGCATAGGACTCTTATCCACCTCAACCAAATTCACCTGCTTATCCCTCACAGACACAACACCTTCATACGGAAAAATACCCATCTCCATCTGCTTCAAAACCTTGCCTTCCTTTTCCCTAGCAACCCTAACAGCATCATCAAATGACCTGGGATTCTTCAACTCAACCCTGATCCTCAAATGGGGTAGCAACCCATCAATAAACAAGCTCTTCTTCAAAAACATTGGAGGAACTTCCTGCTTTAATGTCATACACAACTTACCCCACAAACATGTAAATACCTGCACAAAATCATCCAGTGATTGCCCATGTACCTGCTTCAAGATGCTCAGCTCCTGCCAAAGCACACTCGAATCCTCCACTTGCTGAAATCGCTCCAAAAGTCCTTCTTTCAACCTGTCCAAGGTCAAAACACCAGCATCCTGTGCTTCAAAACCCTTCAGCCAGCTTCGGGCATCTCCCTTCAAGAAAATCTTCATCAATCTCAAAACCTGCTCTTCATCTGTGACATGGTTGCTAATGCATGCCAACTCCATCTGCTCTAAGAAGTCAACCACATCTTCACCTTTCCTGCCATGAAACTCCGGATAGGACCACATCATGACAACCTGTACGATCCCTGAGCTCTCCTCAGCGGAACACACGCCCTTCTAGGCAAAGAACAACGCAAGAGCCACTCCTCAGTGGGGGCACCAGAAGGATGTGAGGTGAAAAAAAGAAGAAAGAACCTGCCTCTACAGCCCTTCCACCTCGCAAACTTGGAATCACACACACGAACGGGGGAACCACCAGCCACCGGCTGGAACAATTCTCGTACTCACCACCCAACCCACGCCAGACAGACAGCAAAAAACAGAGGCACCGTAGACAAAACAACCACCCAATAATTTATTCCAGATCAAAACATCATACAAGCTTCTCTCGACACAGAAGCCTTACTCACACAACCATAAAAAAACTCACTCAGGCCTGTCAGCCGAGGATACACCACATCCCTGATCACCACGAACACTCTCGCCTGCCTGCTGTACCAAATCACACCAGAATGAACCCGGCCACTCTCACTCCAGAAGGCGCCCACACCAGCTAACCCTCGAGTCCTCTGCAGCCCATCACTTCTGCATGTGTCGTCACCAGCAACAGCTACACCATCATCTCTCTCACTCTCTGTCTGTGCTGATCCTCTGTCAGCTCGCAACAAACCCAGGCAGCTTATCTGCCTTGCTACCGGCCCACCACCAAGCAGCAACACTTCGTCTCACTCTGCCTCACTCGGCACCCTGCTCTGTCCACAACCCTGTCTCCTAGGCGGCCCACACCAGCCAGCCTATCACTTGCAGCTTATCTGCATCCCTTTTGTCCTCGCTAGCAGCTCCCTTTGATGCCAGCACTCGTCTCTTTCCCACAGGCAGCGCCCCATCAGCCTCTGCCTTCTCCAACACGCATGTCCTCCATGCTTGCCTTCAGCACCTACCTTGCCCATAGGCGGCTTCACCAAGGCCGTCCTCTTTGTAAACCTGTCCCACACCAGTAGAGCTGCGCTCCACTATCTGCTAACCATCTGCTGGCGGCTTCTCTTTACACCAGCCCGTCGGCTGTTCTCCACGCTAGCCACCTCAAGCCCACTGGCCCGTTACCTAGGCAGCCCACTGGCCTTACGCTTCAGCCCCTTCAAAACCACTTACACTTCACAAGGGGGGGTCCATGTCAATACGATGGCCACCAGCAGCTGCACCCTCTCCTCAGCTACTCACGGAGGCGCCAGCCAATCTTCACGTCGGCCTCCACACTGCATCTTCACCACTGCGCTTCAGCCACACGTTGGCGCTTACTCGCCTTCACACGGGAGGCTCCTTTTTGTCCTCGCTGCAGACCGTCAGTCAGCTACTACTTGCGCTCCACAGCGCTTCTTTGGCCAGTCCTGTTCTCCCCTCAGCACACACGTCGGCGCCTCCACCAGTCTCTGCGGCCACACACCCCAGGCGCCTCTCACTTCAACTGCGCTCCACAGCGCCAGAGAACCCCCAGCAAAAACAACACGGCGATCTTCCTTTTCTTCTGCAGACTCCGCCAGCTCGACACCTTCGCCACCCTTCCAGAATTGAACGCTGGCAGCCCTTCAGCGCTCCACGCTTCCCTTGCTTTTTTGGCCATATAATATTAAATATTTATTTTATTATTTTGCCTAATATGGCCACTCCCTCTTTTTCACACCAAATGCCCAATACCTTGGCCCCATCATCAATTGTTTGCCCATGCCTTCGTACTCATTCCAAATGCAGCTTCTAGTGCCCACCTTTTTCCTTTGGGACGCCCACACACTTCAAGACGACCGAGTAGCTTAAATCATCCCAGCAAACCGCTCACCGGACAGGCCTGCAACCAGCCCAAAACCAAATCCATCCACAAGAACCTGGCAACGCTCTCCTGAGCAAAACTCTGCACAACTGCCATGCACCCATTTGTACACAAGCCAAAAAGATGTCTCAGAAAAACGCCTGACATATGGCTGACCATTTCTCAATTTTAACATTCAATTTATGACTTGAATTAATCCAATTTGAATTCTAATATCTCTAATCTACTCCATTTTTCAAAAATCAAGAGAGTAAACAATGAAAAGAGTTTAATCAATCTTTTAATTAAACTTTCTAGGATTAAGAAAGGCTGAATTGTAAAAGAAGAGAAGGGGATGGCCTTCTTTCCATCAAGGCATAGCATCAGATTTTAATTCAAACATTTACAAAGCATAAAATTTAAGAAAACCATAGATTTAAAATTCACAATAAGTAAGAATTAAGCTTACATGGAACTTGTAAGCTTTCCTTTGGCTTGAGGGATTGAGGGTTCTACTCTTGTTTGCAACAAGAGTGGCCACTAGTTCTTTGGATGGGGTCAAAGAGAAGAAATGGCTGGACTCGACAATTGGAGAAGAAAAAGCATTCATCACCCGAGGAGGATTCTCTTGAGGACGAGGACAAGGAGGAGGAAGAGGCAAAGTAGGAGGAAGGACCTTCACTTGCCACAACTGTGGAAAGCCAGGACACATGGCAAGAGACTGCTACAGCAAACCCACTGGAGAAGGAACGACATCGGCAAACTTCTTGGAGGCTCCTAAGGAAGTGGAGTTAGATCATCTTTTCTGAGAGAGAGAGAGACCCCACAACCCAATGTAACCTGCCCCAACAAAGTAAACCAACCTCTGAGCAACCGCCGATGATGTAGGCCATGTGGTAGATGTATGTGTAAGCACTTTAGTCAAGGTCACGGGCACCTGTAGTAGCCTCGGACACATAGAGAGAGAGAGTGTCAAGGACTACGAGTTTAGGGAGTTGAGGCACTGGTCGCGGAATATCAAGTAAGAGGGAAACTTGGTATAGGGTCCAGGTGTGCTAGGAGTATTCACTTGAGGGGAGGTGTTCAAATATATATGTGAATAGGGTATGCGCAGGAACAAGCCCTTGGCAAGAGGCTATAAAAGAGAATCTGTAAATGTGAGAGAAGCTATGAAAAGGTGAGAAGTATCTACTGAGAGAGAATAAAGGGTAGCATGAGAAGATTTAGGAGGTGTGGAGATATTCTGGAAAGAG
Organism: Cibotium barometz; assembly: GCF_041138505.1. Classification (NCBI taxonomy): domain Eukaryota; kingdom Viridiplantae; phylum Streptophyta; class Polypodiopsida; order Cyatheales; family Cibotiaceae; genus Cibotium; species Cibotium barometz. The sequence goes on from NC_141060.1 coordinate 49,762,020, forward strand.
GTGGAGAGAATCAAGCAAAAGAGGTGGAGTGAATCAAGGAGAGATCAGTGGGATTAGATGTTTGGATGTAAACTCTATAAATGGAGGCTTTTGCCTAATGAGAATTTACTAGTTTTTGATTATCCATGCCTACATTATTTAATTGCTCACTAATCATGTCTTAGTTATCATCTAATCTCTTTTCTAATCATGTTAGTTCTAGCATTTGATCCACCATAGCTCATCACATTGCTGCAAATTTAACATGGTATCAAAGCCAAGCCTAGAATCCATCAAATTTATGAGCCCATTATCTTGTTAAAATCACCTAGCTAATCAAGATTAGTACATAATTAAGTTTTTTTACCTCTTTTTCAAAGAGCTTCTGTACCCCCAACTGGTGGAGGGGCTTGATCTCCCTCGAGGCTTAACAATAGCCTTCAAGAATTTAGCCACACATAGCCACAAGCCTTGTGCTTCAGAGCCCAGCTAAACAAATCACCAAACCGCCTTCTACAATTGCAGAATTTCGCGAATTCACTGGCGCCTTTTTTTTTTGAAGAAAATCTGAGATCTTGTCTGCACTAGATGCAATGGCTCTAATTCCTCTTTGCCCTAGGGGTTTTCAAGGGTGCTCTACAAGCTGGTGAAGATAGTTTTTTATTTCATTAAGTCTACAGTGAGATCCAAGCTCTCCATCAAATCTGTAGGTGACTTTGGTAAAACAAAGATTAAGCATTCAATGTTTGGTCAAATCTTGTGTTTCTTAAATTCCTCTACTAGACTAATTGTTGCTATTGATGGCCTTGAAAGGATTTGAGCTCATTTGAACTTTAAGGCCCCAAATCTGGACTCACCGCATACTCTATTTTTTGCACACAAAATAGAGGATTAATTTACTAATCAGTGATTATAATCAGCACTAATCACACTGTATTTTGGTGCAATTGAGGGTTCAAATTAACCATTGGGTATCTGATACAGATCCCTATAATTTCATATTGCAATTCAGAGATGGTTTGATACTCCAACCATTCAGTACAGTTTTGTTACCCTTGGTTTAATATAATTTTTGGTAAATTTATGCTGATAAATATGTTGTAATCATCACCTAAACCCCAAATTGAGTAATAAAAGGGTAGACACTGCCCTTGAATCTTGAAATTGAATCAAGAGGTAAGCCCCCTTCACATCATCATGAGTACGGCATAAGAGATAGCCAAGTTTAATGGGGAGCAAAAACCATGTATCTGCTCATGAGGAAAAATCTGTGGGGGCTAGTTGAGGGAAGAGATGAATGTCCAGAGGTGAGTGGGGAAAATGAGTGGAAGAGCAGGAATGAGAAAGCATTAGGACTTATCGCACTCAGTTTAAATGACGAAATCATTCATCACATCACAAGGGTACAACGGGCAAAAGATGCATGGGATGAACTCAATAAATTATTTGGCACTCAACCAAAAAAATTCAAAGATAAATCTGTTAATGCAATTCTACAAACTTGATATGAAGGAAAGTGAACCTTTAATCACACACTTGAACAAATATAAAATCATTAAGCAACAACTAGCAGCTACTATTGGCAAAAAGGTAGAAGATGATGAGGCACTAGCAGTGCTTCTGAAGAGTGTGGACAAAGGTGAATATGAAAACATTGTAGCAACATTAAAGAATGTACCTGAATTGAAGCTGCACGAGATAGAAGGAGCTCTACTAGAGCAAGATACCAGGGTCAAAAGAGAAGAAATGGCTGGCCTCAACAACTAGAGAAGAAAAAGCATTCTTCACCCGAGGAGGATTCTCTCGAGGATGAGGATGAGGAAGAGGCAGAGTAGGAGGAAGGACCTTCACTTGCCACAACTATGGAAAGCTAGGACACATGGCAAGAGACTGCTACAGCAAACCTAGTGGAGAAGGAATGACATCGGCAAACTTCATGGAGGCTCCTAAGGAAGTGGAGTCACATCTTTTTTCTGAGAGAGAGAGAGAGAGACAGAGAAACCCCACAACCCAATGTAACCTGCCCCAACAGAGTAAATTCACCTCTGAGCCACCGATGATGTAGGCCATGTGGTAGATGTATGTGTGAACACTTTAGTCAAGGTCACGGGCACTTGTAGTAGCCTTGGACACATAGAGAGAGAGAGTGTGTGTCAAGGACTATGAGTTTAGGGACTTGAGACACTGGTCGCGGACTATCAAGTAAGAGGGAAACTTGGTATAGGGTCCAGGTGTGCTAGGAGTATTCACTTGATAGGAGGTGTTGAAATATACAAGTGAATGGGGTGTGTGCGAGAATAAGCCCTTAGCAAGAGGCTGTAAAAGAGAATATGTAAATGTGAGAGAAGCTGAAAAGGTGAGAAGTATCTATTGGGAGAGAATAAAGGGTAGCATGAGAAGATTTAGGAGGTGTGGAGATATTCTGGGAAGTGGTGGGTAGAGAGAATTAAGCAAAAGAGGTGGAGTGAATCAAGGAGAGATCAGTGGGATTAGATGCTTGGATGTAAACTCTATAAATGGAGGCATTGGCCTAATGAGAATTTGCTGGTTTTTGAATATACATGCCTACATTAAGCTATCAGATAATTGCTCACTAATCACGTCTTAATTATCATCTAATTGCTCACTAATCACGTCTTAATTATCATCTAATCTCTTTCCTATTGATGTTGATTCTAGCACTCCCATTATCTTGCTAATCTCCTAGTTAATCAAGATTAGTAGATAATTAAGTTTTTACCTCTTTTTCAAAGAGCTTCTGTACTCCCAGCTGGTTAAGGGGCTTGATCTCCCTCCAGGCTTAACAATAGCCTTCAAGACTTTAGCCACACATAGCCACAAGCCTTGTGCTTCAGCCTAGCTAAACGAATCGCCAAACCGCCTTCTACAACTTTAGAATTTTGCGAATCTATTGGCACCTTTTTTCTGAAGAAAATCTAAGATCTTGTCTGCACCAGATGCAATGGCTCTAATTCCTCTTGGCCCTAGGGATTTTCAAGGGTGCTCTACAAGCTGGTAAAGACATTTTTTGATTTCATCAAGTCTACAGTGAGATCCAAGCTCTCCATCAAATCTACAAGTGACTGGTAAAACAGAGATTAAGCATTCAATGTTTGGTCAAATCTTGTGTTTCTTAGCTTCCTCTACTAGACTAATTGCTATTAATGGCCTTGAAAGGATTTGAGCTCATTTGAACTCTAAGGCCCCAAATCTGGACTCCCGTCATACTCTATTTTTTGCACACAAAATAGAAGATTAATTTACTAATCAGTGATTATAATCAGCACTAATCACTATAATTTTGTGCAATTGAGGGTTCAAATTAACCACTGGGTATCTGATACAGATCCCTATAATTTCATATTGCAATTCAGAAATGGTTTGATACTCCAACCATTCAGTACAGTTTTGTTACCCTTGGTTTAATGTAATTTCTGGTTTAAATTTATGCTGATAAATCTGTTGTAATCATCACCTAAACACCTGAGCTGTAAAATGGTAGACATTGCCCTTGAATCTTGAAATTGGATCAAGAGGTAAGACCCCCTTCACATCATCAATGAGTACTCACAAGAGATAGCCAAATTTCATGGGGGGAGCAGTTTTATACATGGCAAACAAAAACCATGTATCTGCTCATGAGGAAAAATCTGTGGGGGGACTAGTTGAGGGAAGAGATGAATGTCCAAAGGTGAGTGGGGAAAATGAGTGGAAGAGCAGGAATGAGAAAGCATTACGACTTATGGCACTCAGTTTAAATGATGAAATCATTCATCACATCACAGGGATAGAATGGGCAAGAGTTGCATGGGATGAACTCAATAAATTATTTGGCACTCAAGCAAAAAAATCAAAGATAAATCTGTTAATGCAATTCTATAAACTTGATATGAAGGAAAGTGAACCTTTAATCACACACTTGAACAAATATAAAAGCATTAAGCACAGCTATTGGCAAAAAAGGTAGCAGATGATGAGGCGCTAGCAGTGCTTCTGAAGAGTGTGGACAAAGGTGAATATGAAAACATTGTAGCAGCATGAAAGAATGTTTCTAAATTGAAGCTGCACGAGTTAGAAGGAGCTCTACTAGAGCAAGAGACCAGGGTCAAAGAGAAGAAATGGCTGGACTCAACAACTGGAGAAGAAAAAGCATTCTTCACCCCAGAAGGATTCTCTCGACAATGACGAGGACGAGGAAGAGGCAGAGTAGGAGGAAGGACCTTCACTTGCCACAAGTGTGGAAAGCCAAGACACATGGCAAGAGACTGCTACAACAAACCCAGTTGGAGAAGGAACGACATTGGCAAACTTCATGGAGGCTCCTAAGAAAGTGGAGTCAGATCATCTTTTTTTTTTGAGAGAGAGAGAGAGAGAGAGAGAGAAACCCCACAACCCAATCTAACCTGCCCCAACAGAGTAAAACCACCTCTGAGCCACCGATGATGTAGGCCATGTGGTAGATGTATGTGTGAGCACTTTAGTCAAAGTCACGGGCACTTGTAGTAGCCTTGGACACATAGAGAGAGAGAGAGAGAGAGAGAGAGAGAGAGAGAGAGAGAGAGAGAGAGAGTCAAGGACTACGAGTTTAGGGACCTGAGGCAGTGGTCGCGGACTATCAAGTAAGAGGGAAACTTGGTATAGGGTCCAGGTGTGCTAGGAGTATTCACTTGAGGGGAGGTGCTCAAATATACAAGTGAATAGGGTGTGTGTGTGGGAACAAGCCCTTAGCAAGAGGTTGTAAAAGAGAATCTATAAATGTGAGAGAAGCTGTGAAAAGGTGAGAAAAATTTGCTAGGAGAGAATAAAGGGTAGCATGAGAAGATTTAGGAGGTGTGGAGATATTCTCAGAAGAGGTGGAGAGAATCAAGCAAAAGAGGTGGAGTGAATCAAGGAGAGATCAGTGGGATTAGATGCTTGGATGTAAACTCTATAAATTGAGGCATTGGCCTAATGAGAATTTACTGGTTTTGATTATCCATGCCCACATTAAGCTATCAGTTAAATGCTCAATAATCACATCTTAATTATCATCTAATCTCTTTTCTAATGATGTTGGTTCTAGCATTTGATCCACCATAGATCATCTCATTGCTGCAAATTTAACATGGTATCAACGCCTAGCCTAAATCCATCAAATTTATGAGCCCATTATCTTGCTAATCACCTAGCTAATCAGGATTAGTAGATAATTAAGTTTTTTTACCTCTTTTTCAAAGAGCTTCTATACCCCCAGCTCGTGGAGGGGCTTGATCTCCCTCCAAGATCAACAATAGCCTTCAAGACTTTAGCCACACATAGCCACAAGTCTTGAGCTTCAGCCCAAGCTTCAGCCCAGCTAGACAAATCACCAAACTGCCTTCTACAACTGCAAAATTTTGTGAATTCGCTGGTGCCTTTTTTCTGAAGAAAATGTGAGATCTTGTCTGCACCAGATGCAATGGCTCTAATTCCTCTTGGCCCTAGGGATTTTCAAGGGTGCTCTACAAGTTGGTGAAGACAGTTTTTGATTTCAGCAAGTCTTCAGTGAGATCCAAGCTCTCCATCAAATCTACAGGTGACTTTGGTAGAACAGAGATTAAGCATTCAATGTTTGGTCAAATCTTGTGTTTCTTGGCTTAATCCTCTACTAGACTAATTCCTATTGATGGCCTTGAAAGGATTTGAGCTCATTTGAACTCTAAGGCCCCAGATCTGGACTCCCTGCGTACTCTGTTTTTGCACACAAAACAGAGGATTAATTTACTAGTCAGTGATTAATCAATACTAATCACTATATTTTGGTGTAATTGAGGCCATTAGATATCTGATACAGATCCCTATAACTTCAAATTGCAATTCGGAGATGGTTTGATACTCCAAGCATTCAGTACAGATTTGTTACCCTTCGTTTAATGTAATTTCTAGTACATTGATGCTGATAAATCTGTTGTAATTATCACCTAAACACCAGATTGAGTTTTAAAAGGGTAGACACTGCCCTTGAATCTTGATATTGGATCAAGAGGTAAGACCCCCTTCACATCATCATGAGTACGGCACAAGAGATAGGCAAATTTAATGGGGAGCAGTTTTATACATGACAAAAACCATGTATGTTGACGGAAGAGATGAATGCCCAGAGGTGAGTGGGAAAAATGCGTGGACAAGCATGAATGAGAAAGTATTAGGACTTATCGCACTCAATTTAAATGATGAAATCATTCATCACATCACAGGGATACAATGGGCAAAAGATGCATGGATGAACTCAATAAATTATTTGGCACTCAAGCAAAAAATTCAAAGATAAATCTGTTAATGCAATCCTTCAAATTGGATATGAACGAAGGTGAACCTTTAATCACACACTTGAACAAATATAAAAGCATTAAGCAACAACTGGCAGCTATTGGACAAAAAGGTAGAAGATGATGAGGCACTAGCAGTGCTTGTGAAGAGTGTGGACAAAGGTGAATATGAAAACATTGTAGCAACATTAAAGAATGTACCTGAATTGAAGCTGCACGAGATAGAAGGAGCTCTACTAGAGCAAGAGACTAGGGTCAAAGAGAAGAATTGGGTGGACTTAACAACTGGAGAAGAAAAAGCATTCTTCACCCGAGGAGGATTCTCTCGAGGAAGAGGCAGAGTAGGAGGAAGGACCTTCACTTGCCACAACTGTGGAAAGCCAGGACACATGGCAAGACACTGCTAAAGCACAGTGGAGAAAGAACGACATCGGCAAACTTCATGGAGGCTCCTAAGGAAGTGGAGTCAGATCATCTTTTCTCAGAGAGAGAGAGAGAGAGAGAGAGAAATCCCACAACCCAATGTAACCTGCCCCAAGAGAGTAAAACCACCTCTGAGCCACCGATGATGTAGGCCATGTGGTAGATGTATGTGTGATCACATTAGTCAAGGTCACGAGCACTTGTAGTAGCCTTGGACACATAGAGAGAGAGTGTGTGTCAAGGACTATGAGTTTAGGGACTTGAGGCACTGGTCTCACGGACTATCAAGTAAGGGGGAAACTTGGTATTGGGTCCAGGTGTGCCAGGAGTATTCACTTGAGGGGAGGTGTTGAAATATACAAGTGAATAGGGTGTGTGTGGGAACAATCCCTTAGCAAGAGGCTGTAAAAGAGAATCTGTAAATGTGAGAGAAGCTGTGAAAAGGTGAGAAGTATCTACTAGGAGAGAATAAAGGGTAGCATGAGAAGATTTATGAGGTGTGAAGATATTCTGGGAAGAGGTGGAGAGAATCAAGCAAAAGAGGTGGAGTGAATCAAGGAGAGATCAGTGGGATTAGATGCTTGGATGTAAACTCTATAAATTGAGGCATTGGCCTAATGAGAATTTAGGAGGTGTGGAGATATTCTCGGAAGAGGTGGAGAGAATCAAGGAAAAGAGGTGGAGTGAATCAAGGAGAGATCAGTGGGATTAGATGCTTGGATGTAAACTCTATAAATTGAGGCATTGGCCTAATGAGAATTTGCTGGTTTTTTATTATCCATGCCTACATTATGCTTTCACTTAATTGCTCACTAACTATGTCTTAATTATCATCTAATCTCTTTTCTAATGATGTTGATTGTAGCATTTGATCCACCATAGCTCATCACATTGCTGCAAATTTAACATGGTATGAGAGCCTAGCCTAGAATCCATCAAATTTATGAGCCCACTATTTTGCTAATCACCTAGCTAATCAAGATTAGTAGATAATTAAGTTTTTTCACCTCTTTTTCAAAGAGCTTCTGTACCCCGAGCTGGTGGAGGGGCTTGATCTCCCTCCAGGCTTAACAATAGCCTTCAAGACTTTAGCCACACATAGCCCCAAGCCTTGTGCTTCAGCCTAGCTAAACAAATCGCCAAACCACCTTCTACAACTGCAGAATTTCGCGAATTTGTTGGCGCCTTTTTTGTGAAGAAAATCTGAGATCTTGTCTGCACTAGATGCAATGGCTCTAATTCCTCTTGGCCCTAGGGGTTTTCAAGGGTGCTCTACAAGCTGGTGAAGACAATTTTTGATTTCATCAAGTCTACAGTGAGATCCAAGCTCTCCATCAAATTTGCAGGTGACTTTGGTAAAACAGAGATTAAGCATTCAATGTTTGGTCAAATCTTGTGTTTCTTGGCTTAATCCTCTACTAGACTAATTGCTATCGATGGCCTTGAAAGGATTTGAGCTCATTTGAACTCTAAGCCCCAAATCTGGACTCCCCGCATACTCTATTTTTTGCACACAAAAGAGAGGATTAATTTACTAATCAGTGACTAATCAACACTAATCACTGTATTTTGGTGCAATTGAGAGTTCAAATTTACCATTGGGTATCTGATACAGATCCCTATAGCTTTAGATTGCAATTCGGAGATGGGTTGATACTACAACCATTCAGTACAGATTTGTTACCCTTGGTTTAATGTAATTTCTGGTAAATTTATGCTGTTGTAATCATCACCTAGGCACTAGATTGAGTTGTAAAAGGGTAGACACTGCCCTTGAATCTTGAGATTGGATCAAGAGGTAAGACCCCCTTCACATCATCATCATGAGTACATGACTAGCAGTGCTTAGAACTGTTGAAGAGTGTGGACAAAGGTGAATATGAAAACATTGTAGCAACATTAAAGAATGTACCTGAATTGAAGCTGCACGAGATAGAAGGAGCTCTACTAGAGCAAGAGACCAGGGTCAAAGAGAAGAAATGGCTGGACTCAACAATTGGAGAAGAAAGAGCATTCTTCACTCGAGGAGGATTCTCTCGAGGACGAGGACGAGGAAGAGGCAGAGTAGGAGGAAGGACCTTCACTTGCCACAACTGTGGAAAGCCAGGACACATGGCAAGAGACTGCTACAGCAAACCCAGTGGAGAAGGAATGACATCAGCAAACTTCATGGAGGCTCCTAAAGGAAGTGAAGTCAGATCATCTTTTCTGAGAGAGAGAGAGAGAGAGAGAGAGAGAGAGAGAGAGAGAGAGAGAGAGAGAGAGAGAGAGAGAGAGAGAGAGAGAAACCCCACAACCCAATGTAACGTTTCCCAACAGAGTAAAACCACCTCTGAGTCAACGATGGTGTAGGCCATGTGGTAGATGTATGTGTGAGCACTTTAGTCAAAGTCACGGGCACTTGTAATAGCCTTGGACACATAGAGAGAGAGTGTGTGTCAAGGACTATGAGTTTAGGGACTTAAGGCACTGGTCGTGGACTATCAAGTAAGAGGGAAACTTGGTATAGGGTCCAGGTGTGCTAGGAGTATTCACTTGAGGGGAGGTGTTGAAATATACAAGTGAATAGGGTGTGTGCGGGAACAAGCCCTTAGGTTGTAAAAGAGAATATGTAAATGTGAGAGAAGCTGAAAAGGTGAGAAGTATCTACTGGGAGAGAATAAAGGGTAGCGTGAGAAGATTTAGGAGGTGTGGAGATATTCTGGGAAGAGGTGGAGAGAATCAAGCAAAAGAGGTGGAGTGAATCAAGGAGAGATCGGTGGCATTAGATGCTTGGATGTAGACTCTATAAATTGAGGCATTGGCCTAATGAGAATTTGCTTGTTTTTTATCATACATGCCTACATTGAGCTATTCGTTAATTACTCACTAATCACATCTTAATTATCATCTAATCTCTTTTTTATCATACATGCCTACATTGTAAATACTCACATAAGATGAAGAGTGGACTAAGGACCAAAGGAAATACTAAAAAAATGAATTTTTGACACCTCAAAGTGGGGATTCCCCCTCATGAAGGAGGTGCCTATTTCACATGTGTGGTGGAATTTTAAATTCTCAAATATTGAGATATTTCATCTCTCCTCTCTCTTAATTCAAGTCTAGTTCCAAAAAGTAAGCTAAACTGAACCAGAAATGGTCAAAAATTGGCCAAACTAATCTGGAAAATTCTAGAATCAGCTTTCTTGGTTAGAAGCTCACTTTTTCCTATAAATAAAAGCCTCCCCCTTTGTAGAAACTTTATAGTGTTTTATGCACTGTTACTCTACTCCTCCCTAGAGCCAAAAACTATGAATTTCTTAATAATTCATTAGTTTTTGACCATTCCCTCTTCCAAAGAATTGGTGGCCACTCTTGTTGCAAACAAGAGTAGACCCCTCAAACCATCAAGCCAAAGGAAAGCTCTCAGAAATTCATGTAGCTAGAAATCCTACTTTTTCTTTGCAGGACATCCAAGTTTCATCAAAACCTACATGTCTGTGAAGAAAAGCTTCTTTTGGCCTGGTCTAAAAAAGGATGTACTTAATCATGTACGTCAATGTCTGACCTGTCAGAAAGTCAAGGCCGAGAGAGTAAAAATGCCTAGGAAGTTACATCCATTAGACATTCCCCAAATTATTGAAATATACAAGTGAATAGGGTGTGTGTGGAAACAAGCCCTTGGTTAGAGGCTGTAAAAGAGAAGATGTAATTGTGAAAGAACCTATGAAAAGGTGAGAAGAATCTACTGGGAGAGAATAAAGGGTAACATGAGAGAATTTAGGAGTGTGGAGTTATTCTGGGAGATATTCAGGGAAAAGAGAAGAGGTGGAGAGAATCAGGCAAGAGGTGGAGATATTCTGGGAGTGAATCATGGAGAAATCAATGGGATTTGATGCTTGATGTAAACTCTATAAATTGAGGCATAGCCCTAATGAGAATTTGTTGCTTTTTGAGTATCCATGCCTACATTAATCTATTTGCCACTAATTACGTCTTAATCATTTGCTAATCACTTTGTTAATGATGTTGATTCTAGTGTTTGATCCACCATAGCTCATCATTATGCTCAAATTTCAACATGGTATCAGAGCCATGCCTAGAATCAATTAGGTTTTTGAGCCCATTAGTTAATTAATCTAGATTAGTAGATAATTAGCAAAAAATCAAATTTTTAGTTAGTTTTTCACTTCCCCCTTCACCCCCAGCTAGTAGAGGATCTCTAGCACCTTGCACACTCTAAATTAGGGCACAAGCTTCTAGCATATGGTAGATAACATCTTTGGCTACAAGCTCATCAAGACGGCGTAGCAAACCGCGAAGAAATTCAGGAGAATTTATGTTTTTGGCCGGCGTATTTTTTTTGAGTAAACTGCAGATTTCTCCTTGCTCAAATCAAATTGCTTCAATTCCTCCTTGCCCAAGGTGTATTCAAGCATGCTCTACAAGCTGGTGAAGACAGAATTGAGTTTCATCAAGTCTACATTAAGATCCAAGCTCTTCATCAAATCTGCAAGTGACTTTGGTAAAACAGAGATTAAGCTTTCAATATTTGGTCAAATCTTGTGTTTCTTGGCTTAATACTCTACTAGACTCATTGCTATTGATGCCTTTGAAAGCATTTGAGCTCATTTGAAGTGGAAGGCACCAGATCTGGACTCCCCGCATACTCTATTTTTTGCACACAAAATAGTGGATTAATTCGTTAATCAGTGATTAATCAGTGCACCATTAGGTATCTAATACAGATCCCTATAACTTCAGATTACAATTCGGAGTTGGTTTGATACTCCAACCATTCCGTACAAATTGGTTACCCTTGATTTAATGTAATTTCTGGGAAAATTGTGCTGATAAATTTGTGATAATCATCATTTTGCATTTAACCCTTGGTTAATGCCTGTAAATCTCACCCAAAATCAAGATTATTCACAGCCAGAGTTGCATTTTGGAATGTGCATGAGAATGAATGCTATATGCATTATGTATTGGGCACATTACATCAGTGTAAATATGGGAACAGACACTGTCCTTGTCCAGAATAAGGCAAGAGGTAAGACCTCCTGCATAAATTTGGGTTTGCATTGCATAATGACACAAGATGAACATCAAAATCCCAAAGGAACTATCAGCAAAACATTGAAACATGTTGCTCACATGGAGCAAAATGACCTGACGGACAAGCTCAAGGCCCCAGCCATGAAAGAAGAAGAATATCTCTTTCCAAGAAGAGGATCCACACCAAGAAGAAAAGCTGAAGGAAGACATGGACACGAGAAGAGAAGCTGCCACAAGAAGAGAAGCTGCCCCGAGAAGAAGACTGAAAGAAGACATGGACGTGTGGAGAGAAGCTGCCACGACAAGAAGACTGAAGAAAAGAGAAGATGTGAGGCTTCAAAGAGTGAGGAGCCATGTGAAAATCTCTGAGAGAGAGATAGAGAGAGAGACCCCACAACCCAATGTAACGTGCCCCAACAAAGTAAAACCACCTCTGAGCCACCGATGATGTAGGCCACGTGTGGTAGATGTATGTGTGAGCACTTTAGTCAAAGTCGCGGGCACTTATAGTAACCTTGGACACATAGAGAGAGAGAGTGTCAAGGACTATGGAGTTTAGGGACTTGAGGCACTGGTCGTGGGCTGTCAAGTAAGAAAGAAACTTGATACAAGGTCCAGGTGTGCTAAGATAACTTGAGGGGAGGTGTAGGCACTAGTCGCGGACTATCAAGTAAGGGGAGGCAAACTTGGTATAGGGTCTAGGTGTACTAGGAGTATTCACTTGAGGGGAGGTGTTGAAATATACAAGTGAATAGGGTGTGTGTGGGAACAAGCCCTTGGTTAGAGGCTGTAAAAGAGAAGATGTAATTGTGAAAGAACCTGAAAGAACCTGTGAAAAGGTGAGAAGAATCTACTGGGAGAGAATAAAGGGTAGCATGGAAGATGTAATTGTGAAAGAACCTGAAAGAACCTGTGAAAAGGTGAGAAGAATCTACTGGGAGAGAATAAAGGGTAGCATGAGAGAATTTAGGAGTGTGGAGTTATTCTGGGAGATATTTAGGGAAAAGAGAAGAGGTGGAGAGAATCAGGCAAGAGGTGGAGATATTCTGGGAGTGAATCATGGAGAAATCAATGGGATTTGATGCTTGATGTAAACTCTATAAATTGAGGCATAGCCCTAATGAGAATTTTCCGGTTTTTGAGTATCCATGCCTACATTAATCTATTTGCTAATTAATCTATTTGCTAATTAATCTATTTGCTAATTACATCTTAATCATTTGCTAATCACTTTGTTAATGATGTTGATTCTAGTGTTTGATCCACCATAGCTCATCATTATGCTCAAATTTCAACACAGATGAAGTGGGAATGTATCAGTATGGATTTTATTACTGGATTACCTTCAGTGCAATTAGGTTACAACTCCATCTTCGTGGTACTTTGATAGACTAACCAAAGTTGCCCATCTAATTCCAGTAAAAGAAACCTACACTACTGCAGTGGATGTGGCCAGAGTGTTCCTCAAGAAAATCTTCAGATTGCATGGCCTACCCAGGAGAATAGTAAGTGATCGAGATCCCAAGTTCACATCAAGATTCTGGACTGCATTTTTTGAAGCAATAGGAACCTTCTTGGATCTCAGCACAGCTTACCACCCCAAGATTGATGGTCAAATTGAAAGGGTGAACCAAGTAATCGAAGATATACTTCGGTCATGTTGTGGTGCAGGGAACCCAAGAAGTGGCTAAGCTATCTATACCTAGTCGAGTTTGCCTACAATGCTTCTTATCACCGAAGTATTGGGAAGAGCCCTTTCAAAGCTCTGTATGGACAAGATTGCTTAACTCCATTAACTTGGTCCGATCGATTGATTAGGGTCGAGATGTCCAGACAGATGCTTGACGACATGGAGCAGCAGATGCAGTCAATTCGCAAAGATATAAAAGCTACCCAGGATAGACAGAAGTAGTATGCAGATAAGAAGAGGACAGACAGAAATTCGAAGAAGCAGATATGGTCTTCAATCAAGTATGCCCCAAAAGTTCTCTATCTCTTGGGAAGTACAAGAAGTTATCCCCCAGATATTGTGGACCATATCTGATCACAAAGAAAGTAGGTGACTTAGCCTATGAGCTTCTTCTGCCTCCTCATCTCAAAGTACATAATGTATTTCATAACAGCCTTCTTAAAAAAGTATATACCAAGACCGAATCATGTGTGCCTGATGATGAAATCTTAACTTCTTCAACCCAAGGAGGCAGATGGAACTCCAACTTGAAGAAATCCTTGATGTTCGAGAAAAGGTTCTAAGGAACAGAATTCTGAGAGAATTGTTGATCAAATGGAAGTTCTATCCTTTTGAAGATGCCACTTGGGAGAAAGAAGCTGAACTGTTGCGAGATTATCCCCAGTTTTCGAGATGAGGACATCTCGCGTTTTTCAAGTGGGAGAAAATATAAGATTCCTCCCCAGCCCTCAAGATGTCCAGTATCTTCCCCTGTAATCAAATCCCTCTTAAGAAATAGAAAAGATCTTGTTTCTACCTATTTTTGCCTAGAGAGAGAAAATATTCTAGAGAGAGGTTATTCAGATTTTAGATATTTTTGGATGGAAAAATATCTCTTCTTATTAAAATAAATTCCCTTGAAACAGAAGCTCAAAAAGATTTTCGGAAGGTGCATTAGAAATCAATTATAATCTGTTCAAAAGGCCTTATCCTAGGGGTCTAAATTTTTGAAAAATTTTAAATTAAGGTTTTGAGGGGCCAATCAGATTCATCCAAATGTAGGAAGGAGATAAATAGAAGAAATAAAGAAAATCCCCCCAAAAATGAGTAAATACTCACATAAGATGAAGAGTGGACTAAGGACCAAGGAAATACTAAAAAAATGAATTTTTGACACCTCAGAGTGGGGATTCTCCCTCATGAAGGAGGCACCTATTTCACATGTGTGGTGGAATTTTAAATTCTCAAATATTGAGATATTTCATCTCTCCTCTCTCTTAGTTCAAGTCTAGTTCCAAAAAGTAAGCTAAACTGACCCAAAAATGGTCAAAAATTGACCAAACTGATGTGGAAAATTCTAGAATCAATTTGCTTGGTTAGAAGCTCACTTTTTCCTATAAATAGAAGCCTCTCCCTTTGTAGAAACTTAATAGTGTTTTATGCACTGTTACTCTACTCCTCCCCAGAGCCAAAAACTGTGAATTTCTTAATAATTCATTAGTTTTTGACCATTCCCTCTTCTAAAGAATTGGTGGCCACTCTTGTTGCAAACAAGAGTAGACCCCTCAAACCATCAAGCCAAAGGAAAGCTCTCAGAAATTCATGTAAGCTAGAAATCCTACTTTTTCTTTATTCTTTTTTAATGGTTTTCTAATTTTTGTTTTCCTTGAAATGTAAAATGATGCTATGCCTTGTTGGAAAGGCTTTCCCCCTCTCTCATTCTCAAATTCAGCCTTCCTTTATCCTAGATAAGTAATCTAATTGTTGGAATTAAACTTTTCATATTATTTCTCTTTTAAAAGTGGAATTTGATTAGTTTAGAATGCTTAAAACGATTTGGGGATAATTTTAAAGTGACTTAAGGATAGAAAATTTTGAAAAATGGTCAGCTATACAAAGGAGGTTATGGCAAAATTTTCTTAAATTTTATGAAATAAGTTTTATCTTTTATTTTTCAAAAAGAGTAATCCCCACCGTTTGTGTATTCTAAAAGTGTTATTTTCATTTTAGGCATAGAAAAATGCATAGTAGAAATATTTTTACTATAAAAGTGTTATTTTCATTAAAATTAAATTCTATGCATAGAAAGATGCATATTGGTTATTTTTTTAATTATAAAAGAGTGATTTTCATTAGATTTAAATTCTATGCAAAGAAAGATGCATATTGGATTTTTTTAATTATAAAAGTGTTACTTTCATTAATATTGATTTTTAGGCATAAATAGATGCATAAAAAATTTTTTTAATTATAAAAGTGTTACTTTCATCAATATTGATTTTTATGCATAAAAGATTTTTTTAATAAAATTGTTACTTTCATCAATATTGATTTTTATGCATAAATAGATGCATAAAAGAATTTTTTATTATAAAAGTGTTACTTTCATCAATATTGATTTTTATGCATAAATAGATGCATAAAAGAATTTTTTTATTATAAAAGTGTTACTTTCATCAATATTGATTTTTATACATAAATAGATGCATAAAAGAATTTATTTTATTATAAAAGTGTTACTTTCATCAAAATGGATTTTTATGCATAAATAGATGCATAAAAGATTTTTTTAATTATAAAAGTGTTATTTTCATCAATATTTATTTTTATACATAAATAGATGCATAAAAGAATTTTTTTAATTATAAAAGTGTTACTTTCATCAATATTGATTTTTATGCATAAAAGATTTTTTTAAATTATAAAAGTGTTGCTTTCATCAAAATGGATTTTTATGCATAAATAGATGCATAAAAGAATTTTTATTATTATAAAAGTGTTAGTTTCATCAAAATTGATTTTTATGCATAAATAGATGCATAAAAGGATTTTCTTTTATATAAAAGTGTTATTTCCATAGAAGTTGGATTTTATGCATAAATAGATGCATACAGAATTTTTTTTTAATATCAAAATGAGAGTTCTCTTTAATCATTGTTTAAATCCCATGAATATTGGTAAATGAATAAGTAAATACTCTGTGAAGGAAAATTCTACAGTTTCATATTCTCTAGGATGATAATGAGAAAATTCAGATCTATCGAAGTCAAAATTTTAGATAAATGATTAATTTATTCCTCATAGGAATACGTGTTTAGTAAGCAAAATACTCAATAAATGAAATTCAATAAAGTAGTAATTGAAATATTACCCTTCGAGAAAGATAGTTTAGGGAGAACCTTTCCAGACTCGAACCCTGAATCAGACTATGACCACGACTTAATCTCCTTCGTCAGTTTCAAGAAAAGACGATGTGACCAGTTCAGGAAAATTCAATCAAATCACCCACCGAATCTAAAATTAAATTGAGACCTTTGATTTTGATTTGAGAATCAAGATTATGGAATTCGAGGAATTCTGCTTGGGAATCCAGACCTGTGATCTAGAAATCTTGGGATACGGAATTAAGATATACTCATTGTATTCAAAAGAAAATCAAAACTGAAAACTTGCATAGAAACCCTGTTTTCTTAAAGGACTCTCTTACACCAAAATGCTGGAGGGAGCATTTGGTATATGTGTTTTTCTAAGGGAAGTTTAGTTTGCAAAACAGCTGGCGGCGGGGAGTGTTCAAAGGACGGCTCACGTGGCAAAAACCTGCCCAGGTTTTTGACCTATGGTGAAAAATGGTGTGCTTCCGGTATGATGGGCGAGGGCCGATGAAGCGGTCCCTGAGTGAAGTGCCAGGACACCTAAGGAGGATCCTGGAGGGTTCTACCAGGCCATGCATGGGCTCGCGGTGCTTAGGACACCCATGCTTATGTCGTGGAAGATATATATATGTATGATGACGAGAAAATTATTATAATCTATTACTGGATCTCGTTGCTGACTTGCTGGTCTCAACGGAGAGTCCAGAGTGATACTGTTTTGTGAGAAACAAGAATTGAATGGAAATTTGAGTTATGACATCTGTAACCAATAATTGTTTGTCAATGGATTGTTTTAAAAGTTAAAGTTTAAAGAGGAGTGTGTGCGTATCTATATTCTAAAGCAAAAGTTAAGAAAGGCATTCAATTATGGGTGGGTGAGTACTTGTCTGGTTCTACGAATTCCAGTGGTTGGGCAGTGGCTAATCCATGGGCCGAATGGGGGCTAGAATCAGTAGAGTTTTAATATAATAAAATTGATCAATAGCAATACGCTTAGAACTCGAGTAGTTAATTAAAAGCCTAAAGAATTCTGTGATGAATAGATCAACGGCTGTGCCTGATTCAATTAGGAAAAAAGCGTTGATTTCTTCAAGTTAAGTTTGTAATAGTTTTCCTTCTATCTGATTTAATCAGATGAAGGTTAGTTCACTAACTTGATCTCGTTCGAGAAATTCGTTAAGAAAAATAAAAATGGTGGAATCGTTCCCATTTTTCGGGCAGGGAAAATTTTCCCGGTTTCAGTTTTCAGAATGACCACCAGCTTAGTCTCGTGCCCGCACATTCAAGGGCGAGGCCCCGAGTGAGAAACCCTGCCCTGCGTAAGAGGAAGCTACTTCCGCTGCTACCATCCAGGAATTCGGTGCACAGAGGGGGTAGTGGGATCTCACAAAGTTTGATGGGGAGCAGTTATATACATGGAAAACAAAAACCATGTATCTGCTCATGAGGAAAAATCAGGGGGCTAGTTGAGGGAAGAGATGAATGCCTAGAGGTGACTGGGGAAAATGAGTGAAAGAGCAGGAATGAGAAAGCATTAGGACTTATCGCACTCAGTTTAAATGATGAAATCATTCATCACATCACAGGGATACAATGGGCAAAAGATGCAATGGATGAACTCAATAAATTATTTGGCACTCAAGCAAAAAATTCAAAGATAAATCTGTTAATGCAATTCTACAAACTGGATATGAAGGAAAGTGAACCTTTAATCACACACTTGAACAAATATCAAAGCATTAAACAACAACTGGTAGCTATTGGCAAAAAGGTAGAAGATGATGAGGCACTAGCAGCAGTGCTTCTAAAGAGTGTGGACAAAGGTGAATATGAAAACATTGTAGCAACATTAAAGAATGTACCTGAATTGAAGCTGCACGAGATAGAAGGAGCTCTACTAGAGCAAGAGACCAGGGACAAAGAGAAGAAATCACTGGACTCAACAACTGGAGAAGAAAAAGCATTCTTCACCCGAGGAGGATTCTCTTGAGGATGAGGACGAGGAAGAGGCAGAGTAGGAGGAAGTGTTGAGAGATGTAATCGCGGTGTTGTGTGTATGTGGGAAAGCACCCTAAAGGTGCAAGATATTGTGGCAAGATAGGAATGCCACATGTAATATTGAATGGTGTGTGAGTGTTGACCAAAAGAGTGGAAAAGGAGTTGCCACATGGATGATGATGTGTAAAGTGGGATAAGGCTAGAAAGCCTATATCATTGTATGGTTCACTTGAGATATGCAATACAAGAGATCAAGTGTTGAGTGTGCAATCTCTCTCTCTCTCTCTCATGGAGTTTTTAGTGTGGTTTAATCCACCTTAATTATGTTGCTTAATCATTGTCTATCACCATGATCAATCCCATTTTAGGATTGTTAACAGGAAGGACCTTCACTTGCCACAACTGTGGAAAGCCAGGACACATGGCAAGAGACTGCTACTACAGCAAACCCAGTGGAGAAGGAACGACATCGGTTAACTTCATGGAGGCTCCTAAGGAAGTGGAGTCAGATCATCTTTTCTGAGAGAGAGAGAGAGAGAGAGAGAGAGAGAGAGAGAGAGAGAGAGAAACCCCACAACCTAATGTAACCTGTCCCAATAGAGTAAAACCACCTCTAAGCCACCAGTGATGTAGGCCATGTGGTAGATGTATGTGTGAGCACTTTAGTCAAGGTCACGGGCACTTGTAGTAGCCTTGGACATATATATATATAGAGAGAGAGAGTGTGTGTCAAGGACTATGAGTTTAGGGACTTGAGGCACTGATCACAGACTATCAAGTAAGAGGGAAACTTGGTATAGGGTGCAGATGTACTAGGAGTATTCACTTGAGGGGAGGTGTTGAAATATACAAGTGAATAGGGTGTGTGCGGGAATAAGCCCTTAGCAAGAGGCTGTAAAAGAGAATCTATAAATGTGAGAGAAGCTGTGAAAAGGTGAGAAGTATCTACTGGGAGAGAATAAAGGGTAGCATGAGAAGATTTAGGAGGTGTGGAGATATTCTGGGAAGAGGTGGAGAGAATCAAGCAAAAGAGGTAGAGTGAATCAAGGAGAGATTAGTGGGATTAGATGCTTGGATGTAAACTCTATAAATGGAGGCATTAGCCTAATGAGAATTTAATGGTTTTTAATTATACATGCCTACATTAAGCTATCAATTAATTACTCAAATCTTAATTATCATCTAATCTCTTTTTTAATGATGTTGATTCTAGCATTTGATCCACCATAGCTCATCTCATTGCTGCAAATTTAACATTGTATCAGAGCATAGCCTAGAATCCATCAAATTTATGAGCCCATTATCTTGCTAATCACCTAGCTAATCAGGATTAGTAGATAATTAAGTTTTTAAACCTCTTTTTCAAAGAGCTTCTCTACCCCTAGCTGGTGGAGGGGCTTGATCTCCCTCTAGGCTTAACAATAGCCTTCAACACTTTAGCCACACATAGCCACAAGCCTTATGCTTCAGCCCAGCTAAACGAATTGCCAAACCGCCTTCTACAACTGCAGAATTTTGCAAATTCGCTGGCGCCTTTTTATTGAAGAAAATCTCAGATCTTGTCTGCACCAGATGCAATGGCTCTAATTCCTCTTAGACCTAGGGGTTTTCAAGGGTGCTCTACAAGCTAGTGAAGACAGTTTTTGATTTCATCAAGTCTAAAGTGAGATCCAAGCTCTCCATCAAATGTGTGACTTTGGTAAAACAAAGATTAAGCATTCAATGTTTGGTCAAATCTTTGTGTTTCTTGGCTTAATCCTCTACTAGACTAATTGATATTGATGGCCTTGAAAGGATTTGAGCTCATTTGAACTCTAACGACCCAGATCTGGACTCCCTGCATACTCTGTTTTTTGCTCACAAAATAGAGATTAATTTACTAATCAATGAGTAATCAACACTAATCACTATATTTTGGTGCAATTGAGGGTTCAAATTAACCATTGGGTATCTCATAAAGATCCCTATAACTTTAGATTGCAATTCAGAGATGGTTTGATACTCCAACCATTCAGTACAGATTTGTTACCCTTGGTTTAATGTAATTTCTGATGGTATTTATGCTGATAAATCTGTTGTAATCATCACCTAAACACTAGATTGAGTTGTAAAATGGTAGACACTGCCCTTGAATCTTGAGATTGGATCAAGAGGTAAGACCCCCTTCACATCATCATGAGTACGGCACAAGAGATAGCCAAATTTAATGGGGAGCAGTTTTATACATGGCAAACAAAAACCATGTATCTACTCATGATGAGGAAAAATCTGTGGGGGGACTAGTTGAGGGAAGAGATGAATGCCCAAAGGTGAGTGGGGAAAATGAGTGGAAGAGCAGGAATGAGAAAGCATTAGGACTTATCGCACTCAGTTTAAATGATGAAATCATTCATCACATCACAGGGATACAATGGGCAAAAGATGCATGGGATGAACTCAATAAATTATTTGGCACTCAAGCAAAAAAATCAAAGATAAATCTGTTAATGCGATTCTACAAACTGGATATGAAGGAAAGTAAACCTTTAATCACACACTTGAACAAATATAAAAGCATTAAGCAACAACTTGCAGCTATTGGCAAAAAGGTAGAAGATGGTGAGGCACTAGCAGTGCTTCTGAAGAGTGTGGACAAATCTGAATATGAAAACATTGTAGCAACATTAAAGAATGTACCTGAATTGAAGCTACACGAGATAGAAGGAGCTCTACTAGAGCAAGAGACCAGGGTCAAAAGAGAAGAAATAGTTGGACTCAACAACTGGAGAAGAAAAAGCATTTTTCACCCGAGGAGGATTCTCTCGAGGATAAGGACGAGGAAGAGGTAGAGTAGGAGGAAGGACCTTCACTTGCCACAACTGTGGAAATCCAGGACACATGGCAAGAGACTGCTACAGCAAACCCAGTGGAGAAGGAACGACATCGGAAAACTTCATGGAGGCTCCTAAGGAAGTGGAGTCAAATCATCTTTTCTGAGAGAGAGAGAGAGAGAGAGAGAGAGAGAGAGACCCCACAACCCAATGTAACCTTCCCCAACAGAGTAAAACCACCTCTGAGCCACCGATGATGTAGGCCATGTGGTAGATGTATGTGTGAGCACTTTAGTCAAGGTCACGGGCACTTGTAGTTGCCTTGGACACATAGAGAGAGAGTGTGTCAAGGACTATGAGTTTAGGGACTTGAGGCACTGGTCGGCGGACTATCAAGTAAGAGGGAAACCTTGTATAGGGTCCAAGTGTGCTAGGAGTATTCAATTTAGGGGAGGTGTTGAAATATACAAGTGAATAGGGTGTGTGTGGGAACAAGCCCTTGGCAAGAGGCTGTAAAAGAGAATGTGTAAATGTGAGAGAAGCTGTGAAAAGGTAAGAAGTATCGACTCTGGGACGACAGAATAAAGGGTAGCGTGAGAAGATTTAGGAGGTGTGGAGATATTCTGGGAAGAGGTGGAGAGAATCAAGCAAAAGAGGTGGAGTGAATCAAGGAGAGATCGGTGGCATTAGATGCTTGGATGTAAACTCTATAAATTGAGGCATTGGCCTAATGAGAATTTGCTGGATTTTTATTATACATGCCTACATTGAGCTATCAGTTAATTTCTCACTAATCACATCTTAATTATCATCTAATCTCTTTTCTAATGATGTTGATTCTAGCATTTGATCCACCATAGCTCATCACATTGCTGCAAATTGAACATGGTATCAGAGTCTAGTCTAGAATCCATCAAATTTATGAGCCCATTATCTTGCTAATAATCTAGCTAATCAGGATTAGTAGATAATTAAGTTTTTTTACCTCTTTTTCAAAGAGCTTCTGTACCCCGAGCTGGTGGAGGGGCTTGATCTCCCTCCAAGATTAACAATAGCCTTCAAGACTTTAGCCACACATAGCCACAAGCCTTGTGCTTCAGCCCAGCTAAAAATAAAATTCCTTATGCATTTATTTATGCATAAAAAAAATTTGAGGAGAATAACACTTTTGGATTAAAATAAATTCTTTATGCATCTTTCCATGCATAAATCTAATTTAGTAGGAATTACACTTTTAGAATGAAAGAATTCTTCTTATGCATCTTCCCATGCATAAAAACTAAATCCAATGAAAAATAACTCTTTTAAAATAAAAACTCTTTTATGCATCTATTTATGCATGAATTCAAATCTGATAAAAGTCACGCTTTTATAATAAAACAATTTCTTTTATGCATCTAATTTATGCATAAAAATCATTTATGATGAAAATCACACTTTTAATATATAAAAAAATCTTTTATGCATACAAATCATTTATGATGAAAATCACTCTTTTAATATAAAGGAATTTCTTTTATGCATCTCTTTATGCATAAAAATCATTTATGATGAAAATCACACTTTTAATATAAAAGATTTTCTTTTATGCCTGCCTTTATGCATAAAAATCATTTATGATGAGAATCACACTTTTAATATATATAAAAATCTTTTATGCATATGTTTATGCATACAAATCATTTATGATGAAAATCACTCTTTTAATATAAAATAATTTCTTTTATGCATCCATTTATGCATAAAGTCATTTATGATGAATATAACATTTTTATAATCAAATTAACAATTTCATTATGCTTACTTCTATGCATAGAATTTAATTCTAAAGAAAGTAACACTTTTTTAATAAAATATTTTTAGTATGCATTTTTCTATACCTAGGATGAGAAATAACACTTTAAGAATACATATACGATGGGAATTACTCTTTTTGAATTAAGAAAAGTAAAACTTATTTTACACAAATTTAGAAAATTTCACCATAACCTCCTTTGTATGGCTGACCATTTTTTAACTTTTACTCTCTAAAATTAATTAGAATTTCACCAAGAGTATTTAAATCATATCACAAGACGGTCAAAATGCTTCCCCAGCATTCTTGACATAAAACAGTCATTTACAAACAGGTCACAATTATAATTTCTATAATGAACTCTCGTCTTTCCACATTATCCCTCATCAGTCCACATTACTTATTCCACATTCCATTCATATGTGTACTCATTGTCATCCAATCACATCATTTTTCATCTCATCACCTCAGGTTCATTCACATCACATATCATTTATTCACATCCCAATTCACATGTCATCACATCTCATCCATTCACTCATATCGACATCACATCATTTCATATACACATTCGCATTCATTATTCTTCATACACATCCACATTCGTACATCCACATCCATACATCCACTTCCACATCTGCATTCATACATACACATCCATATCTACATCCATACATCCACATCCATACATCCACATCCACATCCACATCCATACATCCACATCCACATCCATACATCCATTTCCACACCTACATCCACATCCACATCCATACATCCATTTTCACATCCACATTCATACATCCATTTCCACATCCACATTGACATCCATACATCCATTTTCACATCCACATTCATACATCCATATCCACATCCACATCCATACATCCATTTCCACATCCACATTCACATCCATACATCCATTTTCACATCCACATTTATACATTCATATCCACACATTTATACATTCATATCCACATCCACATCTACATTCATACATTCACACATCCCCATTCACATTCATACATCCACATTCACATCTACATTTATACATCCACACATCCCCATTCACATTCATGCATCCACATCCACATCATCCATTCATCCATCTACATCAACCCACATCATTCACACATCAAACCACATCATCCATATATCAATCTACATTAACCTACATCATTCACACATCAAACCACATTATCCATACATCAATCTACATTAACCTACATCATTCACACATCAAACCACATCATCCATTCACATCCGATTCACATGCCGTCATTCATTCACATCCCTTATCATTCATTCATATCATGATTCACATTCCTTCACATCCTATACCATTCATTCACATCCTAATTCATAGGACTTCACATCCATTCATCCATTTTCATTTATCTGATTCATATCACTTCCATCCATCCATTTACATCTATCTGATTCCTATCACATCACATCACATCTATTTATAGAATGTAAGATAATTCTAATTTTTTGATATAAAGATTCTTTACGTATCTAATTAGGCATAAAGACAACTTTAGTAGGAATAACACTTTTATAAAAATCCTTTTATGCATCTATTTAGGCATAAATTCAATTATAAGGAAAATAACACTTTCAAATTAAAAAATAACCTTTTATGCATTTTACTATGCATAAATTTTAATGAGAATAACACTTTCAAAATAAAATAAATCTTTTATGCATTTTACTATGCATAAATTTCATTTTAATGAGAATAACACTTTCAAAATAAAAATAAATCTTTTATGCATCTATCGATGCATAAATTCAATTTCAATGAAAATAATACTTTTGAAATAAAAATAAATCTTTTATGCATCTTTCTATGCATAAAATCAAAATTGATGAAATATGATGAAAATCACTCTTTTAATATAAAAGAATTTCTTTTATGCATCCCTTTATGCATAAAAATTATTTTTGATGAAAATCACACTTTTAATATAAAAGAATTTCTTTTATGCATCTCTTTATGCATAAAAATCATTTATGATGAAAACCACACTTTTAATATACAAAAAAATATTTTATGCATATGTTTATGCATACAAATCATTTATGATGAAAATCACTCTTTTAATATAAAATAATTTCTTTTATGCATCCATTTATGCATAAAATCATTTATGATGAATATAACACTTTTATAGTCAAATTAACATTTTCATTATGCTTCCTTCTATGCATAGAATTTAATTCTAAAGAAAGTAACACTTTTTTAATAAAATATTTTTAGTATGCATTTTTCTATACCTAGGATGAAAAATAACACTTTAAGAATACATATACGATGAGAATTAATCTTTTTGAATTACAAAAAACTAAAACTTATTTTACACAAATTTAGAAAATTTTGCCATAACCTCCTTTGTATGGCTGACCATTTTTTAATTTTTACTCTCTAAAATTAATTAGAATTTCACCAAGAGTATTTAAATCATTCTAATGTAAACATTTTCTACTTATTTAAAAGAAAAATTATGAAAAACTTGATTTTATCCATTAACCATTCATCTAGGATAAAGAATGGTTGGATTTACTAAAGAAGAGAGGGGAATGCCTTTTTTCAATGAGACATAACATCATATTTATTTTAGAGAAGACAAAAATCATAAAAACCATAAAATGAATAGAAAAGAGAAGAATCTCCAACTTACAAAGGAATTTGAGAGCTTTCCTTTGGCTTGATGGTTTGAGGGATCTATCTTGTTTGAAACAAGAGTGGCCACCAATCTTTAGAAGAGGGAAGGTCAAAAACTAATGAATTATGAGTAAATTCATAGTTTTTGGCTCTTAGGAGAAGCAGGGTAACAGTGCAAAAACACTATTAAGCTTCAACAAAGGGGGAGGCTTCTATTTATAGAAAAAAGTGAGCCTCTAACCAAGCAAACTGATTCTAGAATTTTTCGAATCAGTTTGGTCTATTTTTGACCATTTTTAGGTCAGTTTAGCTCACTTTTGGATCTAGTTAAAATAGGAGAGAGGAGAGATAAAAATATCTCATTATTTGGGAGTTTAAAACTCCCCCACACATGTGAAATAGGCGCCTCCTTCATGAGGATAATTCCCCCATACTGAGGTGTGAAAAATGCATCATTTCTTCTAAATATCTCTCTTTTTTAACTATTAACCTTGTCCTTAGTCAACTCTTCATCTTATGTGAGTATTTACTCATTTTTGGGGAGATTTTCTTTATTTCTTCCATTTATCTCTTCCCTACATTTGGATGAATCTTATTGGTCCATAGGAACCTTAATTTAAAGTTTCGAAAAAATCTTGACCCCTAGGATAAGGCCTCTTGAACAGATTATACTTGATTTCTAATGCACCTTCTAAAAATCTTTTTGAACTTCTGTTTCGGGGGGAACTTATTTAAATACAAAGAGATATTTTTCCATCCAAAAATATTATTATCTGAATAATCTCTCTCTAGAAGATTTTCTCTCACTAGGCCAAAACAGGTATAAACAAGATCTTTTATATTTCTAAAGAGGGATTTGACTACATGGGAAGATAGTGGACATCCTGAGATGCTGGGGAGGAATCTTACAAATGATGTTGATTCTAGCATTTGATCCACCATAGCTCATCACATTGCTGCAAATTTAACATGGTATCAAAGCCTAGCCTAGAATCCATCAAATTTATGAGCCCATTATCTTGCTAATCACCTAGCTAATCAAGATTAGTAGATAATTAAGTTTTATAACCTCTTTTTCAAAGAGTTTCTGTACCCCCAGCTGGTGGAGGGGCTTGATCTCCCTCCACGCTTAACAATAGCCTTCAAGACTTTAGCCACACATAGCCACAATCCTTGTGCTTCACCCCAGCTAAACGAATCACCAAACCGCCTTCTACAACTGTAAAATTTTATGAATTCACTGGCGCCTCTTTTTTGAAGAAAATCTGAGATCTTGTCTGCACACTGGATGATGCAATGGCTCTAATTCTTCTTGGCCCTAGGGGCTTTTAAGGGTGCTCTACAATCTAGTGAGACAGTTTTTTATTTCATCATGATGAGGCACTAGCAGTGCTTCTAAAGAGTGTGGACAAAGATGAATATGAAAACATTGTAGCAACATTAAAGAATGTATCCGAATTAAAGCTGCACAAGATAGAAGGAGCTCTACTAGAGCAAGAGACCAGGGTCAAAGAGAAGAAATGGCTGGACTCAACAACTCGAGAAGAAAGAGCATTCTTCAACCGAGGAGGATTCTCTCAAGGACGAGGAGGAGGTAGAGGCAAAGTACGAGAGAGGACCTTAACTTGTCACCACAACTGTGGAAAGCCAGAAAACATGGCAAGAGACTGCTACAGCAAACCCAGTGGAGAAGGAACGACATCGGCAAACTTCATGAAGACTCCTAAGAAAGTGGAGTCAAATCATCTTTTTTGAGAGAGACAAAGACAGAGAGAAACCCCACAACCCAATGTAACCGACCCCAACAGAGTAAAACCACCTCTGAGCCACTGATGATGTAGGCCATGTGGTAGATGTATGTGTGAGCACTTTAATCAAGGTCATGTGTGAGCACTTTAATCAAGGTCATGGGAACTTGTAGTAGCCTTGGACACATAGAGAGAGAGAGAGTGTGTCAAGGACTATGAGTTTAAGGACTTGAGGCACTGGTCGCGGACTATCAAGTAAGAGGGAAACTTGGTATAGGGTCCAAGTGTGCTAGGAGTATTCACTTGAGGGGAGGTGTTGAAATATACAAGTGAATAGGGTGTGTGTGCGGGAACAAGCCCTTAGTAGCAAGAGGCTGCAAAAGAGAATCTGTAAATGTGTGAGAAGCTGTGAAAAGGTGAGAAGTATCTATTGGGAGAGATAAAGGGTAACGTGAGAAGATTTAGGAGGTGTGGAGATATTCTAGGAAGATGTGGAGAGAATCAAGCAAAAGAGGTGGAGTGAATCAAGGAGAGATCAATGGGATTAGATGCTTGGATGTAAACTCTATAAATTGAGGCATTGGCCTAATGAGAATTTACTAGTTTTTTATTATACATGCCTACATTGAGCTATCAGTTAATTGCTCACTAATTACATCTTAATTAACATCTAATCTCTTTTCTAATGATATTGATTCTAACATTTGATCCACCATAGCTCATCACATTGCTGCAAATTTAACATGGTATCAGAGCCTAGCCTAGAATCCATCAAATTTATGAGCCCATTATCTTGCTAATCACCTAGCTAATCAAGATTAGTATATAATTAAGTTTCTTTACCTCTTTTTCAAAGAGCTTCTGTACCCCTAGCTGGTGGAGGGGCTTGATCTCCCTCTAGGATTAACAATAGCCTTCAAGACTTTAGCCACACATAGCCACAAGCCTTGTGCTTCAGCCCAGCTAAACGAATCGCCAAACTGCCTTCTACAACTGCAGAATTTCACGAATTCGTTGGCACCGTTTTTTTGAAGAAAATCTGAGATGTTGTCTGCATCGCGGATGTAATGGCTCTAATTCCTCTTGGCCCTAGGGGTTTTCAAGGGTGCTCTACAATCTGGTGAAGACAGTTTTTGATTTCATCAAGTCTACACTGAGATCCAAGCTCTCCATCAAATCTGCAAGTGACTTTGGTAAAACAGAGATTAAGCATTCAATGTTTGGTCAAATCTTGTGTTTCTTGGCTTAATCCTCTACTAGACTAATTGCTATTGATGGCCTTGAAAGGATTTGAGCTCATTTGAACTCTAAGGCCCTAGATCTGGACTCCCTGCATACTCTGTTTTTTGCACACAAAATAGAGGATTAATTTACTAATCAATGATTAATTAACACTAATCACTATATTTTGGTGCAATTGAGGGTTCAAATTAACCCCACTGAGTATCTGATACAGATCATATTGCAATTCGGAGATGGTTTGATACTCCAACCATTCATTACAAATTTGTTACCCTTGGTTTAATGTAATTTCTAGTAAATTTATGCTGATAAATCTATTGTAATCATCACCTAAACACCAAATTGAGTTGTAAAAGGGTAGACACTGCCCTTGAATCTTGAGATTGGATCAAGAGGTAAGACCCCCTTCACATCATCACATGAGTACGGCACAAGAGATAGCCAAATTTAATGGGGAGCAGTTTTATACATGGCAAACAAAAACCATGTTTCTGCTTATATGGAAAAATCAGTGGGGGCTAGTTGAGGGAAGAGATGAATGTCTAGAGGTGAGTGTGGAAAATGAGTGGAAGAGTAGGAATGAGAAAGCATTAGGACTTATCGCACTCAGTTTAAATAATGAAATCATTCATCACATCACAAGGATACAATGGGCAAAAGATGCATAAGATGAAGTCAATAAATTATTTGGCACTCAAGCAAAAAATTCAAAGATAAATCTGTTAATGTAATTCTACAAACTGGAAATGAAGGAAAGTGAACCTTTCATCACACACTTGAAAAAATATAAAAGCATTAAGCAACAACTGGCAGCTATTGGCAAAAAGGTAGAAGATGATGAGGCACTAGTAGTGCTTCTGAAGAGTGTGGACAAAGGTGAATATGAAAACATTGTAGCAACATTAAAGAATGTACCTGAATTGAAGCTGCACGAGATAGAAGGAGGTCTACTAGAGCAAGAGACCAGGGTCAAACAGAAGAAATGGCTGGACTCAACAACTGGAGAAGAAAAAGCATTCTTCACCCGAGGAGGATTCTCTCAGGGAACGAGGAACGAGGAAGAGGCAGAGTAGGAGGAAGGACCTTCACTTGCCACAACTGTGGAAAGCCAGGACACATGAGACTGCTACTGTAAACCCAGTGGAAAAGGAAGAAATCGGCAAACTTCATGGAGGCTCCTAAGGAAGTGGAGTTAGATCATCTTTTCTGAGAGAAGAGAGAGAGAGAGAGAGAGAGAGAGAGAGAGAGAGAGAGAGAAAACCCACAACCCAATGTAACCTACCCCAATAGAGTAAAACCACCTCTGAGCCACCGCCGATGATGTAGGCCATGTGTTAGATGTATGTGTGAGCACTTTAGTCAAGGTCACGGGCATTGTAGTAGCCTTGGACACATAGAGAGAGAGAAAGAGTGTCAAGGACTAAGAGTTAAGGGACTTGAGGCACTGGTTGTGGACTATCAAGTAAGAGGGAAACTTGGTATAGGGTCTAGGTGTGCTAGGAGTATTCACTTGAGGGGAGGTGTTGAAATATACAAGTGAATAGGGTGTGTGTGTGGGAACAAGCCCTTAGCAAGAGGCTATAAAAGAGAATTTGTAAATGTGAGAGAAGTTGTTAAAAGGTGAGAAGTATCTACTAGGGGAGAATAAAGGGTAGCACGAGAAGATATAGGAGGTGTGGAGATATTCTAGGAAGAGGTGGAGAGAATCAAGCAAAAGAGGTGGAGTGAATCAAGGAGAGATCAGTGGGATTAGATGCTTGGATGTAAACTCTATAAATTGAGGCATTGGCCTAATGAGAATTTGCTTGTTTTTTATTATCCATGCCTACGTTAAGCTATCAGTTAATTGCTCACTAATCACGTCTTAATTATCATCTAATCTCTTTTCTAATGATGTTGATTCTAGCATTTGATCCACCATAGCTCATCACATTGCTGCAAATTTAACATGGTATCAGAGCCTAGCCTAGAATCCATCAAATTTATGAGCCCATTATCTTGCTAATCACCTAGCTAATTAAGATTAGTAGATAATTAAGTTTTTTACCCTTTTTTTAAAGAGCTTTTGTACCCCCAACTGGTGGAGGGGCTTGATCTCCCTCCAGGATTAACAATAGCCTTCAAGACTTTAGCCACACATAGCCACAAGCCTTGTGCTTCAGCCCAGCTAAACGAATCACCAAACCGCCTTCTACAACTGCATAATTTTGTGAATTTACTGGCGCCTTTTTTCTAAAGAAAATTTGAGAGCTTGTTTGCACCAAACGCAATGGCTCTAATTCCTCTTGGCCCTAGGGGTTTTCAATGGTGCTCTACAAGCTAGTGAAGACAGGTTTTTATTTCATCAACTCTACAGTGAGATCCAAGCTCTCCATCAAATCTGCAGGTGACTTTGGTAAAACAGAGATTAAGCATTCAATGTTTGGTCAAATCTTATGTTTCTTGGCTTAATCCTCTACTAGACTAATTGCTATTGATGGCCTTGAAAGGATTTGAGCTTATTTGAACTCTAAGGCTCCAGATCTGGACTCCCCGTATACTCTATTTTTTGCACACAAAACAAAGATTAATTTACTAATCAATGATTAATCAGCACTAATCACTATATTTTGGTGCAATTGAGGGTTCAAATTAACCATTAGGTATCTGATACAGATTTTGATAACTTCAAATTGCAATTCGGAGATGGTTTGAAACTCCATTCATTCTGTACAGATAAATTTCTAGTAAATTTATGCTAATAAATCTGTTGTAATCATCACCTAAACACCAGATTGAGTTGTAAAAGGGTAGACACTGCCCTTGAATCTTGAAATTGGATCAAGAGGTAAGACCCCCTTCACATCATCATGAGTACAGCACAAGAGATAGCCAAATTTAATGGGGAGCAGTTTTATACATGGCAAACAAAAACCATGTATCTGCTCATGAGGAAAAATATGTGGGGGCTAGTTGAGGGAAGAGATGAATGCCCAGAGGTGAGTGGGGAAAATGAGTGGAAGAGTAGGAATGAGAAAGCATTAGGACTTATCGCACTCAGTTTAAATGATGAAATCATTCATCACATCACAGGGATACAATGGGGAAAAGATGCATGTATGAACTCAATAAATTATTTGGCACTCAAGCAAAAAATTCAAAGATAAATCTGTTAATGCAATTCTACAAACTGGATATGAAGGAAAGTGAACCTTTAATCACACACTTGAACAAATATAAAAGCATTAAGCAACAATTGGTAGCTATTGGCAAAAAAGTAGAAGATGATGAGGCACTAGTAGTGCTTCTGAATTGAAACGATGAGTTGCTACATGCTAGCATTCATCACATCATTTGACATACTCAGGAGTGTCATCCACCCATTAAAGTGGGCCAACATAACCCAACTATGAGAACCTTACAAGTAGTGATATCTATTGCAAAGAGCCCATCAGCACACTAGACAGAGTAAGCATGTTCAAGGAGGAAGACAAACTCGTCTTCTCTAACACAACATCTTAGGATTTTGTCTTTGCCCTGCTTGTAAAGTTGACCCACCGATAAGCTGGTAAGCGGGTGCCTTTTTTATTAAACAACAGGCACGATCCTTGTTGAGAAGAGGATCAACTAGTAATCCATTAGCTAAGAAGTGAGCCACTTCTTCGCCCCATTCAGAAATTAAACAAAGTTGAAATAGGGCAGCATCTGGTAAAAGCATCGTCTACTCCCACTAGTTATTCACTATTGGGAATCTTTATAATGTGATCTACAAGAACATGTTGGGAGCATTTCCTCATTGTAAACAGTGAAGTCGAACTCAAGCAAGATAAGCAGCCACTTGGTGATTATGCCTGTCATACAGGGCTTATTTACTAGGTACAAGAGGGCTTGATGATCTACGAAGAAAACGAACTTGGTCGCCAAAAGATAATGGTGGAACTTCTTAACCGTCGTGTAAACCATCTCTAACCACTCTCTCTCAGTTGTGGTGTAATTCCAATTGGCTTCGTTGTGTTGGTGGCTAGCAAAACTGATGGGGAAGTCCATCTTATGTTCGCCTAGTTAGGCTAGCACGCATCCTATAGCAAATGCCTAGTTAGGCTAGCACGCATCCTATAGCAAATGCCGAGGAATCTATGTGGACATGGAAGATGAGATCCTTGTTGGGGGATCTCAGGATTGGAGCGCTTGCCAATGATTTTTTGAGTTTGCTATAGGCCCTTTGGCATTCTTCTGTCCAATCAAAAACTATAAGGAGTCCGTAAAGGGGTCTAGCAATATCAGCGTACATAAAAATGAATTGCTGATAATAGCCGACATGTCCCATGAAGCGCTGGATACCTTTGAAGTTAGTGGGTGGGGGCAACTCAAGAATGAGCCGCACTTTGTTGTCATCAGTTGAAATTCTGCACCTAGAGACAATGTGTCCCAGGATCACACCGTGACCCAAATTTGACATTTGAGAGGGTTCAACAAGATGCGATATAACCTGCATCTTTCTAGCACTTTGCGTAGACATACTAGGTGCTCCTTCCAAGAGGAATTGACACAAAGGTCATTCATAAAGACTTTAAAGAACTTCTGAAGATATTCCTTGTAAGCCGTACACATTAAGCATTGGAAGGTTCAAGGGGCATTGGTCAACCCAAAGGGCATAACTCGATATGCTTATGTAGCCCATTCAATGGCAAAAGCAGTTTTGTGCTGGTCCTTGGGATCAATCACAGCACGTGGTTGTATCTTGAGAATCCATCTAAGAAGTTGTAAGCTTCCTTTTCCGCTACCATTTCTAGCACATGTTCAGTGAATGGGAGGGGATAGTGGTCCCTAATGGTGGCGGCATTAACCTTTTTGAAGTCAACACACACTCTGACTTTTCCAATCTTTTTAGGCACTATTATGATTGGTGATACCCACTCTGTATGTTCAATTTCATAGATGAATCTGGCGTCAATAAGTCTTTCAATCTCCTCTCGGACCATCTTGGAGTACTTATGGATCATAGGATAGGCTCGTTGTTTGACTGGCTTGGCTCCATCAACCATTGGAATGGCGTGTTAGACCACTTCTAGAGGTACACCCTTTCTATCCGTGTACTTCCAAGCGAAGCAGACCTGGAATTCAGTCAAGAGAGTAATGAGCTCAGTCTCTTCTTCCTTTGAAAGGTCTTCTACAACAAATATGGGCCTTGGGTCTTCACCCGAGCCCATAGTTGTCAAGTACGATACCGTACGGTTCGTACGATATGATACTATACGAAAAAATACGGTATGATATAAATTTTTTTTCTTATCATACGATATAATTTTTTTCTTATCGTACAATAAAATACGGTGTTTTTAAAAAATACGGTGTTTTAAAAAAATACTTATAAACTTAGGTATTTCCAAGTCCAAAAAAATACGGTGTTTTAAAAAAATAATTATAAACTTAGGTATTTCCAAGTCCAGATATGGAGTATTTTAGAAAGGAGGGAAGCATCATAGTATAGAGGAAGCTCAAACAGCCATAGATAAGCAAAAGAAAGACCATTACCTACCAAAAAATTGATTTTTTTTTGGGAAAAAAATTTCAAAAAAATTCCTTTAAAAAATCCGTATGAGTACGTACGATATCGTACCGTATGGTATTCCGTACGATATGCCGTCATACGTCATACAAAAACAACCATGCCCGAGTCTGCCAAGTTCACTTCCTTAACCTTGGATCGTCATATGAGGTCCTAGGTTGCCCACTATTAGACCTACGAATCATATTGAACAAAGAGGTTGGCTATTTGGAAGGTCTTAAAGTGCTTGGGCACCTGTCATGTTTCTTCGACTTTACCACTTTCCTTGTCAATTAGCCTTTTGGCTTCTTCTTCTACGAGTGCTGACTTTTTATTGCATGCCTTGTATGTGGAGCGGCAAAGGTTTTCAGGAACTGGTTCTGGTTGAATGGGTTCAACTGGCAGTGGGACAATAGTGTGGACCAAAAAAGAGAGTTGTTTGCAAACTCTTTTTGCCATATTTCATTGAAATGCTCATGTGATTCCACGACACTCACATATTTCAACCAACGGGTTGCTGAGTTGTCTAGGAAGATGTACCGCTGTGGCCTAGGGGATCCCTCAGGCCTGTGAGTTTTATGGGAGCGTGTACTCCTTGATGTCTTAGCTTGAACAACCTGTTCAAGCTCTTGCGTGGCTATATTGGGAAGATATGCTGAACCAAGCATGTATAATGATGTAAGCTCTTGGCGGTCTGTCGTGGCAAACCTTCTACCAGTTTTTCTAGGCAAGATGTCCAGGGTAGCGAGGATATGCATCCAGTTCCCAGAGTCTTCTAACTCTAGAAGAGGTGCGCAATCCTCACTCTCCTTTTCATCTTCCAGTGTTTTATGGCATGTCTGGCACATATGGACTTCATTAGTTTGTGTAGTTATTGACTGAGTCCTCTGCAAATGGTCTGCCACTCATGGGTGTACTTTCCATGTGTGCGGATTGATCTTGAAGGTAAGATCTTTTCTCCGAATGTAGATGTGGTCAGTATCCCAATCATGGATCATCTTGGATTCTTGCATAAAGGGTCTGCCAAAGGATGCAGTCATATGAAACTGGCTGACGTCCAAAATTCATCCACCACAAAAGTGTGGCGGTAGGTGGTTCCCATAATCTTAATTTTAAGATCCCTTAGTAGACCAATGGATCTAGCGATAGCTACATCAACAAGTTTAACTAGAAATCGGGTGTTATCCAAGGCAGGTGCTCCCCATTTTTCCTAGCATTGTTTGGTCACAAAGCTTACTCCGGCTCCTCTATCCAAGATTGCAGTAACTTGGTGGCCGTCAAAAGTTATCAGCAAGGCCGCATTAAGTTCATCACCTTCAAAGTATTGTTTGAGCTTGTTCACTCAAGAACGGTAGGAGTCCCTTTTACCTTAAGAGGTATGTGGAATTCTTCTTCCTCAGATTCATCAGAGCTGTCGGGCTCCATGGTTTTGTGCATGCCTGCCCCCTAAGACATCCCTCCATCTAGTCTTTCAAGTCGTTCCATAGGCCCGGGCTACCTTGGAGCAAGGTGCCGATAGGGATTTAGACATGAGAAGAGAGGAAAGAAGAGAGACCTGCAATGTCTCTTGGACAGAGGCTATCCTTTGAGGAAGGTTGGGTCTGCTTTGTCTTAAGCTTTTTGAAGTGTATGGGATGGGAACAGGGATTTCTACATTGGTTCCCCTATGATGTTCATCTCCCAAGTCTCTAAGATATTCCACCACCCTATCTCCCTGTTGGGGGTAACTTTTGCTTGTGTTAACTCTTGCGAGAGTGGTTGGTCTGGAAGCTCGCAAGGATATACCTGAGCATCATGCGTAGGTCTTTGGTTTGAGACAGACGAGCATGGTTCTCAAGGTAGGCAGTAGGAGGATCAGCTTCCCACTAAGCTTGGCACTCATGACTCTTGGGCGGCTAGGAGTCTTTCTTTTTTCTCAATAGGATTTGGATATTCCATAAGCTTTTTTGGTAGTTGACGGATGTCAATGGGTTCTTTGGCTCAAGCAGTGACACATAGCATATCTTCTTCTTAAGATGAAGAAGTCAAAGGATGAGTTGTTGTGCTAGAGTCAAAATCGGTTTTGATAATAACTCGGCCTTCTCCCTTTCCAATCTTGGTCGATTTCTTTCGTGAGCGTTGAGTTGCTCATGCTTGTTCAAGGGCTCTTGCTTGACCATGATTTTGTGAGGTTGATGCCTCTACTGCAGCATGTGCCACAACCCTTTGCCTATTTTGTAGTCTGGTCACTGCGTTGAGAGGGATGCTTGAATGAAACCATCTCTAACACTCACCAGGTGAAGGTTGGTGCTGGGATTAGCTTCATGAGCCTTTCAAGAGGATCCTAGTCTCAACGGACAATCTTTGTAAAGGTGATCGATATACCACATCCTACACACAATGGAGCTAGGGTGGGAGCACCTACAGGGGCACTTACCATACCCTTTTGATTGGGACAACACTCAGCCGCTTGGTGAGGTCTACCACAATTGTAGCACTATATAGGTGGTATTTTAGTTGTCCGGTTCATGTCCCTAGCCCGAGGTATCGGGGTTGCTAAGTACACAGGGTACATTTGATTGCCCTCCATAACATAGTGACTTAGGATTTGTGAAGGTGGTCTTTGTTGGCTCTTGGGTTTCATAAGTGGGAGTCTCCATGATTTCTCCATCATTCCCATCCTCAAAGAGTTATGTCAGGGTTATTTGACGAAATGGTGCGACTGTGGGTGTAACAGGGGCTGAGGTGGGAGGACTGGGGGTGCTAAGGGCATTTCTAGTACCCTAAGGATTCCTCTTTGGGCCACTTCTTGGCTAGGTTGAGGTGCGTTATGAAGCGCTAGAGTTAGCAAAGCCAGTGGTTGGCAAGCAGTGCCTGAGGCTCGAGCTAGAGCTGCCTTGTGGTGGTAACAGTTGGAGATTTCATGATTGCCCCACTTTACACAGTATGTACAATAGAGGCTTGGTCGGGTCTCAAATGAGGACACTCGGTGCCAGTATGGTTTTCTCGATAGGTCGGGCACCATATAAGTTTCCTTCTAGGATAGAGATGTGGATGGCCCCCTTGATCTTGGCTTTGGTCGGTTTTGCATTGCTGGTTCAATTGTTGCATTAGGGTAGCAGAGCCAATTGCTCGACACTTTGTCCAGACATAGACTCTTTTGCCTTATCATTAGGCTTTGTGCTGGTGGTCTTGAAGGAGGCTTCATGCACCTTCGGAGTTGCCGAGAATGTGTTCCCTTGAAGTTATCCTCAAACTTCAATGCACTCCTGCAACATTGTTCAAAGGAAGTATGGTCTAAGGCAAACAAGGAGTTATACAGGGGAATGTCATTGAGTCCCTCCAGAAATCTTCCAATTGACCTCTCATCTAAGAATTTATCTCTGGCGCTACAATGTGAGTGGAGATATCTGAGTCTATGAATGTAGTCCCTGATGGTTTCACCCTCCTTTTGCTTAATGTTATTCAACTGTTCGATGGGGCTCCATCGGGTACCTTGATAAGAATACCCCACTTGGAAAGATTCTTTAAAAGCTACGAAGGAAGCTTTATCTTCGCTTGTGAGCCATGTGGACTCCATGCAAAAGGTGCCCCTCTTACCTATACAAGCCAGAGACATGGCAAAGGTTGCCGTTTATGCCAAAAACCTCTTCTCCCCAAAACATTATTCTTCTCCTTGCCCAAATTACACAACCCTTCAACTTCCCCTGCACACAAGCCATGGAGAACCAAGAGGTTCCATCCACCACAAAGAAAATGAAAATCAATGAAGCTGCCAAGACCAGATACTACTATCTAAGTGAAATGAAGCTAAATCAATTGAAGGAAACACTATAGAAGAATCTTGGAGGTTCGAGGATGGAGATTGAGCCAAACATTATGAGAACGAAAGCTCTGGAGATGTTGAACGATAATATCCATCAGGCAGAGCTGGTAAGATTACCCTCTCTCTTCTTATGGAGCTTGCACAAAGAGTGGCATGTAACTTACCAGACTAGGGAATTAATTTTATTGTGCTATGGACTGAGACCTCCAATAGAGTTCCTCAAAGCATGGATGAGAGCCAATTAGACCTCGAGAGGGATCCTAATAGAGCACACATAATACCTTCTCAACAATTACTTCTATCTTCTTTTCAAGGAAGAAGGTATGGCCCTAAATTCCTTAGGTGCTGGACAATGGATTCTCAAGAATTCTCCCTTCTCTCTCTTCTAGTGGGAATTCTTGATTTTCCCGGTTGGCCCATAACCAACCACTCTTTGTTCGATATGGGTAGAGCTACCCAATCTTCCCTTGCATCTCCACTCTTTAATTAAACTCTTACTTGAACCAATAGGGAGAGTACTTGGAATGAGAGAAAACACCACCAACTTGAAGGAACTTCCTAGTCCCATATCTATCAACGTAGGCTTGGGTATCTCTAGGATCAACCAATAGTTTTCAAAAATATCCCCAACACATGCTTCCATTGTGGATGAAAGGATCACTTCATCAAGAACTGCCCTATCAAATTCACTCCCCCTAGCCATAGATCAACCAGCCTGACCCCAAAGAGGATAACTAGGGGTTTCAAATGGTTGGGAGAAGAGGTGGAGGACAAGGATGAAATCAAGCTAGTAGAAATATAACCAGGAGGAGAAACTACAATAGATTCTCCCCTCTTGATAGATATTAAAGACCCTACTGCCAAAGAAGTCTTAAGTGAAGAGGAGGAAGAAGAGGTTTTTAGAACGCAATTTCATGAAAGTGACCTTAAAAAGGAGGTTGAGGCTAAGGACTTCCAAGATGCCTCCTTGGTTAATTTGGATGCCGGCCCCTCACAAGCTAAGGAAGAATCCCCTTCTTTATCTGGTGTCAAAACATAATATTAGAAACTTAGGATTGTCCAAAGTTGAATCTCTTTCCTTAAAAGGAGATAGTCCCAGGTATATGAACTTCTCCCTCTCCATAGTAGAGAAGAGAACCCAAGACTCTACTAAACCCCCTCCTAAAAATAAGAGAACATGAGAAACATGACCTTGGGACTATCTCCTTTCCTTAAAAGGAGATAAGAAACATTTTTGGTTCTCAGCTCTAACCATCCCTTTTGGGAGGGGCGGGACTACAATAAGAGTAGGAGGCCACTAGTTAAACACCATGAGGTGGACCCCTTAAACAAATGAGGAGCTGCTCATCTTGAAGAGAATAATTAC
Organism: Cibotium barometz; assembly: GCF_041138505.1. Taxonomy (NCBI): domain Eukaryota; kingdom Viridiplantae; phylum Streptophyta; class Polypodiopsida; order Cyatheales; family Cibotiaceae; genus Cibotium; species Cibotium barometz. The sequence continues at coordinate 49,801,526 of NC_141060.1, forward strand.
AATCTGGTGATTATCTCAATCTATGCTACTGGTACATATGCCTCAAAACTAGAACTGTGGAGATTAATGATGCATTTCATTGATCCAATAATATTGGTTGGAGACTTCAATATGGTAGAGTCCCCCCAAGGACAGGTTAATTAGCATGGGGCGCACAATTTGAGACCTAGAAAGAAATGAGTCGATGGACCTAAAAGGCGTCCATGCTTTGTTAGGACTTAGCTTGTGATAATGATTTTAAATGGGGCAATGGGCATGTGGGCACTCAGCTAAGAAAAGCAAGCTACACAGATGCTACACATCTAGGAGTATTAGTAATCTATTCCTAAATGCAAAAGTAAAATTCCAACACAGTATCACTTGACGACTACCCGATTCTTGTGTACACTGTCTCCAGGGGCATAAAAGGTCAGAGCGGGTTGGTTTCCCATAGAGCCTAAGCTCTTCCAACTATGAGACAGATGTTAAAGGAAATATGGAACCAACATTTTCTTGTCTACACATCTATGACAAAAGCCTAGCAGTTAAAGAATCTCAGAAGGTGCTTCTGGACATTAAGAAGGTGGTCACCAAAATCAGGACGACAGACAAGAGAGCTAAAAAATATAAGGCTACAAAATCTAGAGACAAAATTCAAGTAGATCTACAAGAGGACTTGATCAAAGTAAGAGATGCACTTAGGAAGGAGGAAGAGATTCAATGAACACTTAAAAAACTCTACCTAAGAGAGTGGTGGGTGTGAGGTGAAAAAAAGAAAGAAAACCCTGCCTCTATAGCTCTTCCACCTCGCAAACTTGGAAACACACACACGAACGGGGGCACCACCAGCCACCGGCTGGAACCTTCTCACACTTCACCACCCAACCCACGCCAGACAGACAGCATAAAACAAGGGTACCATAGACCAATAAACACCCAGCAATATATTTCCAGTCACAACACTTAATACAAGCTTCTTCCGACACAGAAGCCTTACTCACACCACTATAAACAAAACACTCACTCAGGCCTGTCACTACACCACATCCCCAATCACCACATGATCCACTCGCTTGCCTGCTGTACCAATCACACCAGAATGAACCCGGCCACTCACTCTTCAGAAGGCGCCCCACCAGCTAACCCTCAAGTCTCTGCAGCCCATCACTTCTGCATGTGTCGTCAGCAGCAGCTTCACCATCATCTCTCTCTCACTCTCTGTGCTGATCCTCTGCCAGCCTCGCACAAACCCAAGCAGCTTATCTGCCCTGCACCGGCCCACCACCAAGCAGCAACACCAACCTTTCTCTCTGCTTCACTCGGCACCCTGCTCACTGTCCACTGTCGGCTTCAGCTACGCGGCCCACACCAGCCCTCGTAGATCACCTGTCCACCAGCCAAAACCTACAGCTCTGGCGGTCCTTACACTTCAACCCACGCTCAGCTCCTCTCGCACCTACAGCAGCCTGGCCACCAACTTCAAGGCAGCCTCCCTGCGGTTTATCTTCAGCTGCGCTCCTCAGCTTCCCTTCACTTTATCTTGTAGCTGCGCGCCAGAGAGACAGCCTCGTGCAGCTCTTCCACTGTCGGCTTCGGTTACGCCTGAGAGCCCCCCGTCATATACAAGGTGACCGTTTTTCTTTTTCTACAGCCATCTCCGACTCGCCAGCTTCACCAAGCTTCTGGATTGCACGCTGGCAGTTAAATATGCCTCCACGTGGCTATTACTTTGGTTGGCCACGCTTATTATATTTCTTTTATTTTACTTAAAGCCTAATAGATGGCCGCCCCCAATAGCTTTCACACCAATACTCAATACGACCTTGGCCACATCAAATATTGCTTCCCGGTTTCCACACACATTCAAACCCAGCCTTCCAGTGCCCATGCTTCCATACCTTTAATTGCAATCTTTAATTGCCCAGTTATTTCTTTGGGGACGCACACATACTCAAAGCCGAATAGCTGAAACCATCTCTAGCAACCCACGTTTCGGACAGGCCTGCAACAACAGGCTCAAAACAAATCCGTCCACGCTGTACACCTGGCAACGCCCTCAAAGCCAAAACCTTCACACACGTCATGCATCCATATATACACAAGCCCGAAATACCACTCAAAAAAATGCCTGACATACTTTGCCACCCCCCCATCTGCTAGAGCATTCAAGCTCAGCAGCAAAACACATATTCGATAGCTATCCACCAGGATCAAAAGGAAACAGCAACTCACCATCCCATTCCCCAATATCCGTGAAACACAATGGCTGCATCACCGCATACCAAACGTCAACCACGTGCATCACAAAATCATTTCTGTCCATCATCTGATCAGCATTCACAGACTCTGACCACACAGCATCATTTTCAAGCCTTTGCTCTTCACCCACAACCAACCTCCCCGCCTTCAAAACCTGTGGCATTGCAGCATCTAGCATCCCATCCGTCAACACCTATGAAGGCCAGCTTCCAGCATTTTGACCTTTATCCACACAAAAATCCATATCCTTCCCAAGAGCAGTGTCCACCAGCACTTCCAGCTCCTGTATTTTAGGCATCTCTTCACCACTATACAGCTCAACTGGTTCAGAATCTTTGTCATCCAGGGATTTTGCCTTCAGCAGTTCAGCAACCCACAAAGAAGCCTTTGCTACACTCTCAACCATGTCTGCATCCATCTCCATCTCTAGCTCCTGTTCATCAAGGCTAGCAACTTCCCATATATCATCCTCAGGCATACTACTCTCCTCACAACGCTCTTCATCAGCCAAATCCACATGCATACCTTCTTGAGTGTTGCCAACCCCCCTGGTATCATCGTCCAAGACTCCCCAGCACCTAATGCATCAAATGGAAACACATCCACATCATCCATCGCAGGTACCATACCATCATCAAGCTGTCCCAGAAAATCCAAGATTATAGGATCTTCCTCCACGCTCTCCACATCCGCATCCGCATCCGTCTTCACTTCATCAGAAATCTCTACCCCATCCTCCTCCCTTGTAGAATCTGGCAAAAAACCATCCTCAAAGCATCCTGTATCCAGCTCCTCTTCCTTCTTATCATCAGCCAATCCCAAGGCATCATCCTCTTTGCTTCCATGTGCATGCATATCATCCAGATCCAATTGCAAATGATCTCCAATAGAACCTTCCAACTCACTGTCATGTACAGCCATGATGTCCAAATCCAAAGAAGAATCCACTGGCAACTCCTCATCTTCACTTTGCTCCTTCACCTGCTTTTCATCCACCTGCACCTGCTTAAAAGACTTTGGGGAAAAAATCAGAAGGCATATAAAACATCCCCCTTTGCACCTAATATCGGCCTTTGAGGCTCCTGTCTAATTAAGCTTTGCATAGAACTCTTATCCACCTCAACCAAATTAACCTTGCAGCAGACACAACACCTTCATACGGATAAATACCCATCTCCATCTGCTTCAAAACCTTGCCTTCCTTTTCCCTAGCAACTCTAACAGCATCATCAAATGACCTGGGATTCTTTAACTCAACCCTGACCCTCAAATGGGGTAGCAAACCATCAATAAACAAACTCTTCTTTATAAACATAGGAGGAACTTTCTGCTTTAATGTCATACACCACTTACTCCACAAACATGTAAATACCTGCACAAAATCATCCAGTGATTGCCCATGTACCTGCTTCAAGATGCATAACTCTTGCCAAAGCACACCTGAATCCTCCACGCTGAAAACGCTCCAAAAGGCCTTCTTTCAACCTGTCTAAGGTCAAAACACCAGCATCCTGTGCTTCAAAATCCTTAAGCCAGCTTCGAGCATCTCCCTTCAAGAAAATCTTTATCAACCTTAGAACCTGCTCTTCATCAGTGACATGGTTGCTAATGCATGCCAACTCCATCTGCTCCAAGAAGTCACACACATCCTCTCCCTTCCTGCCATGAAACTCTGGATAGGACCACATCATGACAACCTATAACAATCCCTGAGCTCTCCTCAGCGGAACATACGCCAAAGCACAACGCCAGAGTTATCCTCAGTCAAACAATGCCAGAGCAACTCCTCAGTGGGGGCACCAGAAGGATGTGAGGTGAAAAAAAGAAAGAAAACCCTGCCTCTATAGCTCTTCCACCTCGCAAACTTGGAAACACACACACGAACGGGGGCACCACCAGCCACCGGCTGGAACCTTCTCACACTTCACCACCCAACCCACGCCAGACAGACAGCATAAAACAAGGGTACCATAGACCAATAAACACCCAGCAATATATTTCCAGTCACAACACTTAATACAAGCTTCTTCCGACACAGAAGCCTTACTCACACCACTATAAACAAAACACTCACTCAGGCCTGTCACTACACCACATCCCCAATCACCACATGATCCACTCGCTTGCCTGCTGTACCAATCACACCAGAATGAACCCGGCCACTCACTCTTCAGAAGGCGCCCCACCAGCTAACCTTCAAGTCTCTGCAGCCCATCACTTCTGCATGTGTCGTCAGCAGCAGCTTCACCATCATCTCTCTCTCTCACTCTCTGTGCTGATCCTCTGCCAGCCTCGCACAAACCCAAGCAGCTTATCTGCCCTGCTACCGGCCCACCACCAAGCAGCAACACCAACCTTTCTCTCTGCTTCACTCGGCACCCTGCTCACTGTCCACTGTCGGCTTCAGCTACGCGGCCCACACCAGCCCTCGTAGATCACCTGTCCACCAGCCAAAACCTACAGCTCTGGCGGTCCTTACACTTCAACCCACGCTCAGCTCCTCTCGCACCTACAGCAGCCTGGCCACCAACTTCAAGGCAGCCTCCCTGCGGTTTATCTTCAGCTGCGCTCCTCAGCTTCCCTTCACTTTATCTTGTAGCTGCGCGCCAGAGAGACAGCCTCGTGCAGCTCTTCCACTGTCGGCTTCGGTTGCGCCTGAGAGCCCCCCGTCGTATACAAGGCGACCGTTTTTCTTTTTCTGCAGCCATCTCCGACTCGCCAGCTTCACCAAGCTTCTGGATTGCACGCTGGCAGTTAAATATGCCTCCACGTGGCTATTACTTTGGTTGGCCACGCTTATTATATTTCTTTTATTTTACTTAAAGCCTAATAGATGGCCGCCCCCAATAGCTTTCACACCAATACTCAATACGACCTTGGCCACATCAAATATTGCTTCCCGGTTTCCACACACATTTAGACCCAGCCTTCCAGTGCCCATGCTTCCATACCTTTAATTGCAATCTTTAATTGCCCAGTTATTTCTTTGGGGACACACACATACTCAAAGCTGAACAGCTGAAACCATCTCTAGCAACCCACGTTCCGGACAGGCCTGCAACAACAGGCTCAAAACAAATCCGTCCACGCTGTACACCTGGCAACGCCCTCAAAGCCAAAACCTTCACACACGTCACGCATCCATATATACACGAGCCCGAAATACCACTCAGAAAAACGCCTGACAGTGGGCTGGGAAGATAGATAGACCCTCTAGATAAATGTTCTCTCTTCGAAAGAAAAAAGGTGCCATAGATCATATCCCTAAGTTAAGGGATACATGAGGAGGACATGCAAAATCAATAGTCGAGAACACGAAGATTGTTAAAGCTCACTTTTCTACCATCTTTGGGACACATGACGAATACACAGAGGATAGAAAAGAAGCAATGCACCTAATTTTAAATTACAGGGAGAAAACATTACATGTGAGTCTCTCAGCCATTCTAGAAGAATATATAACCAAGGGAGAGCTTGAGGATGTAACTGAAAAGATGCAGGGGGGAAGAGAGCTTGAGCTCTTGCAAGCACACACACTCACAAAACCCTAATAGAGAACACACAAGGTGAGAGGCTGAAAATCTTCTTCTTCTTCACTCAACACTCAACACACCATATACAAGATAAGAGTACACACAATATGAAAGGTACTCAACCAATACATACACGGGTTCTCTATAGTGTGAACCCAACTAAATGAGCTGGCGCTATAACTATGCCAGTCTCTAGAATGGCTGTCACACACAGCCTATCATCCCACTTTGCTTTGACGCAGCCACTGCTATCACAACTCTCACTGTTGCCATCTTGGCAACTGGGCTGAAAGTTTCCTCATAATCAATGCCATATGTCTGCGCATATCCTTTGGCTACCAATCTAGCCTTGTACCTGTTTATGCTTCCATCACTGTTATGTTTAACTTTGTACACCCACTTGCATCCAATGGCTTTCTTGCCTTCAGGCAATTACACTAAATCCCAAGTCTCAATTCCATATAGTGCATCCATCTCCTCATCCATAGCTTTCTCCCAACACACATTTCCAACAGCCTCATCAATGCATGTGGGCTCAACAACCTGCACAACCTTTGCCATATATGCATAGTGATGTGCCACATAACCATCATAGGTGAATCTCTGCACAGGATTTTTCACTCTCCCAGATCTTCGCAGCTTTTCATTCATGGCTTCCATAGCCTTCTTTACACCAGGTGTTCTCATATCTAGGATCCCAAGCTCCTCATCAAGGCTCATATCTGAGCCACTAGACTCTCCATCAACATGAGAATGCCCTGCAGAAATGTCAGGCATACCAAGGGGCTCACCCACTTTCTCTTTTCCTTTTCATGATGTACTAATCACATTTGCAGGACTGGTATTATGACGCAGCCTGCCACTCTATGGTCTATCAACAGACCCACTAGATGAGGACTCTCCTGGTCCACTCAAAGACTGTGATTGCTGACCTGCATTCTGTGCAACCACACTTCCACTCACATCAGCCCCAACAGCTTCTTTTTCAGCAGCATACCAACTGCTCATCTCATCAAAGACAACATCCCTGCTTACCCTCAACTCACGTGTAGCAGGGTTATAACACCTGTATCCCTTTTGCTCAAGGGAATATCCAATAAACACACATTTTTCAGCTTTCGGATCCAATTTAGTTCTCAGCTCATCTGGCACATGCACATATGCAATGCATCCAAAGACTTTCAGATGAGACAAATCTAGTTTTCTGCCAGTAAACCTCTCCTCTGGAGTTACATCATGTATGGCTGCAATTGGAGTCCTGTTCATGATGTATACTGTTGTAGAAATAGCCTCAACCCAATAGCTATGCGGCATATTCTTCTCTTCCATCAATGCTCGCGCAATCTCAGCAATGTGTCTGTTTTTCCGCTCAGTAACTCCATTTTGCTGCGGAGTGTATCTACATGTAAACTGTCTCCGAATACCATTCTTCTTCAAAAATTCAGAGAACTCATTGGAGAAGTACTCTCCCCCTCCATCTGACCTTAGGCACTTTACATATTTCCCTGTTTGCTTTTCAACCAAAACTCTGAAATTCTAGAAGTGAGTGAACACCTCACTCTTCTCCTTCATGAAATATACCCACACTTTCCTTGTGTGGTCATCAATGAAGGTCACATAATACCTGCAGCCTCCCATAGACATGGTCTTCGTAGGACCCCATTCATTTAAATGTACAACATCTAGTGCATTTCTGCTCACATATCTGTTACGTGGAAATACATGCTTTGTTTGCTTTCCAAATTGGCATGCTTCACATATTCTCTGCACACCTTCCACTTTAAACTTTGATAGCCCTGTCACAATTCCTTTAGTCTGCATAGACTTCATTCTCTGCACATTCACATGTCCAATTCTTTTATGCCAAATGTCTGTGTCTGCAACAATTCCTGAACCATTTGCAAACATCGCAGCACTCATTTCAGGCATGTCTACATTCAATGTAAACATTCTGCCCACTCATTTCAAGCATGTCTACATTCAATGTAAACATTCTGCCCACTCTGTTGTCTTTTGCAACCAACCTGCACTTGTCTTTAAAGTCTTCAACATAACAACCATCAGGGTTAAACCGAACCTGCAAACCCTGCTCAATCATCTGGCCAACTGAAACCAGATTCTTTGTTATGTTTGGAACGTGAAGTACATCTGCAAGGTACTTCACTTTGCCATCCTGCATATAGATAATGACACATCTCCAACATGGGCAATTGGATGAGCAGTGTCATCCCCTGTTTCCACAAAACCTGGTCTTTCCGGGTTTTTCATCTCCTTGAACCACTCCCCATGACTTGTCATGTGGTTTGAAGCACCTGAATCCACATACCATACATCATCTTTTTGTGCTGCATCAACATTTTCAGACATGGCATCACGACATGCTGCATAACAAACAACCTTTTATTATCCTCATTATTTCTACTTAAGGATGCATAGTTGTTTTGCTGCACTTTTCCATTTTGCATGTCAGCTTGCTTCTTATAACATTCTGCCTGCACATGTCCAGGCTTACCACAATAATAGCATTCACGTGCATCATTATACTGCCTTTGCCAATTTCCACGGCCTCTTTGACTCCCCCTGCCTCTGAATTTGCCTCTTCCACACCTACGTGTTGTTGTTGTTGTTGTGTATTCCGGGACTGTTGTTGTTGCCGCTGCTGGCCATAATTCTGATTACCTGTTCGGCCACCTCCTTGACCGCGTCCACGGCCTCCTCTACCTCGTCTCCTGTTCTTGAACTTGTGTAGAAGGCCTGTTGCTCTGAACTGTTTTTGTTTTGTGAAGACTGTTGGTCTTCACCCAAGCTCTTCTCTTCTATAATCAGCATTCTATAATCAGCATAGACACCAAATCTGTAAAGTTGGGAATGTTTTTCTGAGTCTGAATAGACGTCTTGAATGCCTTGTATTGTGGCCCGAGACCACGTAGACAGACCTCCACCTTATCATCATCATCTACTGACACACCAATAGATGCAAGGGATTCCACAATACCCTTTATCTTCAATGCATAGTCATCCACAGACATGCTCTTTTTCTCCACAGTATGAAGCTCATTCTTCAACTGTATCTTACGTGCCTTGGTATTTATTTCATAGAGTTTAACCAAGGTGTCCCACGCCTCCTTGGGGGACTTGGCATCTTGAATGTGCCCAATCATGGTGTCCTGTATACTAATGGAGAGCCAATACATAACTTTCCTGGCTCCTTGGTTCCAGTCTTTAAACTCTTTCACATCCGCAGTAGTCGGTATCTCTGGTGCCTCTTCATGCTCACCTTCTATGTAGTCTCAATAGCCCTTTCCCATCAGGAAATTCATCAACCTGAACCTCCAAGCATGGAAGTTATTCTTATCAAGCTTCTTAGCCACAATCTGGGTTATATTTGACATCTTGCCAGACACACAATTTTACCAGAAATAGCACTCTGGTTTGTCCTGCACAAACTGCTGTATTTCTGCAGTGGTACTGTAGTACTCTCAAATGTCACAACTAGTGACTTCAATTTGCATACATACACCAACTGTTGACCTCTTTGGTAGCACCCACAGTGTCTACACAGTCAATCTGTCTTCCTACAGTTCTTAAAACAGAGTTCTGCAGAGAATCGATGACTTACCCGCGCAGTGCTCGAAATTGCCCGCTTTCTGAAAAACGGAGGTCCAGACGCGCCCGAAACGCGTTTTTGGCCCAGAACATTTCGTTCGATAGGACAGTATAGTTGCCCTATAGCTTTACTCCCACGAAGAAAGCTCCTCAATCAGAGATCATTTGCCGGTGCCTCCCATAGAGCTCCCCACAAGGGAGTAGTCACCAACACAAATAGGGAAGAGTAGTTGAAGCTCTTACCCTCGTACCGCTTCCTATGGTTCTCTTGCTTGCAGCTCAGCCCTTAGCACAAACCAGGCTCTGATACCATGAAAAGATGCAGGGGGGAAGAGAGCTTGAGCTCTTGCAAGCACACACACTCACAAAACCCTAATAGAGAACACACAAGGTGAGAGGCTGAAAATCTTCTTCTTCTTCACTCAACACTCAACACACCATATACAAGATAAGAGTACACACAATATGAAAGGTACTCAACCAATACATACACGGGTTCTCTATAGTGTGAACCCAACTAAATGAGCTGGCGCTATAACTATCCCAGTCTCTAGAATGGCTGTTACACAGCCTGTCATCCCACTAGCCGCATATCACCCAATATCTCACCAACCATGCCAGTGGTGTAAGTGTGGGGCCTATCCCCCAGGCGGGTCATCAGTGTCCACCGCCTCACTAGACGAGCTCGATATCTCAACAGTAACAATATAGGACTTTATGGTCTTCCTGCAGAATTCTATAAAACCTACAAGACTTCCTATTAAAACCTTTTCTTAAGGTATGTAAGGAATCGTTCAAATTTGGTGCCTTTCCCTTCTCCATAAATGAAGGGGTCGTCAAATTAATTCTATAAAACCTACAAAGACTTCCTGTTAAAACCTTTGCTTAAGGTATGAAAGGAATCATTCAAATTTGGTGGCCTCCCCTTCTCCATAAATGAAGTGGTCATCAAATTAATTCACAAAAGGGGCGGCCTGAAAGATGACATCTCGAACTGGAGACCTATTACTATGCTGAATACTGCAAACAAAATCTATGCAAAAGCCATGGCTAACCAACTATCCACACATCTAAAAGATTGTATAAGGCTTGAACAAAAAGGTTTTATTAAGGGCAGATACATCTTGGATGCCATCATAGCCTTGTGGGAAGGTGTAGAGCATGCCCAGCAAACTCAACAGGATTTCATGTTCTTCAAGATCGACTTCGATAAAGCCAATGTGACAGGCTAAATTGAAATTTCATCCTTCAATACCTCAAAGATATGGGGTTGGGACCGAACTTCGTTCTTATGATTAAACTCCTATTTGGAAATGCACATGCTACAGTGACAGTCAATGGACATCTCACTAAAATATTTAATCTTTAGAGATCCATAAGGCAAGGATGCCCCTTGGCTCCCCTTTTATTTACTATTACAGCAGCTACCCTTGGTTGGTTGGTTCAAAATGCAATGGACAAAGGTCGGGTAAAAGGTATATCCCCACCAGATAATAAAGGGCTAACATGTCTTCATCAACAGTCGCTAGATGACACCAATAGGCTGATTCATAATGACCAGTCATCTATATTAGAACTTTGAGAATGCCTCCTCAGACTTTTTTGTTTGGCATCAGGGTCTATAAAAATCAACCATGAAAAACAGGAATTAAAACCATGCTTAGTGAGCTTCCGCAGTGGCTCTTGGAGGATCAAGGATGCAAATGTTTAAAGGAAGGTCATATTTTTCAGGCTGTTGGGTATACCGATGGGTTTCAGAGTAAACTTGCATTAGAGGGGTGGATGTGGGTAATGGAAAAACTGCAAGAAAAATTCAAAAAGTGAACGTTTGTTAGTAGAATAATTGTTCTCAAACACATTCTCTTCCCACTACAATCTATTTTCTTTCATGATGCTGGCGGCGATCCAATGTAGATCTCAAAAAGCTAGAGAAACAATGCAGGAACTTTCTATGGTTAGGTGATGCAAAAGAGGGAAAATTTCCTAAAGTAGCATGTCATGTATGTACCCTTCCAAAGAATCAAGGGGGTTTGGGTCTTCCAAGCATAACTGCTGTGTGGCAGACAAAATGGCTAATAAGAAGCCTTATCAATCCTTAGGAAGACTAGGCAATACTGCTTAACAAAAACTTGGATAATTTCAGATTGTCTTGCTACCATGCATGGAAGAAGCTCCCCAAAATGTTACTGTATTTCAATCTGGTAAGAATATAAGCACAAGGTAGCCCTTTAGTTAGGAACATTTACTAGATGTGGAATAGATTTAAGCCAAAAATTAGGCTCCACAAGAAAATCAGGAAACATATCCACACTCTGCACTTGGACTTTGTCTGGTTTTCTATGGCAGTGGGAAATTGTATAGAGGAAAACTCATACAAACAAGCGTACAAACTACACAAAAAGGGAAGCAACATGTGGGACCAACTATGGTGCAAGAAGAACCAAAAAACGATTGACTAATTAGGAGTTCAAGGATTAGTCCAGATTACCTTGACTAGATATTCGGATGATCACAACCAATGAGGACAAGGCTATGGGATGGGGAGAAAATAGCCCTGCTCCAATTAAAGGGACCCATGTCATTAAAGACATTCTCATGGAAATTAAAGCAGAAGCCTTTGCCTATCCCCCCTCTCCCTCCTCAAGGCACACATCGCTACACTGTAAGCTTAATAACAAATGGAACCTACTGTGGGACAGAAAACAATGGGGTTTTAATTTTTCAAAAATCTAGTCTCCAGTGATACCTCTCCAGTGATACCATCAATGCTTATTGTGGCACTTTGGACAAATGCAAAAGCCAAGCAAATCGGATATGGGCATGGATTATGCCCAAGGTGTAATAAGGAACAAGAAACCGTAGTGCATCTTCATTGGGGCTACTCTCATAATAGAGTAGCACTGTTGTTTTTGAACCAATGTGTGTCCCCATTACAGAACTGGGATTTGAACTGGTAGGAAATTCTTTTAGGCCAACTCTACAGTGGTGTGGAATGTCATTCGGTTGGAATATTTATGGGCTATATGAATTAATTGAAATAACTACCTGACATGCCAACATGCTCCCTAGTTTGAGATGTGAATTGCATGTGCATATGAAAATGTTGAACAAAGCCACCTTCAATTCCTGTGAAGCATAGTATACAAAGAATGACATTGATGAAATGTTGCAGATGGAGGAAAGGAAGAATTCTAGCTCAAGCTCAGTAAGATACAAAAAGGCAGATTGGCAAAGGATGGACATGTAGTCGAGGAGGAGATTGAAACTTATGAGAAAAGACACCAAACTAACTGAATTCATTCAGAACTTGGCATGTCTGAGGAATCATATGGCTTAAGATGAAAGTTATGCTTCTTCTAATAAAAATCATTACTTTTTTTGTAAGCATGTAATTGGTTCCTTTACATTATGATATAATTCTGTGCTTTTAAAAAAAGGAATTTTAGTCATAAAACCAATTAATCTGTGCACTTTTTCAATAAAATTTGGTTGAGCTTGAAGGACATCCTTTCTTTCATTGGGGTTAAACCTATGCATTTTTTCAATAAAAATCGGTTGTGCCAACTGTGAGCTAACGCAGTGTGAAAAAGTTGGAAGTTGAGTCGCGATGTTAAGGGTTTGATTCCTCCCTGTGCAAGTGGTGGCATGCATGGGTATGTGGGTGTCTATGTTGTTCTTTCAAATTTTTAGCTAATTCAAAAAAATAAGAAATAAAAATCCGGTTGACCTTAAACTATGAAGGTCATCCTTTTTATCACATTGATGTGACTGGAGTCTAGAAGGTCAGAAGGTACAATCAAAGTCAATGCCTAATGACAATATAGTAATAAGGCCTAGAGCCTAGAGTGGATATATCTTCTTTTTTTGTTAATTGGCCTTTTGTCCAAGATCCTCCCATAGTTACCAAATTTCACTGTGTGTAGAAAGCTTAGACAGCTGCATGTAGGTGATTATATATCCACCCCTAGGTGATGCCATTGAGGAAGCACCAAGGTGGGTTTTGATCCCACAAACTCTTGGTTCTAGTCTAATACCTTCACCACTTGAGCTATCGCCTCATTAACAGAATGGAGAAAATATATAATTTATATAATGATATATATATCTTTTTCATTTTGAAGGGGGCAAAATGTAAAAAAAAATATTTACGTCAATCTATCGCTTCCGCATGGATGATGATGCCACACGCATAGGCTCACACAGCCTTTAAATTCTTCTGTAGTTCTGGTGCAGTCGGATTCGGTCGAGATTTTTCTGCAGTGCGAGGTTCCAATTCTTTTCCTGTTTCACACACAATCATCAAGTAATTATGGCATTTTCTAGAATCTAAAACGCGTTTTTTTTAAAATAAAAAAATATATCTCCGAACAGGTAAATAAAGCAGTTTGAACTTTACTGCTCACTGCCAGATTCACAGAAAATAATACAAAGAAGCACGTTTTCCAACGATTAACGTAATCAGAGTTATCAAACCATTTATTTATCGCCTTAATCCGGATAGTTTAGCTCTGTCAGGATTATAACTATCCGCTAAATTTGCCTGTAATAAATCACAGCGGTGTCAGCTAATAAGAGCTGTTGACAGCTGATTGACCAAGGTTCAAATATTTGGAATTATATTGAGCGGGAAAAACATGCTGTAATCAACTACGTACGTAAGGTGATGGACAAATTATATCCATTGATGCTCCTGCGTGAGACAGGTATATATTGATAAAAAGGTTCTATTATACAAATTAATTCAATAGTAGCTCGTAATAATTATATGCATACTTTTTATTATTTGAATATTGTATCCAGGGGGTCCTTTCCGGCATCACGCGTGCTCATTGGGACTTGTTTTCAGAATGTTCCAATTTCCACCCAACTTAATAATAATCATTATTCTGAGCATTTCTCTAATTCCGTGTTGTGGCACTTCCTCTACTGATGCTTTCTGAATGAGAACTCCTGCAGACATTGTGTTAATTAATCAGACACCTTGATTAAGTAATCGAAAGAAATTCGACACATTTGAGCTGCTAATCACGTTACGACAGTCTAGCTTAGTGGTAGAGGTATGGTAGGTCTTTGAAGTCGAGTTGATTATATGCAGGATTATCCTATTAATTTGATCTTGATAAGTATTGCTGTGACTTGATTAGTGCGCTTCTGGTAGCGGTTAAGTAATAATGGCTCTAAAAGACAAGGTTTACTGGGAGAGTATGGGTTGGAGAAGCTCGCAAGTGCCTTCAAAAAGCAGTATGGATGATCATGATATCGTTTTAAAGCAAAAAGCAAGGAGGAAAGCTGCAGTAAGAAAAGGAATGGAAAAAGCGAGCTATGAAAACAGGTGTTATCACTGTGAAGGAGAGGGCGGGCGCCATGGTGGCCAGCAGTTGAGCTTGATCTCCACTGGTTTGAGCAGTTCTGGGCCACGCCACTGCTGTGGATTCAAGAGTGCACGAAACAGCACTGATTTCTCCTGCACATTCTCTCGGACAAGTGTAGACTCGGTGGCCCGGACAAGTGTGGACTCAGCCATATCTTCCGAATTCAGAGCTGAGCTTTTGGCCAGGCTGCAAGGGATGGGCAGGATGCATTTGGGCAGACTTTCGAATGTAAATGCCAGCCATAATGTGGTAACCTACAGAGAAAAAGCAAGATTAGGGAGATTGGAATGCAAAGAAGTGGTTGAAAAGCCTGATGTGGATGAATCTTCTCATAGATTTGACATGCAGACAAGGGGATTAGAGCTAAACTTGGACATTAGAACCATAGACTCTGGAATGTATGTGAAGATTAGGAACTCAGATATGCCCATCAGCATGCAGTTGCATGCAATTCAACTGACCAAAGAGGTGCTGGACAGGCAAGAGCAGTTCAGTCTCATGGAAACAGCAAGAGCTCTGAAACAGGTACTTAGCTTTTAATAATACCATCATGCTTGTAGATTTTGCTGCATCATTGGCCTAGCAATGCTATTCTTGTTTTTGTTTGTGACTACCTCTCTGTGTGCTTTTGAATTTTCTTTTTTGTTGTTTGTTTCTATGTAGAGTCATGCATTTACTCTTCAATGATCACATTTTCTTTGCTTGTACCAAGATTCATCTTCAATGTATTAATTGAGTTCAGCAATGTTCATTATAACTAACTATCCCTCTTGTGCTTGTGCATGTGCGTGCGTATGTGTGTGCACATGTGCGGTATGCCGACAACCCTGCATGTAATGTGCCTGTGCATGTCTATGTGTCATGCAGGGGTTTGACAGCACACATGGCTATGTTTGGCATTGTGTGGTGGGTTCTAGCTATGGCTCCTATGTCACTTACTCTATGGGTTCCTCCATCTATTTCTCAGTGGGAAAGCTTGCCATCCTCCTCTTCAAGACCTCCTTGACCCCATCATCATCCTCATCACCATAGAGCTTTCCACTCTGATGATTCCATTGTATCATATTGTATATACCATCTATACTTCAAATTTTGGCAAGCTTGTGTTGGTGGTGGAATTTTGGGGAGAATGATTGCATATGAGAAGCTAGCCAAGCTTCAATTTTGCCACCTCTGTAATGAGTTACTTCTACTCCTTGTTTTTGTATAGAAATTTATCAAATTTGTATGTGTGGGGTTGTCATTAATGATGGGCCTCATGTTGATGGTGAGCTCGTGAGGGATAGTTGGAAGTGTTAATTGATTAGACATATGGTTCAAATGGTTTTGCTAATGTTTTAGGGGTTTAGGGCTTGTGATGCACGCCAAAATCAGATGATAATCAACTAAATAAGGTAAGTGCTTTCACCAGACTGAGTGTTTGTTAGTGAAAACCACATGCATGATCAGTAGTAAGGCATACATTGCAACAATAGGCATGTTCCAAAACCATCTAGAAGCAACAATAGGCATGTTCCAAAACCATCTAGAAGGAGAGTTTTACATGTAGCCCAAGGTTTGGGTAGAAGCGTTAATATATCACAAGGCACACTTCCTTGATTCAAGTATGTAGCTAGAGATTGTTAAGAAAATAAAAGCATTTAACATTATATGACAATGTTGAAAAAAATGCATATGCATGCATTCCAGGTAAGTGCCAGTACATCAGCCTTAAAAGTGTTCATATTACTTGGAATTGAAATGCATGCACTTAAGGCAAGTGCCATCACAGATTGAAGTCTTAGCACCAATTTTCTATGCATTGCTACATAACACAAGATGCATGGCAGGAGCCAAAATGCAAGAAACAATTTTTTTCTTTAGAGATGTTAGCTTTGTTAAAAAAGCAAAATATCAATCAAACTTTAGTAATCAGTAGATATTGGCTTTTCCTTCTTGGGTAAACCTCATCTAGTAGAACTTTTGAGAGGCAGCTCGACATTCACTATTTGTGGCTTAACTTTGTTGCTCCCCCATAATACACTTTCAAGCGCTCTAGCTATGATTGTGGTGTTGCTTAGTATTAGTAGCATGATGACTTTGCGTGTGCAATCAGATCCTTATTCAGCCACATCAATTGCGAGCTGCCAAGCCCTAAATTTTGCGTGTGCAATCAAATCCTTATTCAGCCACGTCAATTGCGAGCTGCCAAGCCCTAAGTTTTGGGTAAAGCTTTGGGCTAGTCTTCATATGAAGTATGGGTGGTTTTGGAGCTTGTAGCATAGGTGTCATTGTAAAGGTTTTTGCAACTTGGTAGGCTAATGAGAGATGTGACTCAAAGGACAATAATGGCCACTGTGTTGGGTTAAGCACGATGTAGATAGAGCTCTTGTTTTAGATTGTTTTAGATCTAAATAACCTCGTGACATTTAAAATTTCTTCACCTTATATTCATTCACCTATAGATGATAGTGGTAATAACAATACTTGTATATCACTTATCTCATAAAGGAAGGAAGGGGGCAATGGCTTATAAGTGGTTGGTGTGGTTGCCTTACCCTTTTGAGACTCCAACTTTCCCTTCCTCTCACATCTTTTCCTCTCTTCTTTGCTTGTCTTCTCTCCCTTGCAACAAGAGCCCCAAATCCCTCTGAAAGAGCAGCTCGTCAAGCCCCTCCAATGGAACCAAGAGTAAGCCCCCTTCGTAGAAGCGCATCAAAAAGAGAGGACATGACAAGGAGAAACTCTACTACCTCTACTACCTCAATGAGGTAGTGGGACCATCACTAAAGGAAGTGTTATAAATCGGTCCCAATCTATCCAAAGAGGAGATCGGCCCCAACATGTGTGTAGGGTGGTTATTAACGTAGTGGGAGTAGCGCAGAGGTCCCAAACCTATCAGTGCATCTATACTCGTTGCTTAAGATGTTAGTTGAATTGACGAGTAGACTCGTAGGCACCAAGCCTACAATGAAAGGAACCACGGGGATTACCTTCATTAGCATGGAGTACACACATATATCACTCATTATAGGGAGTAGCACCTATTGTACTCATAATGGAGTACACACATAGCTTCTCAAGAGGGAGAAGTTCACCATGAAATCTAAGGCTCTAAAGAGTAAGAGTACTCATGAAAGTATAATGATAAAAAAGGACATAATGTCCATAAACCCTATACTTAATATAGCCTAAGGTTCTCCAAAATTAGACATGTAAATGTTCCTAAGCCCAACTGCCTAGGTCCCATTTCCCATGTGCATGTGCAATGAAAACTACTTCATTACAAACCATCCCCTTCTATAATGATTTTGTCTTCGAAATCGAAGGGTGGTCGTGTCTAAAGAAAACACATATACAAGTGGCTATGTACAAAAGCCAAACATCACATCCATGACTGAATGTCAATGTAGCGCAAGACCCATACATGAATCATATAACTCCCAGGGTCAAATGGAAAGGATAAAGGGCTCTCGTTTGATGATGAGGGTATCTATATAACCGCCTGGATCGAAAGGAAATCTGAGGCATGCAAAGTCCATCCCACGATAATCTGGTGCAAGTGGAGAGGATAAGGAACCATTGTCTCGATGACGAAGCTAGTTGAGTATTCTCCAGGATCAAAGGACATGCATGGTATACATCTCGAACAGTCCAAACTGAGATGGTAGTAGCTCCTGGATCAAAAGGAAAGCTTGTCTCCAAAGAAATAGTAGCTTCAGGGTCAGAAGGGAAACTCGTAAACTGAGATGGTAGTAGCTCCTGGATCAAAAGGAAAGCTTGTCTCCAAAGAAATAATAGCTCCAGGGTCAGAAGGGAAACTCGTAAGTGCATCCTCATGATCGCAGTGTAAATTTGGCAAAAAGGTGTCCACCAAAAAAGCTCAAAACTCTTGGCCAGAATGTGAAATGGTCTTGGCATAAAAGAGCCATCGTGTAGGCTAAGACTGAGATATGTTGTAGGTGCATCTGAATGTTGAGCCACATATCTAAAAACTATGCTTCTCAAGTGGTAAAGAATGCATCCAAAGGAAAATGTCATGGCTCCAAAGAACATAAGCTTGTGTCGACATCCATAAGAGCCAACAGAACATATCTCAAGGTCGGCATCATACGAGGATAAGAGTGAACCAATGTCATCATCCTCGGTAGCATCACGTAAAATGTCAAAGACATGATCCACTATGTCAATAGGTATATGGGCATGAGCCAAACCATACACTACCTCCTCATATGCAAAACCCTCTATGTGTGTATGATGATCTAAGATATTAATATAATTATCAACATCATCATAATCATCACTGAAAAATAAAGAGGTATTCTCACATATGAAAGCTAAATGGTATCATCTCCTAAGTCATTATCTATGGCATCCCCAAGGCTTCCAAGGTCATCCTCATAAACATGGTCTATCTCCATTAATGATGTTCCTATGTGACTTAAATCCCATGATAAATCTATCTCCAATAATATAGGATTTAAGGATATGTCTAGATCAAATGCAAATCTCTCAAGATCTATGCCATATGATCTACTATGAAAATAGTCAATATGTATAATCTTGCTACGATGTCTCACATCAATAAAATCATCACTACTCTCATGCACTATCCTTGACTGCTTGAATATATAAACATTATCCACACGAATAGTGCCAAGAATGTTGTGAATACTAGGAGTAGTAGTCTTACTAGCAATATCTCCACAAATAGAAATCTTAAAAGAATACCTTGATGCATGTAACACTAGTAACTTAGGCCTATGCTTATAGGTGTCTCCATGACTCGTATATGTGGAGTATCACTATCATCAATTGTGCTAATGGATACATCACTAATCAAATGCACATTATCCGCATGATCCGTGGGAAAGATGATAGGCAAAGAAGTGTCGATGCTTGGTATGCTCGTTTTGCCATCTCTGCCCTCGAGATCATGTCCACATGATCTAACTCACACACATTACCCTCTATCACTATTACATACATCATCATCATGTGTATGTGTCATTGGCATCATGTACATGTGTATCACTATCATCATGTGTATGTGTGTGATACATCACTATCATCATGTGTATGTGCATGATACATCAATATCATCACATGTGTGTATGATCATCATCATGTATACATGTGTTAATATCAATATCATCATCAACATGATGATCATCATCACTATTCACATCATCACCCAGTGCATGTCATGATACCCATCCTTAGGTATATAGTCATCTTTGCTCACGAGTGTAGGGCACTCAATCAAATCCCCACATACATCATCTTATGCAAACAATGCCGAACCATAAATGTAAAGATAACCACATAGATTCTCAATAAAATCACCATGTGTAGAACGTCTAGACCATCTGGCATAGACATCCTCCTCATCAAATAAGTATCTAAACTGGCTAGGCAGCAATAATATCTAAAGCTTAAACATCCATATCATTAGGAATTTTTTGGATCCAAAGAGGGCCTCTTGGATTAACTTTTGATTAGGAATGGACCAATAGGAAGAGGGCATATTAGAAACTTAAGGCTAAAAGAGGTAAGAGACTTGCCCACTCTACCTCCTACGAAGAGAGCTAATACAGTGTTTAGTATATAGAAAAAATCTCAAGAGCAATGAATACAAATCAGATAAATGCTCTATTATGCTCATTGCTCGTGTTTAGAGAATCACGATACTATGTGTAGCCTTACTAGCCCTACCAATTCATTTGAATGTAGCTATTTGGGAAGGCTTAACAATGGTATAGAGCATTGAAGCATAAGGACAAAATCAATTTCACTTGGTCTAGAAAATGTGTTAGGTTCAAGTTTTGCACGAGAAGTGGTGAAAAATGGAGCGTATAAGTATCCAGTGAAGCTCGTTTGGATTAGAGTAAATAATCATGCATATTTGTGTCTCATGCTCCCTTACAAATGCATGATAATAATTGGTCATTGATGTTGCCTCTCCCAAAGTGTGCACATTTTTGACTTCTTTGATCCTAGGGGACCTAGGCTTTAGTTTGCTAATGGGACCTAATTACTACTCTTGTCCTCCTACCTCCTGGGCCCAAACTTAGAGGTCCCCCCACCTAGAATCGCGTAGATTAAAAACCTTAAAAATTAAAAAATTTTAATTTTTTTCCAAAAGTGTGTTTTCTCTCTCAAACTTCCCCCCAACATACTCTAGGTTTAGAAAGCTCATTTTGAACCTCTTTCTTCCTCTTTTAAGCTCTCCATTGCTACAGAAACTCCATACCTCTCAAGCTCTCCCTCCTTGTCAAGCTCCCTCAGTCTCAAGCTCCCTCTCCCTCTTTCTTCCTTTTCTAAGCTCTCCATTGCTGCAAAAACTCCATCCCTCTCAAGCTCTCTCTCCTTCTCAAGCTCCCTCCCTCTCAATCTCCCTCCCTCTCTCTCTCTCTCTCTCTCTCTCTCTCTCTCTCAAGCTCCCTCCCTCTCCATTGTTGCAGAAAGCCTATCCCTCTTTAGTTTACTCTAGGTTCAGGAAGCCTATTCTCAAACTCTAACCCTCTTTTAGGCTTTCCATTGCTGCACTGAAAACCCTGAACTTTCTCTCCTCTCCACTCCTCTCTGTTGTAAAACAAGCTTTTCTTTGTCCTTCTCTTTTCTTACCACCATGGCCTCTTCCAGTAATGTGAGAAGACCTAGGGAGAAGGTAGAAGAGCTTGTGCTGCATAACACAAGAGATGAGAATGGAGTTTGGGCTCTAACAAGATTTAGGGTTGGGGATTGGGTCCACATGCAGCCAAGCTCTAAGGGACCACATCGAGTGCGTCAACTGGGGAATATGTTACATCATTGGAAGGGGCAGCTATAAGGCTTCAAGCATACCAAGAAGGAAGGACTGGTTGCCATAGTGCAACATGTGTATAACCTTGGAGACCTGTACATTCAAGGCCAACGACCAAGGTTTCCTTCAAATTGTCTCAGTGTAACGTAAACAAAGCTTTAACATGCTAATATTGGATTTTTTGTTTCAAATTTTCTTATGATCCTCCATTTTCTTATGTCTCTCTGCAAATAATTTCCCCTCAAATTATGTTGAGGAACAACCACTCCAAAGGCTCACTGGAGTTTTCTATGCTATGCATGCATCCATTGGAGAGGTAATGTTTGTATCTTAAAGCCCAAGTGATCTTGTACAGAACAATATCTTTTTTTTTGCTTCATCGACATTTGCATCCCCGCAGGAGCTTAATGTACCTTCAATAAGTAGGAGGTGAAGAGGTTGGGGAGAAAGGGCAATTTAGGAACTAGGTTCCTCTCTCGTGGCTTGCCACTTTTGCGTTCCTCAATCAGCCACGATGAGGATTCGGATGAGGAGGTAAAGATGCTTGCATTGCAATTGGTAGGGTATTTGAGGGATGAGAAGGAAGTGAAGGCAGTAGGAACGAGTGCTGGTGTGGAAGAGCAGCTTGCATCAAAGAACTTTCCAGAGGGTGCACAATCTGCAGCTGAACAGTCCACTGTAGTAGAAGATGCGGGGCCATCTTCCCCACACGAGGAGAGCAAGGTGCTGCCAGAGCTTGAGATCAATCTCTTGAGCACCATTGTGGTGGAAGATGAAGAGTACTTATTTCTTCATGACCTTGAAAAGGCAGCTGGCTTGATGGATGAATGCTTGGGCATTATATGCACGCGATGTGAGGTGGACCTTGATACATCCAACCTCAGTCCTCACCTAGATAGTGTTATACTACTCCTTGGAGAATCTATCACAGAGACAGTTGCTTTGGTCAAGGAAACTGTGGTTGAGACCGCAGAGCAAGTCCTAGTTCCAAAGGAGGAATTCACAATCTTACAAGACAAGCTAGAGGCTAGAAAGGATACCCTTGCTGCTGCTGCTGGAGTGATGGAGGAGACCAAAGCACCTAAAAAGGATGAGGCTAAGTCCTCGATTGACCTCTCCGCCCCACCAGCACTTTGGCAAAAGAAGACATTGAGCAAGAGGTAATAATCGACCTTTTACAACTTAGAAACATTTGTAATTATGTATTGGAAAATATTTTGATTTTTCCTTTGATTGCAGAGGGTGGTTGAAATTGACGCATTTGCTGGGAGAGGTGGCGGCGGCAAGAGAGACTAGGCCAAAGGTCCATGGATATGATGCTGAGTTGGCGCACTATCTTGGTCGGCTTCCTGTGGATGGCATCGCCATTATCCACAGGGACTACACCCCTCAATTTGCCTTCACTCTCTTCTTTTTGCCCTCTCTAAGGTGCTCTGTGGTGTAGCCTCTATGATGGCACAGAGCACCAAATGTATAGTTCTGATTAAAAAATCCCTTGCCTTCGATGTTTTTGGTTCTGGATTTAGGGGTAAGCTTCTTGCTCATATAGGTATAGCCAAAAGCATAGGCGTAGAGGATCCTCAAGAAATAGCCCAGTCACTCCTTGAGCACACTCTGCCCAATAACAAGAGAAGGAAGCTCAATATTGTAAGAAAGCTTTTGTAAAGATGATGTATCACTTCTTATTATGAATACAATACAGTTTTTACAAACTTATTTTCATCAAGTATATCATTGTTTTTTCTAGTTTGTACCATCAATGTTTTTGTGAATGCATCAGAAATGACCCTGGGAGCTTGGGGGAGCAGTGCTAGAATAGTGCGAATTTTAAGCGTGCACCGCTACTGTAGAGCCCAAATTCACACTGTTTTGGCACAGCTTCCTGAGCTCTTTATTAGGAGCAATTCTGATGCATTGGATGACAAATAATGAATTTTTACACATGATTAAAGATATTTTTATCTTCTAGATTACTGTTTTTCATAACCAATGTACTCAACTTCATTATAAATGCATCAGAAATGATTATGAGTGGCTGGGGGAGCAGTGCCAGAATAGTGTAAATTTTGAGCCTGCACCGCTGCTGTAGAGCCCAAATTCGCACTATTTTGGCACAGCTTCCTCAGCCCTTCTCAGGAGAAATTCTAATGCATTGGATGACAAATAATGTATTTTTACACTACTCAAAGGTATTTTTATCTTGTAAATTACCGTTTTTCATAATCAATGTACTCAACTTCATTATAAATGCATCAGAAATGATTCTGAGTGACTAGGGGAGCAGTGCTAGAACACTGTGAATTTTGAACCTGCACAGTTGTTGTAGAGCCTGAATTCGCACTGTTTTGGCATAGCTTCCCCAACCCTCCAGGAGTAATTCTGATGCATTGGATGACAAATAATGTATTTTTACATATGATTAAAGGTATTTTTATCTTGTAAATTACTGTTTTTATAACTAATGTACTCAACTTCATTTATAAACGCATCAGAAATGATCCTGAGTGGTTGGGGGAGCAGTGCCACAAGAACAGTACGAATTTTGAGCCTGCACCGCCGTTGTAGAGCCTAAATTCGCATTGTTCTGGCATAGCTTTCCCAGTCCTCCAGGAGCAATTTTGATGCATCATTGGATGATAAACAATGTAATTTTACACATAATTAAAAGCTGTTTTTATCTTATAAACTATTGTTTCTCACAATTAGTGTACTCAACTTCATTGTAAATGCATTAGAAATGATCCTGAGTGGCTAGGGGAGCAGTGCCAGAACAGTGCGAATTTTGAGCCTGCATCGCCGCTGCAGCCTAAATTCGCACTGTTCTGGCATAGCTTCCCTAGTTCTCCAGGAGCAATTCTGATGCATTGGATGATAAATACTGTATTTTTATACATGATTAAAGGTGTTTTTATCTTGTAAACTACTATTTCTCACAACAATTAGTGTGCTCAACTTCATTATAAATGCATCAAAAAAAATGATCTTGAGTGGCTAGGGAAGAAGTGCCTGAAAAGTGCGAATTTTGAACCTACATCGCCATTGGAGAGGTAATTCGCACTGTTCTGGCATAGCTTCCTCAGTTCTCCAGGAGCATTTGTGATACCTTGGGTGACCGTAATTGGCACATGATAGACACTCCATGTTAAACAAACATGATGACACCGAGACATTGTAAGAGAAACTTAAAATTTTAACTATCAAAAGGTTATAAATGAAAGCCAGATAGGCTTGTTACAAAGGGGGGTTTGAAACAAAAGAGTTGCTTCAAAAAGAAGGTTAACATCTAAGATCTCTAGATTGTGTCATCTCGCTCGTCTCGAATGCGCTGAGCTAGTTGCACGTCCTTGGCAGATATGGTAATCCTCTTTGCATGTATTGCAAGGAGACTGGTGTCTTCAAAAAGCCCGACAAGGTAAGCCTTAGAGGCTTCTTGCAATGCTTTAAGGGCAATCCCTTGCACATGGAACTCTATCCTATATTGTTGGAGAATCTCCTTCACTGTGCGAGAGCAAAAGGGGCTCTTCTTATCAGCAACTCAGTGTTCCTTTGATAAAACTTGATTTCTTGATTTATTGTGATGCTTTCAATTGAGATTGGAGAATATGGATTTTCCAAGCTCCACTTCTAGTCAATCTTCTACAGTATCCTAACAAGCCAAGCTCTCCTTCACTAACAAATTACATAAAAGATGATAAATCGCGGAAAGGAATTATTGCTCTTAATGGAGGGTCAATTGGATAGAGATGCCCATCAACCCAAAGATCTACATTTTTCTCCTTAGCTATCCTAAGAGCTTGGACAGATTGTGCATCAGTAGGATGGCTTTTTTTAGAGCTACCATACTCTTCAGGAATACGAATGTGTAAATCAACCTTCCGTTTTCTAGCTTCACAAAAAGGGGCTACACACACAGCTTACAAAGGTAAGCAGAGGAAGAAGCTAAAGCAGAGAGATCCTCAGAGGAAGAGAGAGAGAGAGAGAGAGAGAGAGAGAGAGAGAGAGAGAGAGAGAGAGAGAGAGAGAGAGAGAGAGTGAGAGAGAGAGAGAGGGTGGGTGAGAGAGGTTGTTAAAACTTTGTTGTTGGAGGTTTAACACAAATCAATTTTTCTAAGTAGAAAATGATATTTTTGATATACAAATATAGTAACATGGAGTTCTTCATCAATGAATTACATTTATGAGAAAATTTAAAAAATAATAAATTTTGGGGTCCCCACAATTTCGGGATCTCATGGATGTAGTGGTTCTTGACAGTTAGTTATGTTTATGGGGTTGTGGGGACCTAACAGTTAGTTATGGATGTACTGGCTCTCCTGACAGGCTTCTGACGTGACCATTGAATTACAAGCTTTTTGGAGGAAAAAAATTATTTTCATTCATACATATTGGTTGGGTGGTATTTTTTCCACCTCAAAATGTAAAAAATAAATAAAAAATAAAAAAATTTCACTTTTTGGGGCCCACCTAAATATGAGAATGTTTTGCTGATGTGGAGTCCCCAACAACCGCCCATGTAGCTGATTTTTTTTTCTTCTTTAGCTCCATTAGTTTTGTTGTGTTGGCTGGGCTCCGTCAGTTTTTTTTTGGGTGCATTGGCTGAGCTAAAAGAAAAGCAATGAAGTCAAAACGATGGGTACTTAGATCTTTGCAAGCCAGTCCAATGCTTTGCACTTGCACTTGTCACAAGGCTATGTGGTGCATGGTGAGACGTGCCAACGTAGCTTGCAATGCTGTTGAGGCACAGATGCTCGTTCTTAGAGCCTATTGAACTGCACAAAGCCTCTGACGCCTTTGCTCAAATGATTAAAGCTTGCATGGCACAAGACTTGTCTTGGAAGGGAACTTTGGTCGATTCAGGTTATCTTGTGCCAGCTAATGCACATATGAGAGAGGTTCCCTTCAGAGCTGGTCAGGGAAGCTAGGGCCTCTTGTGTTGCTGTGGTAGAATGCTCATAGTAGAGTCTCTCTTAGGCACACACTTAAATGCAATTCTCATGCTAGCGCCTATCCACTCTGGGAAGGAATTTGAAACAAGTACTACAATGTTGAGCTTTGAACCAACACCAAGGCAATGAAACTGTTCAAAACTGCACTAAGAACTGCACGAGTCTGAACTTCTGCAAAAGATTTAAACTCTGCACACACTTCTTTATCAAGCTGCATAGGAATTCTTCAATGTGCTCTGTTTCTTGATAGCCTTTCTTTTCACAGAATTGGTTCTTTACATAATCTGTAAAAGATCTTCACACTCAAGGAACCTTGTATGTAAGACAAGAGAACCCTGTGGTGCATGGGGCACACTGGCTCACACCAGTGTACTAGGTTCAATTCCTAGTAGGGCCATACTTGTAAACATAGTGTTAATCAACAAACTTTTGAATTTCTGCACTCGAAATTGTAAATCATGTACACTTTTGTATCAACTAGTTATCAACATGCTCTCTGCATAATATTGATACTCAGATCTATAATAGAACAACATGCTATAATATTGATACTCAGATCTATAATAGAACAACATGCTATACATCTTCTTAATGGAAATGTGCTAAAATGTTGTAATCGAGGATATGTGCTTTGTAAACAATGTTTTCTCAACACTTTTCTTGCTTCTTTTACTTGTAATACATCAAGATTATACTAATATGTGTAGATTTATACTACTACAACAATTTATAATCTTTGTCCAACTTCTTTACAAGAAAGTGACAATATTAGAGAGATTTGATCAAGAATCACTTACTATTCTATTTGTGCATCAAGATTTGATTTCAGCACAATAAACTTTGTATAATATATAAATTGCTCTATTTTGCACTATAGATTTGCAACAGAATTGTAATCTGCACTGTTCTTGAAAATCTGCATCAATCCTTGAAAATATGTAGCAACTGCACATAATCTTGAAATCTGCACCAAGGTTCTGCACACTTTCTTGAAACTATATCAAATTTCTGCACACTTTCTTGAAGCTGCATTAAATTTCTACACTTTCTTGAAAATGCACCAAATTTTTACACAGAAATCTGAAATTTGTATAGCAATGTGAAAACTCTGCACAGCAACCTTGATTTTCTTCTCACACCACAATCTTCCTCTTGCAGTCTAAAAATCCAAGATTTGAAAATATAAGGTATGATCTTGAAGAAATAAGGGCTTTAAGGATTGATATTTGAAACTATAGGCTCTCTAATCAAGACAATGCAAAAAAATCATTTAAAATTAGTTGCTAAAATCCATGCAATTCCTAATTTTGAAAATCAAGAAAGTTTCAAGAAAATCAAGATCAAGAAGTTCAAGTAAAGTGGATTAGGGTTTTGAAAACAATGATTAATAAAAATTCAAAAATGAATAACGCAAATTTCATTGCTAATTTTGTCAAAACAAGAAATTAACAAATTTGAAAACTATGTAAAAATTAATTTTAAAAATGATTAATACTAATCATGATCAAGATAATGCATTCTAAAAAATTACATTAACAATAATCTAAAAATGATTATCACTAATCAAGACCAAGAAAATGCATTTTAAAAATTAGATGAAGCATAATCTAAAAATAATTATCACTAATCACTCCCTAAAGCAAGGATCTAAGCCAAGGGCTCTGATACCAATGTAATGAAAGGAACTTAGGGAACTGCACTCATTACATGGAGTACATACATGTCCCACTCATCATAGGGAGTAGCACTTATTACACTCATAATGGAGTACACACATAGCTTCTCAATAGGGAGAAGTTCACCATGGAAGCTTAGAGCTCCAAAGAGTAAGAGTACTCACGAAAGTATAATGATCAAAAAGGGTACAATGTCCATGAGCCCTATACCTAATATAGCCCAAGGCCCCCCAAAAGTACACATGTAAATGTCCCTAAGCCAAGTGCCTAGGCCCCATTCCCCATGTGCATGTGCAATAATAAAAACTACTTCATTACAAGGCCAATGTCTGAGATGGTATCCCCAAACGTTGGTAGAAGTAGACATGAGCAAGGATGTTCCCTCCTCTCTCTCTACATTAAAGAGGGGTTTTCAATTGAGCAACCAATTATCTTTAATAATATCTTGAAATATGTTCTTTTGGCTCCTACGGATGTCAACACAAGCTTATGTTCTTTGGAGCCATGACATTTTCCTTTGGATGCATTCTTTACCACTTGAGAAGCATAGTTTTTGGATATGTGGCTTGACATTCAAATGCACCTGCGACATATCTCAGTCTTGCCCTACACAATGGCTCTTTTATGCCAAGACCATTTGACATTTTGACCTAGAGTTTTGAGCTTTTTCGGTGGATACCTTTTGTGTCAAATTTACACTGCAATCATGAGGATGCGCTTACGAGTTTCCCTTTTGACCCTAGAGCTACTATTTCTTTGGAGTCAAGCTTTCCTTTTGATCCAAGAGCTACTACCATCTCAGTTTGAGCTTACCTTTTGTGCCAAATTTACACTGCGGTCATGAGGATGTGCTTACGAGTTTCCCTTTCGACCCTCCTGGAGCTACTATTTATTTGGAGTCAAGCTTTCCTTTTGATCCAGGAGCTATTACCATCTCAGTTTTTTATTGGGTGCATTGGCTGAGCTAAAAGAAAAGCAATGAAGTCAAAACGATGGGTACTTAGATCTTTGCAAGCCAGTCCAACGCTTTGCACTTGCACTTGTCACAAGGCTGTGGTGCATGGTGAGACGTGCCAACGTAGCTTGCAATGCTGTCGAGGTACAGATGCTTGTTCTTAGAGCCTATTGAACTGTACAAAGCCTCCATGAGGCGATGAAGTGTCTGACGCCTTTGCTCAAATGATTAAAGCTTGCATGGCACAAGACTTGTCTTGGAAGGGACCTTCACTCGATTCAGGTTATCTTGTGCCGGCTAATGCACATATGAGAGAGGTTCCCTTCAGAGCTGGTCAGGGAAGCTAGGGCCTCTTGTGCTTCTGTGGTGACAGAATGCTCATATCAGAGTCTCTCTTAAGGACACACTTAAATGCAATTCTCATGCTAGTGTCTATCCACTCTAGGGGAAAGAATTTGAAACAAGTACTACAATGCTGAGCTTTGAACCAACACCAAGGCAATGAAGCTGTTCGAAAACTGCACTAAGACCTGCATGAGCTTGAACTTCTACAAAAGATTTAAACTCTGCACACTTCTTTATCAAGCTGCATAGGAATTCTTCAATGTGCTCTGTTTCTTTACAGTCTTTCTTTTCATAGAATTGGTTCTTTACAGAATCTGCAAAAGATCTTCACACTCAAGGAACCTTGTATGTAAGACAGGAGAACCTTGTGGTGTATGGGGCACATTGGCTCACACCAGTGGACTAGTTGCAATTCCTAGTAGGGCCATACTTGCAAATGCAATGTTAATCAACAAACTTTTGAATTTCTGCACTCGAAATTGTAAATCTTGTACACTATTGTATCAAGTAGTTATCAACATGCTCTCAGCATAATATTGATACTTAGATCTATAATAGAACAACATGCTATACATCTTATTGATGGAAATGTGCTAAAATATTGTAAACAATGTTTTCTCAACACTTTTCTTGCTTCTTTTGCTTGTAATACATCAAGATTATACTAATATGTGTAGATTTATACTACTACAACAATTTATAATCTTTGTCCAACTTCTTTACAAGAAAGTGACAATATTAGAGAGATTTGATCAAGAATCACTTACTATTCTATTTGTGCATCAAGATTTGATTTCAGCACAATAAACTTTGTATAATATATAAATTGCTCTATTTTGCACTATAGATTTGCAACAGAATTGTAATCTGCACTGTTCTTGAAAATCTGCATCAATCCTTGAAAATCTGTAGCAACTGCACATAATCTTGAAATCTGCACCAAGGT
The DNA here is from genome assembly GCF_041138505.1 of Cibotium barometz. Lineage (NCBI taxonomy): Eukaryota > Viridiplantae > Streptophyta > Polypodiopsida > Cyatheales > Cibotiaceae > Cibotium > Cibotium barometz. The sequence goes on from NC_141060.1 coordinate 49,831,927, forward strand.
TCTGCACACTTTCTTGAAACTGTATCAAATTTCTGCACACTTTCTTGAAGCTGCATTAAATTTCTACACTTTCTTGAAAATGCATCAAATTTTTACACAAAAATCTGAAATATGTATGGCAAACTGAAAACTCTGCATAGCAACCTTGATTTTCTTCACCACAATCTTCCTCTTATAGTCTAAAAATCCAAGATTTGAAAATTAAAGGTTTGATCTTAAAGAAATAAGGGCTTTAAGGATTGATATTTGAAACTATAGGCTCTCTAATCAAGACAATGCAAGAAAATCATTTAAAATTGGTTGCTAAAATCCATGCAAACCCTAATTTTAAAAATCAAGATCAAGAAGTTCAAGAAATTAAACAGTAAAGTGGATTAGGGTTTTAAAAATAGTGATTAATACAAATTCAAAAATGAATAACATAAATTTCATTTAATTTTATCAAAATAAGAAATTAGCAAATTTAAAAACTATGTAAAAATCAATTCTGAAAATGATTAATACTAATCATGATCAAGATAATGCATTCTAAAAAATTACATTAATAGTAATCCGAAAATGATTATCACTAATCAAGACCAAGAAAATGTATTTTAAAAATTAGATTAAGCATAATCTAAAAATAATTATCACTAATCACTCCCTAAGCAAGGATCTAAACTAAGGGCTCTGATACCAATGCAATGAAAGGAACCTACAGAATTGCACTCATTAGATTATCACTAATCAAGACCAAGAAAATGTATTTTGAAAATTAGATTAAGCATAATCTAAATGTATTTCGGATTACATTAATAGTAATCTGAAAATGATTATCACTAATCAAGACCAAGAAAATGTATTTTAAAAATTAGATTAAGCATAATCTAAAAATAATTATCACTAATCACTCCCTAAGCAAGGATCTAAACTAAGGCTCTGATACCAATGCAATGAAAGGAACCTACAGAATTGCACTCATTAGCATGGAGTATACACGTCCCACTCATCATAGGGAGTAGCACCTATTACACTCATATAATGAAGTACACGCAAAGCTTTTCAAGAGGGAGAAGTTCACCATGGAAGCTTAGAGCTCTAAAGAGTAAGAGTACTCACAAAAGTATAATAATAAAAAAAGGTACAATGTCCATGAGTCCTATACCTAATATAGCCCAAGGCTCCCCAAAAGTACACATGTAAATGTCCCTAAGCCCAAGTGCCTAGGTCCCATTCTCCATGTGCATGTGCAATAAAAACTACTTCATTACAAGGCCGATGTCTGAGATGGTATCCCCAAACACTGGCAGAAGTAGATATGAGCAAGGATGTTCCCTCCTCTCTCTCTACATTAAAGAGGGGTTATTAATTGAGTAACCAATTATCTTTAAGAATATCCCTAATACATGTTTCCACTATGGGGGTAAGCATCATATGGTATCATTCTAGCATCATAACCTTGAAAGAGTTCTCTCAAAGATATGTAAGGCATATATTGCAACAATTGTTAATAATAGCATGTAAAGCACAAAAGAATAATATATCACAATGTTAACATGTGAATGAAAATGCATATGCATTCCAGGTACGTGCCAGTACATCAGCCTTAAAGTGTTCATATTACTTGGAATTGAAATGCATGAATTTAAGGCAAGTGCCATAATAGATTGAAGTCTTAGTACCACTTTTCTTTGCATTGCTACATAACACAAGATGCATGGCAGGAGCCAAAATGCAAGAAACAAACTTCTTTAGAGATATTAGCTTTGTTAGAAAGAAAAATATCAATCAAACTTTAATAATCAGTAGATATTGCTTCTCCTTCTTGTTTGGAGCCTCATTTAGTAGAACTTAGAGTGACAGTTTGACCCATAGTACTCTTTCAATCACTCTAGATATGATTGTGGTGTTGCTTGGTGCTAACTAGTACTCAACCCGCACGTTTTTGCAGTATGTAAAAGACATTAAGAAGCAAAACGTAGGAATGGAAGCCAGAATACAAAGGGTGAATCGGAATACAAAGGGTCAATAGAAGGGATTTTTTCCTCTTATTTTTTAGAAATCTAGGATTTCTTTTTTCTCTCCTCTCCTTGTGCCTTGGTTGTCCATGGTTAATATGTAATAGATAGCATGATGATTTTTGAGTGTACAATCTTCTCTAACTTTAGATGGTCTTTGAAGTTTTCCCCAACAAGCTCGAAGCTCACTCTTTGCCTTGGGTGGCTAGAATTTCCAAACCTACTCATGCATTTGTACTCCTTGCTTAAGATGTTAGTTGAATTGGTGGAGTAGACTCCTAGGTAGCAAGGCCAATGTGTCTGATTTGAATCCTAGATAGTATCCCCAAATGTTGGTAGAAGTAAACATGAGCAAGGATCTTCCCTCTTCTCTCCACATTAATGCTTGAGTGGGCTTTTCAATTGAGCAACCGATTATCTTTAAGAATAGCCCTAACACATGTTTCCACTATGGGGGTAAGGATCATTTTATTAGAAACTGCATATTGAAACTCTCCCCTCCCCTACCGCAAATTCCAGAGAACTACCCAACTGCAGGCCAAAAGTAGGATGATAACCAAGGATTTTAGCTCGTATAGGTAGGAAACCTAAAAATACCAACAAGAATCCAAAAACAAGAAACACCTCTAGAAATAGATATTCTATGAGATACACTCGTTTGTTGGTTGATGTGCCAGATCCCAAAAAGCCTAAGAACTCGGATGTGGTGTACTTAGGACCCAACAACAAGAAAACATGCTAGAAAGAGAGGTAGAGGAAATGGGCTTCCAGGACGCCTCTGAAGAGTTAATGTCGAGGGAGCAATGTCCCAAACGAAAGAGAAATATCTTCCAGGGAAAAAAAATCACCCTTAATGTCTACCTTAGAGAATGGTATCAAGAACACCCTATTCAATAGACTAGAGTGTTCATGGTATCATGAACACCCTAGTCAACCAGAGTCAATAGCCTTTAAGAGGAGGTAATCATCGATTGGGGGAATGCCGTCACCACTTCCCCACTAAAAAGAGACCCCAAGTAATATCAAACCCTTTCTCATAAACAAATCAAAAGAAATGAATTCTATCACCTTCATTTCTTACAACACCAAATGTATCATATAGATAGTAATTGTCCCTTACATATAATCAATAGCCTTTAAGAGGAGGTAATCATCGGTTGGGGGAATGTCCTCGCCACTTCCCCACTAAAAAGAGACCCCAAGTAATATCAAACCCTTTCTCGTAAATAAATCAAAAGAGATGAATTCTATCGCCTTCATTTCTTACAACACCAAATGTATCATATAGATAGTAATTGTCCCTTGCATAATTAATGAATGGATGCGCCTATGTGGTCTCAGTTCAAACTGCATATGCGTGTAGACAATAACCGTCCTCACATAATCAAGGAATGTATGTGCCAATGTGGTCTCAGTCTTGCCAATGGGAGAACAAGGATCATCATAAGAAAAGCAAGGCTAGATACATGTTACATGTCCTTACCCCTTAGTAATGGCTTCCTAAACTCCGAGGTTAAGGTGAAAAGATATATAGTGCTCTATAAACACTTTCATATCCTAGGCCTTCTTGAAAAAACTAGCCCAGAAAGACAGAGTGGGGTGGTTCCATGACCCACAACTATTCCAACTCCCTACAATAAAAAAGAAATAAAATCTATCTAGAAGGATAGATTCTAAGTAGGTATCCCCCTAGCTAGAGCTTAGGTGTCTACTATTAAAGAGTCTTAGAGGCTCCTAAAACATATTAAAAAAGAAGTTGGGATAATAAGAGTTAGAATGGTCAATTTGATGCTGTAACTACATTGGTTTGATGCTATGGAGGATCAAATCTTAGACTACACTCATTAGTACTAAGCAAAGTTCTAAGCAAGGAGCATTGAGACTAATCACATGATAGAAATGGTAATAAGAAATACATGAGTTTTTTTAAGGCTTAGCTAAAATCTTGAAAGTACATTGTATACACAAGTTTGTTAGATGAATGAATTGATATCTTTATTCATGAAAGAGAGCCTCTTATATAGGCTAGATCCATTACATTGAGAGCCAAAAATGATTCCACCAAAATCCCTAAGCTTTCTCACCTTTTTTTGTATTCTCTCTCCTAGATTCTAGAGCATTCCTTGAAAAGTGGTGGGATGATTCCTCTACCAATTCACCTTACTAGTATTACTAGAGTAGCTGTTACATGATAAAATAACCTTGGACCATATGACCCTTACATACATGGTTGACTAGGATAATTAGTGAACACTATGTCTACCAATGAACCCCTTTTGATTTTGATTTGAAGTTTTTTTGCATTAGGGCATTCTATTTTCATATCTTCAAGGGGAAAAACTATGGTTTCTCTGTGATTTTCATGATTTTAGAGCCCATAAGGCTTAGATTTTATTGCATTAAGCCAAGGAATAGCTTTGTAATTGCGATTAGGAGTGAAATCCACTCTGAAAACATGGGCATTATAAGCTCCATTAGGTGTGGATTAGAGTGGGATAGTTAATTTTTATTTATACATTTTATATTTTCTCATATTTTTTTGTTCGTTGTTTGAACTAGTAGCTCTAAAGGCATGCAAAACCAATAAACATAATAATAAAATACTTAAGTACTTATATAACAAGAATTAACTATGATTAAGATCCTTAATTATCCCTCATCAAGTTTAAAAACCTTAAAAAACTCCGAAAACCAAACGAGCTCTCAGGTTGGGAGACATGAGCCCATAGTCTCAGGTTGGGAGACATGAGCCCATAGTCTCGTAAAAAAAGACGCGAGTCAAACATGTGAGTCAATACATGTGAGCATGGAGACACAAGATGCGGCTTGGGGAGATGTGAGTCACACGTGAGCTTGGACACATAAGCTATGAGCCTGGACACATGAGCCATGAGTCCGAAGACGTGAGTTAACAAACGTGAGTCAACTAGATGTGAGTTAACAAACGTAAGTCAACTAGATGTGTCTAGAGGTAGGCATGCCTAATATTGTATGAAGAAATTATTACTACCTTAAAGACTTGGGATATACCTACTCATGTTCTTTAAGGATTTTCTTGTTGTTACACAACCTATACTAGCTTTAATTTTCAAGGGAAATTAGAGCGGAAAATTACAAGGGAAAACAATTTTCAGGGAAAATTCTTGTCCTTTTTATTTTTGGGCATTAAAGTAAAATTATTACTCAATAGTTTCACACTAACCCTATCATTGGTCTAGTGCATAAAATTCCATGCTTTGAGTAGGCCTATTTCATAAAAACAAAGTACATGAGCCTAGTTCATACAAAGAATAGGTGAGCCTGCAAAATTGTGAGGACTTGGACACATGAGCCTAGTTCATTAAAAAAATATGTGAGCCTGCAATCGTGAGGACTTAGATACATGAGCCGAGAGAAGTAACTCAACATACGTAAGCCAAAACATGTGAACCTAGGAATGTAAGGTCCCCCCCTTCCTAACTAGAGGTAACCTTAAGATAGTCTACTAAGTCTAACTTGGGATAATTTCCTACTCGCCACCTTGACCATGTAAGATACAAGGATACGACTAGTAGGTAAGACCTAGTTCTATCCCGTAGGGGAAGCATGGTCTTTCGAAAGTATTCCTAAATCAAACTACTCATAGAGTGATCGACCTTAACTTGGGCAACCTCTATTCTGACTTCTAGAAACAACGCTTTTTTGCTCATCAATGCAAGAAGGGACAACTCTCGCTAACCTATTCCTCTAGAGTAGGGTTGCCCACCAGGGACTTATTTATCTAACGTAGAAGCTTCAATTAATTTGTTGGGAAAGCTACTCGACTAATCGGGCCCACCCGTCCACAGGATGTTGCCCTCAGGGCATTCCATCCTCCCACTTTCCACCCAACTCACACATCAATTTGTTTTCTAATTAATCCTACCACACTGTTTGACATAAATAAGAAAGTTCCTTAATTAATAGCCTTACACATTGTTCTTGTAAACAATACTCTAGCACCCTTATAGGGTAGTTGTGAACACTCTAGCTCATTTTTTTTCTATGTTTATTTTTTGGCTAGTTGTGTGCACTCTGGTCTTATATGTGGACCAGGTTATGACCACTCTATGTCAACTTGTTTTATTTGAACTAGTTGTGTTCACTTTGGTCTCATATGTGGACCGTTATGAACACCCTAATTCAATTATGTGGACACTCTAGTTCCTTCCATCCATTTTATTTTAGCTAGTTTTGTGAACACCCTAGTTCAAATATGTGGACTAGTGTAAACATTAGTTTTCTTGAATCTATTTTTCTAAAGCTAGTTTTTTGAAACACCCTAGTTCAAATATGTGACCCAGTTGTAAACATTCTAGTTTTCTCCATCTGTTTTATTTTAGCTAGTTGTGAACACTCTAGTCATGTATGTGGGGCTTTGTAAACACTCACGTCTTCCCTATTTGTTTTATTAAGACTACTTGTCTACACTCTAGTCTTATCTCATCTTTCCCATTTGTTCTATTAAGACTACTTGTGCTATCAAAATGATACAACAATGCTTACAAACAGGTTTTAATAAAAAAATAAATACAATATTCAGAATTATCCATAGCCAAATCCAGGCTCCTTACTTTATTCCATCGATGATGTAGAATTCGACCTTCCAGCCTCTATAGATTGGGCAATCCCTATGGGACCATACACCTCATCGTGTCAAGCTGGTGATGAGGACTCAAGCCTACATGTCGCCCTCTTAGGCTCCATCGCTTGATCCTCTATCCCCTCAAAGGGATGTCTATGCTCTAGGGAGGGCTTAGTCACCACACTAGCCTGGGCCCGTAGAACTAGGTGGCATCACAATACTCACCTCCATCAACAAACCTCATTCTCCCAATGGTATGAGGGATACCTTGGGTTGACTCTAGGCCTTGCTAACGTTACCGGCCGGCTATACAAGCATGGAAACTGGGTTAGCGTCGAGATAGGGAGAAGATGTAGCTGTACTTCTTAACATAATCAAGATAACAACTTCTAAACTAAACCATAGAATATGATAGATAACATCACTTTCTTGAGAAAATAACAATTTCATAGAATTTTTGGTATAAAGGAAAATGGCATCTTCTTTCTTAATTTCTTAAAGCTAACATTAAAGATTAATCAAAAATCTCTTTTTAAACGATGACTACGCTAAGCTGGCCATTAATTCCTTGTGGGGCTCCCAAGGGGAGAGTTGGGACCGCATCTGGAGCAACCTCTCTAGACTCGTTTTGTGCACATCTCTCGAGGTGATATCCTGGCACTTTTATGAAGGATCCAATCTTCCTGCCTTCTTGTAGCCCTCGTTGCCACAAATCCAACACTTCAGTTGGATGACAAATCGGAACTTGTTTGGTCAAGTAATGAGCAAAAAACGCCTAGGTGGAAACCACCTCTAAGAGCCAAAAAGCCCTTACTAAAGTCACTGTTAGTGGGCCTTAAACTGGATTTTCAGGGAAGAAGGCTGTACCTAGAAGGAGAGAAGGGGGATTCACCCTTAAGTCTATTCACAACCGGGGGGGGGAGGGAGCATCTAAGGGTGAGATGAGGCAAGAAAAATTCTGCAAAAGGGCTTACTTGGAGATGGGCAAAAAGGGCTTGCTAGAAGAGGGGTGGAGAGGGCTATCGGGTGCAGTCCCACACAGAGTGCCAAGTACGGACTATCAGGTACAGTCACTACGCATAGTGTCGGGCACGAGCAGAATAGGGTGTCGAGTGTCTTCACCAAACGGGGGTGTTGAGGGTTTATATAGGTGCGGGTACGGGTGCGGGTACGGGTCCAGGTGCAGGGAAAGGAAGATCTAAGTGTGGGTCCAAGGGACAGTGTACGGTGAAAGTACATTGACATGTGGCTTGCATGGGCCTAGGGAAAGGAATGGTACTTGTGCGTAGGCAAAAGCTATGGTACGCATGTACCTTTCGGGTCACGGGTAGGATGGGCATCCACGTGGCGGTATGTGGGGACCATATGCTAGGGCGGTCGGCCTTTGGTCCTTACGTGGGCGCTCGGGTGTGTGTACATCTTTTTGGGGCGCGGACCCCTAATTTGGGGCATCGACCTTGATATGCGTGCCAAAGCGCTCGACAATGTGATTTTTTTTTGGGCAAAAATGTCTGAGGTGTCTTCCTAGTCGTCCGTCAATCAAACACCCGGTCGTGCATTTATTAAGGTTTAAGTTTATCATATTTTTACAGAAAATAACTAAAAGTTTACGTATAGGCTCAATTCGGTGTTCATTTTGGATGCTCTAAAATACTATATTAGGGTAAAATTGTGCGCAGATTACAAATTTGGACTCAAAATTTTAAGATTCTAAGTGGAAACAGCTCGTTTATTAAAACTATTGATTTTTACACCACAAAAATACCATAAATTCATTGGCATGTATTATTATTGACGATGGGCATGTTACATCCTTCCCCCCTTAAAGGAATCGAGATGTCCTCATCTCGTCATGAATTTGGGGTAATCCTTTAAGAGTGTCGCTTCATCTTCCCAAGTTGCATCCTCAAGGTAATCTTTCCACTATACTAGATGTTCTACAAGGGTTATATTATGAAGTTGCCTTTCTAGAATCGATGATCCTACTAGGCTGCATCTCAAGGACTCCCTGAGTTGGGATTACAACTTGCTCATCATCAAGAATATGATCGACACTGGATACATAAGGCTTTAACAAACTTACATGAAATACATTGTGGACTTTGATATTATGGACTAGGAGAGCTGGAGCTTATAGGCACTTCTACCCAAACACTTGATAACTGTTTAGGGCTCACAATATCTTAGGCTGAGTTTCTTATATTTCCCAAGTGATAGAGAGCTACGGTAGGTTGCACTGGTAGAGGAACTTTGTCTCCTTCCTTGAAGATCCTTTCAAACCTCCTTGTGTTAGCATAATGCTTTTGTTGATCTTGAGCAGCTTTAATATATTTTTGGATCACCTTGGTCTATTCCTTCATCTCTTCGAGCAGTTTTCTAGATGCCTCAACTCTTATGGTTAGATCAGAGAAATTTAGAGGAGATAAAAATTCTTGCCCATAAAGTGCTTTGAATAGTGACATCCTATGCTTTGATGATAAGATGTGCTATAAGCGAATTCTACCAGAGAAAGGTATTAAATCCATCTTCTTGGTTCCCGCCCATAATATGCTCTGAGAATGTCTTCAGTTGATTGGTTGACTCTTTCGGTCTGGCCATCAGTCTTTGGATGATAAGCTGTACTAAAGTAAAGTTCAGTCCCCAAGTCCTGAAATAAGAACTGCCATAACTTTGAAGTGAAGTTAGAGTCTCGATCACTAACTGTCCTCTTCGGGAGACCATGAAGCTTGAAGACCTCCTTGATGAATAACTGGGCAACATCAAAAGCTTTAAAGGTTTTCTTTGCTGGTATAAGATGAGCTACTTTGGTACGCAAGTCCACCACCACTAAAATGGAATCATATCCTCCTTGTACAGTGGGAAAACTTGTGACAAAATCCATACTAATGTATTCCCACTTTATTTGGGGGATATCCAAGGGTTGAAGCTTCCCAAGCATCTTGACTCTTTCAGCTTTGATCCTTTGACATGAGAGACATTGCTTCAAGTACCAAAGGACATCATTTTTCAAGCCTGCCCAATGATAGCTCCTCCTTCAATGTTTTTGCATAGCCTGGATGCCCTGCACAGCAGGGCTATCATGAGGTTCATGGAGGATTAGCTTCTTTAGAGAGCAGGATCCTTAGGAATACATAGCCTGTGATTTAAGTAGAGGCATGGATGAAGTACCCCTTGATTAGATTTTTCTCTTTCTCTGAAGTTTTCCCTTCTTCTACTAACTAGTCATATTATTCTTGTAGGATTTCAATCCATCTCCTCTGCCTTATGTTGAGGTTAGTCTGGGTGAAGATTCACTTCAGACTTTTGTGGTCAATCACAAGCTGGAATTTATCCCTCAAGAGATAATGTCTCGATAATTTGAGGCAATGAACAACTGCTAAGAACTCCAAATCATGGGTGGCATAATTTTCTTCATATTGCTTCAGCTTGTTGCGAGAAGTATGAGCCACTGGTCTTCCTTCTTGTCCTAAGATACCACCAAGTGCTAGACTACTGACATTAGTAACCACCATAAATTCCCTAGTGAAATCAAGAAGTTTGAGGGACTGGTGCTGAGGTAATGATGGCTTTTAGCTGATCAAAGCTGACTTGATGGATTGGCAACCACACTATTTTGCAATCCTTCTTAGAAGATCCGTCAAGGGTACAACTACCAGGGCATAATCTTTGATGAAAATCCTGTACCATTTTGTGATTCCCAAAAATCCACAAACTTCATGGACTGATTAGGGGGTGGCCATTTCAGTATATCCTTGACCTTGGTGGGATCTACTGAGATACCATCTTGGGAGAAAATGAATCCAAGATACTCAATCTGATGAGTAAAGAAGGTACATTTTCTCTTCTTGGCATAGAGTTTGTCTGTGCAACAATTGCAGAACTCTACGAACATGCTCCTCATGCTCTTCCACCGACTTGGAGTAGACTAAGATGTCATCAAAGAAGACAAGCAAAAATTCATCTAAGTAGGAACGGAACATATTGTGCATTAGGCGTGGTTGAAGATTGCAGGAGCATTGGTAAAACCAAATGACATTATAGTAAACTCATGGTGGCCATAATGGATATTGAAAGCTATCTTGGGTATATCTCCTTCCTTGACTCTGATCTGGTAGTAACTAGACCTCAAGTCTATTTTTGAGAAAACTTTGGTCCCATGAAGCCTATCAAGAAGCTCGTCGATGCAAGGTCCTTGACTCTGATCTAGTAGTAACTAGACCTCAAGTCTATTTTTGAGAAAACTTTGGCCCTATGAAGTCTATCAAGAAGCTCGTCGATGCAAGGAATAGGATACTTAAACTTGACAATGACTTGATTTAGCCCCCGTAATCCACGCAGAGACGAAGTGCCATTCTTCTTTTTTTGGAAAAGAACGGGTGCTCCCCAAGGAGAGCTACTAGGCCGTACAAATACTTGCTCAGTGATTTGGGAAAGTTGCTCCTTAAGCTCAATAGCTTCAAGAAGAGACATTTTATAGGGTGTTTTTGAGACAGGTTGAGCACCAGGGATCACCTCGATTTCATGATCAACTTCTTGAGGAGGCAGTAGCCCTATAAGCTCATGAAAGAAAGATGTCAGAGAATTCTTGGAGCCAAGAGGGTTCTGTTTCTTTACTAGGTTCAATGGCTTTATTGAGCTTAACTAGGAAAACTTGTTGTACCTTACATGCTCCCTTGAGAAGATGCTTTGCCTTGACTACCCTAGAATTAGGTTTACTTGTCTTCCTCTGAACTGATACTACTTGGTCATGCTCATTTTTAAAAATGATACTCCCCTGGTTACAATGAATACTGGCATTGTTTGCAATTAACGAGTCCCATCCCAAGGATCCCATCATAAATTCCTAACAGTAGGACTCTAAAATGGCCATGAGTTTGCTCACTACCCAATTCAAAATCAAGATTTCCTATAGAATGTTGAGACACTACTTCCTTCCCACTAGCCAGTTCTACAACCATTCTTCTAGCTAGTTCTTGACCCAAGTTTAATTTTTGTAAACACCTTGGAGAAATAAATGAATGGGTACTACCACAACCAATCAAGAGCTAGAATGGCTTACCGTGATGAGTGCCTAGGGTTTGAATAATGCCAAATCGTTGATTTGGACCTTGATGTTCTACCGCTGCATGGACTGTGGCACGTTCTTCTTTAGCCATCTCTAGAGTTGGTTCTTCGCTTATAGCACAAGCCGTGCGAGTAACTGATCCGCGGCCTCTGCCACATCCACCACCTCTTGCACCTTGGTGGATGGGGGTTCCATGGCCTTGATTTATTCGACCACTTTGAGGAAAAGATAATGCTAGCTTGGGACAGTTGGCCCTAAAGTGTCCCGGTTCATTGCATTTGAAACAGAGAGGGGCCTCTCTAGAAGAAGCAACATACGAGTGGGAAAAAAAGGAGTTGGTTTGCCGCCCTTGGTTGTAGTAGGGAGCATTTTGCTGGGGCTTCTTATAAGATTGATATTTAGGCTTTCCTTTAGGATAAGATCTCTTATGAGGCTTAGCTTTACCAGACTTCAGCTCTTTCACAAGAGGCTTTGCTCATATAAGAGCATCTTGCAATGTGCTTGGTCTTATTGCTTTGAGGCGGGAATCCAAGGGTTCATTCAAGCCTTGGCAAAAACGAGCCACTTGCTGGGAAGTAGTCATGGTTGGGGCATACTTCCAGAGAGTGATGAATTTAGAATAGTATTCTTCCAGGGTTAAATTGAGCTGCTTGAGACTAAAAAACTCATTCATCTTTATGGATTCATGAGATGGCAGGAGCTTGATATCCTCCCATGTTTGGGAGTGTTTAGTTACTCCCTTGTCATGGCCTCATTACTTCCAGAGTTTAGCATCCTTGGTGAGACGAAATCATGCAAGCATGGACTAGTTTGCTGCTCCAGTATCGACAGCTGAGAAATAATCATCCATTGCTTTGATCCAAACCTTAGCATCATTCTCAATCTTTGATCCTTCCCCCTTAAAGGAGGGAGGTTACATTTGCTTTAGTAGGAGCTTCTTCTCAGGGATATCTGTATATAGCGCATTGGGGAGTGGAGGTTGATCGTCGTGGCCATCATCAATTTTAGGATTACAAAATTCATACTTTACATTACGCTCATGCTTTTAAAAGTAAAACTTTGAAATCATTTTATTTCTTAAATATTTATAAGGATAAGTTTTATTACAAAGATTCGAGACTAATATAATTAGTCTTATTCATTATAAAAGAAAATCCTAGGCTCAACTAGACATAAGACTAGAGCAGTCCACATAGGTGAAATATGGGGGTTCTGTCGTAGTTTCTAAGACATGGAGGGCTAATGGTAAGGGTGGTAGAATCTAGATTGGACTGTGTCCCAAAACGGCTACTCCATGGGTGGGTAAGACCTGCATTACTTGGTCATATACCCAACCGTCCTATGATATGCGATTCCCATCTATGATCATAACAGAGAGCAGTCGGGTCTGGGAGTACCCACAAACCTAATAAACGGACCATCTTCAAGTTTTCGATCCAATGAATACACTTTGAATCGGTGGTGATGTTTCTAGTTCAATCCACTCTTGAAAAAATACCTCGGCCTGGGATTCCAAAGGTGATCTCTACCCCACCCTCTTTGGATATACGAGAGAAATGAGGGAGGGACAATCTCTCATGTACACCAGAGTATCACAGAACTCAAAATTTGAAGAGTGATAAGCCGTCTAGAAGATGCACTTGGAAGACTAAGAATCTCGAGTAGGCGTCACCCTCTTCCTACAATCATTCAATCACCAATTATAATTGTTCTAGTAAGTTATTTTATCAATCAGCATTAGGTAAAACATACATTCCAAAACAATCTTAAATAACAAGTCCTAGGAACTAAGATCGGCTCTGATACCAATAGGGTAACCTTAAGATAGTCTACTAAGTCTAACTTGGGATAATTTCCTACTTGTTGACACCTTGACCATGTAAGATACAAGGATACAATTAGTAGGTAAGACCTAGCTCTATCTCGCAGGGGAAGCGTGGTCTTTCTAAAGGATTCCTAAATCAAACCACTCATAAAGTGATCGACCTTAACTTGGGAAACCTCTATTCAGACTTCTAGAAACAACATTTTTTTCCTCATCAATGCAATGCATAGCCACCACGCTGACTTAGTCCTCTAGAGTAGGGTTTCCCAGGGACTTATTTATCTAACGTAGAAGCTTCAATTAATTTGTTGGAAAGCTACTTGACTAATCAGGTCCACCTGTCCATAGGATGTTGTCGAGTTAGGATATTCCATCCTCCCACTTTCCACCCAACTCAGGCATCAATTTGTTTTTTAATTAATCCTACCACACTCTTTGACATAAATAAGCAAGTTCCTTAATTAATGGCCTTACACATTGTTTGTTTAAACAGTCTTTAAATCAATGATACAACAATGCTTACAAACATAATTAATAAAAAAAATACAGTATTAAAAATTATCCATAGCCAAATCTAGGCTCTTTACTTTATTTCGTTGATGATCTAGAATTCGGCCTTCCAGCCTCTATAGACTGGGCGATCCCTACGGGACCATAGACCATATCCTCGACAGCAGAAGCTGGTGAGGACTCAAGCCAGCCTATCGCCCTCTCAAGCTCCATCGCTTGATCCTCCCGCCCCCTTAGAGGTCTACCTGCTAGGGAGGGCTTATTCACTGCACTAGCCTGGGCTCGTAGAACTGGGCAGCATCACAATACTCGCCTCCATCGAGGAACCTCATTCTCCCAATGGTATGAGGGATACCTTGGGTCGACTCCAAGCCTTGCTAATGTCGCCGCGTGTCCGGCTACACAAGCATGGAAACGGGGTTAGCGAGCGTCGACGAAGTGGAGAGAAGATGCACTTGTACTTCTTAACTTAATCAAGATAACAATTTCTAAATTAACCATAGAAGAATACGATAGATAACATCACTTTCATGAGACAACAACAATTTCAGAGAATTTTTGGTATAAAGAAAAGTGGCATCTTCTTTCTTAATTTCTTAAAGTTAACATTAAAACGCTAAGGGGGGGGGGGAAGATTTCCTTAAACTGGATTTTCAAGAAAGAAGGCTGCACCTAGAGGGAGAGAAGGGGGATTCCTCCCTTAAGTCTATTCACACAGGTGTTAAAACCCTAAGATCTCTCTAGATAATTGTTATGCATAAACATGCATAAATCAGGCATAAACTCATCCACCCGACCACCCCCGAGCTGCCCAAGGGATGCACACATGAATTGTAAAGAAGTACATCATACCTTTACCTTGATGTCCCATACCATCAAGAGGTATAACTCCAATCCAGTAGCATGTAGCTATAGTGTGAAATGGTAGGTGAGTAGTTATGATCCTCTACACAAGAGAACATAACATAACCTAGCCTCAAGATAACACCAAGAGACCATAGCCTAAGCCTCCCTTGAGTGTGACCCATGCCCCTATTATATAGGAGGGCCCTCAAGTGACTCTTGACTCTCCATCTCCCATGTGTGACCCTTGGATGCTTGACCCTAACCTTAACTCTTAAGGTTAGTCCTAACCCATGCTCCCATGCTCACAAGCCTAATGTGGGTTAGCCTCCTAGTATATGCACACATAATGTGCGTATAACATACTTCCCCTCTCTCAAAACATTGCACTCTTGCAATGAAAAGAAGGAGAACTGCGCTGAACAATCTCAACCGACTCCCAAGTCGAATCCTACATTTCCCTATCTTTCCACCTCATTTTAACCTCAGGGATTAGTCAACTACAAAGTTTCCTTTCCCTTAATTCAAGTACCTTATATGGTTCATGTGGAATATAGGATAATTCTTGGACTTCAACGAGTTCTTGAGGAGTAACTATGTTATCCTCACTTCCCAATTTTCCTTTCAATCTACTGATATGAAAGACTGAATGAACTCTAGCATGTGGAGGTAGTTTAAGTTCATACGCAGCCATGCCAATCCGATGTATAAATCAAAATGGACCACAATATCTAAGAGATAAATTCAAGCATTTTCCTTTTGACAAAGTTTGAAAATCTTTAGGAACTTTTAAATAAACCAACGTTCTTGAAATAACCCGCATCTATCTAATGTCAGCATGAGAAAACATACTTCAACATTAAATAATGCTCGAAAATATTAAATTCTCGAGAAAAAGAATTATCATGATTTTTTTCCTAATTTTTTCTAATTTTATAGGGCCTCAAAATACTATAATTTTGAATTCCACCAAACCTATCTTAATGGCGGCATTCCAAACCTATAATTTTCCAAAAAAATTTTAGCAATTAGATTTGCCAAAATACCATTGATATTTTAAAAATACCAATTTTTAGGTTTTCTAAAAATAATTTCTAGAAAATTCCTAATTTTTCCTGAGAATCCCATCGTACGAAATTTCCGATTCCGCCCGGACAATTCTCAAATCCAAGGAAAATTAACAATTTAAATAGATTTTTTAATTTTTTGAGTCAAAAAATATATTTTAAAGGAATTTGAATGGTCACGAGCGCTCGAATGGACGCACCACATGCAATCACCAACTCCACATTTTCCAAAAATTTAAAATAACATTTGTCTAATTTTCCACTAATTTTCATGAATTTTTTGAAAAATTTTATTTACCCTGAACGTATTTAAAATACGAACGATCAAAAATTTTGGAATCCCAACGGTCTTCCCGGAATACGGAAAGCCAACAGTTTTGGGAAAATGCAAAGACAAAAAAAATCGAAATGTGAAAGGTCAAAAGTTTTCGGAATCCAAAAGGTCAAAAGATTTTCCAGAATTCGGAAAGCCAATAGATTTCCCAGGAATGTGGAAAGCCAAATGGTTCAAGAAAAAAAAATCCAGAGGCAAAAAATAGTTCAAAGAAGTAAAAGAAGATTTTTGAATATCTTCTCTCTCCTTTCCAAGCCTTTTTTTATTATAAAAGAACCCTTTTTTCCAGCTTTTTTTCAAGCTTTGAAAATCTTTTTTTAATAAAAAACTATTTTTTGAAAAAAATCAATATTTTAATTCAAGCTTTATTAAGCTTTAGATCAAAGTTTTTTTTTAAAAAATCATGGGGGGGTAATTTTCGCCCAGCTGCAAGCCTGCATAGTGCAGCCCCCCTCGCGTGCACGATTTCCATTGAGAGAGAAGAGACTCTCTTCTCTCCACTATCCTCTCTCCTTCTTCATCCAATCAACTTCTCTCTCCAACCCTCCTTCTCTAACTATTAACAGAGAAGGGAATTAATTATTGATTAAAATTTTCTTAATCATAATTAAAGTTTAATTATGATTAAAATTTAATCAATTTATGCCTAATAAGAGGCATTCACACGCGCGAGAGAAGAAATAGAAGAAAAAATTCAAAATTGAGAGGCAAAGAGGATCCCACGCACACGGGAGAGCATTCCATGCATCAACATGCTGCCCCTTATTGCATTTCAGTAGAAAATCGACAAAAATTTGATAGCATACCCGCTAAAAAACCCATAAAAATGTATAAAAAATATATTTTTAACCATAAAAATGCTCAAAAAATTCCTACAAATTGTAGAAAATCAGGGAATTCATTCTACCAAAAATATCCATAGTAAAATATGTGGTATTTTGGTAAAAATTTCTATTAATTCTTATTTTAAACCATAAAAAATAGAAAAAAATAGCATTAAATTCACGAAATTTCCCCGCAATGTCGATTCATCCATGGAATAGAAGAAACACGCATTCCAACCGCCATATCGATGATCCACGTGCAAAATCATCAGAATAAATCAACAAAATAATATTTTTATTTAGTAAATATTAAAATTTACTTCAAAAAATGCCAAAATTTACAATAAGAAAGAAAAATCAACAACAATTAACAAGAGATTGCTCTGATACCACTGTTAAATCCCTAAGATCTCTCTAGATAATTAATATGCATAAACATGCATAAATCAGACATAAACTCATCCACTCGACCACCCCTGAGCCTAAGGGATGCACACATGAATTATAATGAAGTACATCATACCTTTATCTTAATGTCCCATACTATCAAGAGGTATAACTCCAATCCAGTAGCATGTAGCTATAGTGTGAAATGGTAGGTGAGTA
This sequence comes from Cibotium barometz, assembly GCF_041138505.1. Classification (NCBI taxonomy): domain Eukaryota; kingdom Viridiplantae; phylum Streptophyta; class Polypodiopsida; order Cyatheales; family Cibotiaceae; genus Cibotium; species Cibotium barometz. The sequence goes on from NC_141060.1 coordinate 49,849,601, forward strand.
GTTATGATCCTCTACACAAGAGAACATAACATAACCTAGCCTCAAGATAACATCAAGAGACCATAGCCTAAGCCTCCCTTGAGTGTGTCCCATGCCCCTATTATATAGGAGGGCCCTCCTATTATATAGGAGGGCCCTCAAGTGACTCTTGACTCTCCATCTCTCGTGTGTGACCCTTGGATGCCTGACCCTAACCTTAACTCTTAAGGTTAGTCCTAACCCATGCTCCACGAGAGCTTATTCCCATGCTCCCATGCTCACAAGCCTAATGTGGGTTAGCCTCCTAGTATATGCACACATAATGTGCATATAACAATAGGGGGGGAGAGAGCAACTAAGGACACTCTACTGACAAGGGTGAGATGAGGCAAGAAAAATTCTGCAAAAGGGCTTACTTGGAGATGGGCAAAAAGGGTTTGCTGGAAGAGGGGTGCAGAGAGCTTACTTGGAGATGGGCAAAAAGGGTTTGCTGGAAGAGGGGTGCAGAGGGCTATCGAGTAGAGTCCCGACAGAGTGCCGGGTATGGACTATCAAGTGCAGGCAGAACAGGGTGTTGAGTATCTTTGCCATGAGGGTACTAGGGATTTATATAGGTGCGGGTACAGGTACGGGTGCAGGGAAAGGAAGAGCAAAGCATGGGTCCAAAGAACGGTGTACGATGGAAGTACACCAACTTGTGGCTTGCATGGGCCTAGGGAAAGGAATGGTACCTGTGCATGGGAAAAAGCTATGGTACACATGTACCTTCCAGGTCAAAGGTAGCATGGGCATCCATGTGGCAGTTTGTGTGGACCATACACTAGGGCGGTCGGGGGCCTTTGGGCCTTGCGCGGGTGTTGTGCAGGCGCCAAGGTGTATGTACGCCATCTTTTTGGGGTGAGGATCCCTAATTTGGGGCAGCGGCCTCAATATGCATGAATATGCATGCTGTGCAAAAATAATTTTTCTATAGAAATGTACGGGGTGTCTTCCTAGTCATAGGGGGTATAGACCGTCTGTCAATCGAACACCTGGTCGTGCATTTATTAAGGTTTAAGTTTATCGTATTTTAACTAAAAATTTACGTATAGACTCGATCCGGTGTCTATTTTGGATGCTGTAAAATCCTATATTAGGATAAAATTGCAAGCAGATTCCAAATTTGGACTCCGAATTTTAAGATTCTAAGTAGACACAACTTGTTTATTAAAATTATTGATTTTTACACCACAAAAAGACCATAAATTCATGGGCATATATTATTATTGAAGATGTGTATGTTACATCAAAAAATATAAATAAATCAAAAAACCAAGAAGTCTTTAATGTATTTTTTATGAAAAACAAAATATATTTTTGTAGCTTGAGTAGAATAGACATGTTTTTCAGACTTGCCTAGGAAGCATTAGAGACCATTTCACTAGGGTGAACCTTTGACATAAACCCATATGGACTAGTTATTTCAAATGATAATATAGTCAACTATAGTGTATAAAAACTACACTTCCTCAAACCCATCTAGCCTTTGATCCTAGCCAATGATCAACACTCAACACATCACGTTATAAACTTCATGAAAAAGGCATAAGACCACCCTATTTTTGGATAAAGCTCCAATGAAGGAGTGAGAGCAGGGCCAGAAGCCTCAAGGGTCACTCCCTCAGGAATTGGTGGATGCTATAATGTTTCAAACATTCGGTGTCAATTCTAAGCTGGTAAGCTGGGATTGTCCCAAGCAATGAAGGAGCAAAAGTAGGGCCAGAAGCCTCAAGGGTCACTCTGTCAGGAAGTGGTGGATGCCACAATGTTTTAAACATTCAGTGTCAATTCTAAGCTAGGATTATCTCAAGCTACCAACAACCAGCCCAACAACCGCGGTTCGACAATCAAGAAATCTCTTCTTTGTGCACTAATCTCTTAGGATAGGGCACTATCCCATTCCTTGGGCGCCCTGATCTCTCAAGAAAGGGCGTAATCAAGAAATGTCTTCTTTGTGCACTGATCTCTCAAGAAAGGGCGCTATCCAATTCTAGATTTGAGGATTTTGTAATGGCACAACAAGTAGAATAGAATGATCCGTAGATTTTCCCTGAGATTTTAACTTAACTGGTTGAATATTTTGATTAAAGTTCTCTCCCACACTTACTCTCTTAGGCACGATTGTCACTTTTTCAGTTGGCTGAGGTGTCCCGCCTTTCAATTCTCCTTGTTTATGATGCGAACACATCACTATAGTAATCATAGGCTCCATTGCAAGTAACTCTCCTAGAAACAAGTAACTCTCCTAGAAACAAGTTTTTTTTACGTGGTGGTTTCGCATCTTCTTCTTCTATCTTTACAAGATTGGCTGAAGAATTTGGCCCTTCAGCTACCACTTGCTTACCTTTACCATCACTCAAAGACTTGTTCTTTTGAGGACAATCTTGTTCATAGTGACCTTCTCCACTGCAATTTCTGCATAATAATGGACTGTACTCTTAATATTTCATCTCATTAGGATAGTAAGCAGCTATATCGCCCTCTTGTTCTGGCAGTGGAAACATATGATTGTTCCTTTTGGCAATGTAAGCATATGATTGTTCCTTCTAGCCTATAACAATTTCCACTCATGCATGAAGGTCGTCCGTGAAGACTTCAAGGAACTTTCAAAGATATTCCTTGTAAGCCGTACACATGAGGCGTTGGAAGGTTCCGAGGGAATTGGTCAACCCGAAGAGCATGACACGATATGCATATGTACCCCACTTAGTGGCAAAGGCCATTTTGTGCTGGTCCTTGGGATCATTGAGCACCTGGTTGTATCTTGAAAATCCATCGAGGAAGCTATAAGCTTCCTTTCCTGCTACTCTTTCTAGCACATGTTCGTGTGGTCCCTAATGGTGGCGGCATTGACCTTTTTGAGGTCAACACACACTCTGACTTTTCCATTCTTTTTAGGCACTATCACGATTGTTGACACCCACTCTGTATGCTCGATAGGGGATAGTGGTCCCAATGGTGGCGGCATTGACCTTTTTGAGGTCAACACACACACTGACTTTTTCATTCTTTTTAGGCACTATCACGATTGTTGGCACCCACTTTGTATGCTCGATTTCGTAAATGAATCTGGCATCGATAAAGTCTTTTAATCTCTTCACGGACCATCTTCGAGTACTTAGGGTTCATGGGATAAGGTTGTTGTTTGACCGGCCTGGCTCCATCAACCATGGAAATGGTATGCTGGACTACTTCCGCGGGGGTACTCCTTTCATGTCTACGTACTTCCAAGCGAAGCAATCCTAGAACTCAATTAATAGAGCAATGAGCTTGATTTTTTCTTCCTTTTTGAAAGGTTTTTTGCAATAAATACAGGCCTCGGGTCTTCACCCGAGCTTGCTAGGTTTACTTCCTTGACCTTAGCTGGAACGTCATATGAGGTCCCAGGTTTCCCACTATCAAACCTCTGAGCTGAATCATATTGGACAAATTAGTGGGCCATTTAGAAGATCTTAAAGTGCTTGGGCACATGTCTTGCCTCCTCTGCTTTAGCACTTTCCTCATTAATTAGCTTCTTAGCTTTTTTTCAGTGAGTGCCAACTTTTTGTTATGTGCCTTGCTCGTGGTGCGGCAAACCTTTTCAAGGACTAGTTTGGGTTGAATGGATTCAACTGGTTGTGGGACAGTAGTGTGGGACCAAAAGAGAGTTGTTTGCAAACTTTTTTGCCACATTTCATTGAAATACTCACGTGCTTCCATAGCGCCCACATATTTCATCCAATGGGTTTCTAAGTAGGCTGGGAAGACATACCTTTCCGACCAAGGGAATCCCTCTGGCGGCCTGTGAGTTTTATGGGAGCATGTACTCCTTGATGGCTTTGCTCTAACAGCCTGTTCAAGATCTTGGGTGGCTACATTGGGCAGATATGCTAAACTAAGCATGTATAATGATGTAAGCTCTTGCCCATCTGCCCTAGCAAACCTTGTACCAGTGCGTTGAGGTAAGATATCTAGGGTGGCAAGGATATGCATCCAGTTCTCAAAGTCTTTAGGCTCTAGGAACAGTGTGCAATCCTCACTCTCCCTTTTGTCTTCTAGCATTTTATGGCATGTCTGGCATAGATGGACTTCAGTAGTTCATGTAGTTGTGAGACTGAGTCCTCTGCAAATGGTCTGCCACTCATGGGGTGTACCTTCCACGTGCGTAGATTGATCTTAAAGGTAAGATCTTTTCTTTGAATGTAAATGTGGTCAGTGTCCTAGTCATGGATCATCTTTGATTCTCTCATAAAGGGTCTGCCACTCATGGGGTGTACCTTCCACCACGGGCGTAGATTGATCTTAAAGGTAAGATCTTTTCTTTGAATGTAAATGTGGTCAGTGTCCTAGTCATGGATCATCTTCGATTCTCTCATAAAGGGTCTGCCAAGGATGTAGTCATATGAGACTAGTAGCTGACGTCCAAAATTCATCACCACAAAAGTGTGGCAGTAGGTGGTTCCCAGAATCTTAATTTTAAGATCCCCCAATGGGTCTAGCAATGGCTCCATCAGCGAGTTTAACTAAATAGGGTGTTATCCAAGGCAGGTGCTCCCCATTTTTCCCAGTATTGCTTGATAACAATGCTCACTCCAGGTTGTTGAGATCTCAAGCTCAACATGAGTTGACACTCACGAGGTGCCTGCATAACCGTTCGACATTTATATAACTGGGTGGCAGGTTTGGTAGGGCTGGCCACAGACATATCTTTGCCAAAGATTTGACAGCTGAACTACACTGACTAGTCCACATCTACTCACTCCTCTTAGCGTGTTCACATTATGGACCGCTTGTATATACTCTATTATGTGTGTTAGTCACTTTGTCTTATTTGTAGACCTCTTTTGTTGTGTGAAGAAGAAGAAGAATTTTTAGCCTCTCACCTTGTGTGCTCTCTTCTAGGGTTTGTGTGAGTGTGTGTGTGCTCTCTTCTAGGGTTTGTGTGAGTGTGTGTGTGCTTGCAAGAGCTCAAGCTCTCTTCTCCCCTGCATCTTTTCATGGTATCAGAGCCTGGTTCATGCTAAGGGCTGAGCGGAAAGCAAGAGAAGCATAGGAAGCGGTGTATAAGGGTAAGAGGTTCATCTACTCTTCCGCCTTTGTGTTGGCTACTACACACTTGTTAGGTGCTCTTCTCCGAAATTGTGGAATCCCTTGCATCAATTGGTGTTTATGTTGATGATAATGATAAGGTGGAAGTGTGTCTGCGTGGTCTCGGGCCACAATACAAGGTGTTCAAGATGTTTATTCATACTTGGGAGAACATTCCCAACTTCACAGATTTGGTGTCAATGCTGATCATTGTTTGAGAAGAGAAGAACTTGGGTGAAGATCAACAGTCTTAATAAAAAAAACAGTTCAAAGCACCAGCCTTCTACACAAGAGTAGGTAGAGGATGAGGTAGAGGTTGTGGATGTGGCCAAGGTGGTGGCCGAATAGGTAATCAGAATTATGGTCAGCAGAGCAGCAACAACAACAATAATACGCAGGATTCACAACAACAACATACAGGTGAATGAGGCCAGTTTAGTGGCAGGGGGAGTCAAAGAGGTCATGGTAATTAACAAAGATAGCATAATGATACACGAGGGTGTTTTTATTATGGTAAGCTTGGCCATGTGCAGGTAAATCTCTATAAGAAGAAAAGTGACATGCAAAATGGAAAAGTTCAACAAAACAACTATGCATCCTCTAGCAAAAATAATGAGGATAATGAAAGGTTGTTTATTATATGCAATATGTGGTTAATACTGTGTCTGGAAATGATGTAGCAGCATGTAAGGATGATGTATGGTATCTTGATTCAGGTGCTTCAAACCACATGACAAGTCATGGTGAGTGGTTCAAGAAAATGAAGTCTTGAAAGACCAGGTTTTGTTGAAATAGGGGATAATACTGCTCATTCGATTTCCCATGTTGGAGATGTGCCATTGTCTATGTAGGATGGTAAGGTGAAGTACGTTGCAGATGTACTTCATGTTCTGAACATTACAAAGAATCTGGTTTCTGTTGGCCTGATGATTGAGCAGGGTTTGTAGGTTCGGTTTAACCCTGATGGCTATTATGTAGAAGACTTTAAAGATAAGTGTAGGTTGGTTGTCAATTTGAAAAGCAAACAAAACGTGTATTTCCACTATGTTGATGGGTGGCTCTGTAGTAGGTACTACGTAACATTCATTGATGACCACACGAGGAAAGTGTGGGTGTACTTCATGGGGAGAAGAGTGAAGTGTTCACTCATTTTCATAATTTCAGAGTTATGGATTAAAAACAAACAAGAAAGCATGTGAAGTGCCTAAGGTCAGATGGAGGGGGAGAATAATTCTTCAATGAGTTCTCTGAATTCTTGTGCAAAAGAATGGCATTCAGAGACAATTTACATGTAGATACACTTCGCACAGCAAAATGGAGTTAGCAAAAAAATAGGCCCATCGTAGAGATAGCACGAGCATTGATGGGACTGAGAAGAATATGCCACATAGCTATTGGGCTGAGGCTGTGTCTACAACAATTTATATCATGAACATGACTCCTACTACAGTCATACATGATGTAACGCCAGAGGAGAAGTTTACTAGAAACCTGATTTGTCTCACTTGAAAGTTTTTGGATGTATTGCATATGTGCATATACCAGATGAGTTACGTACCAAGCTAGATCCAAAAGCAGAAAAATATGTGTTTATTGGGTACTCCCTTGAGCAAAAGGGATATAGATATTATAATCCTACTACACGTGAATTGAGGGGGTAAGCAGGGATGTTATATTTGATGAGATGTGTAGCTGGTATGCTGTTGAAAAGGATGCTATTAGGGCTGATGTAAGTGGAAATGTGGTTGCACAGAATGCAAGTCAACAGTCATCATAGTCATTGAGTGGACCAAGAGAGTCCTCATCCAACGGTTCTATTGATAGACCATGGAGTGACAAGCTGCATCATAATACCAGTCCCCTGAAAATGTAGTTGGTGCATCACATAAAGGAAAAGAGAAAGTGGTTAAGCCCCTTGGTATGCATGACATTTTTGCAAGGCATTCTCTTGTTGATGGAGATTCTAGTGGCTCGGAGAGATGAGCCTTGATGAGGAGCTTGGGATTCCAGCAAATGAGGACACCTGGTGTGAAGAAGGCTATGGAAGCCATGAATGCAAAGTTACGAAGATCTAGAAGAGTCAAAAATCATGTGCAGAGGTTGACTTATGATGGTTGTGCCACATCACTATGCGTATATGGTAAAAGTTGTGTAGGTTGTAGAACCCACATGTTTTGATGAGGCTATTGGAAATGTGTGTTCTGAGAAAGCTATGGATGAGGAGATGGATGCATTGTATGGAAATGAGACTTGAGATTTGGTGCCATTGCCTGAAGGCAAGAAAGTTATTGGCTATAAGTGGGTGTATAAGGTGAAATATAACAGTGATTGTAGCATAAGCAGGTACAAGGCTAGATTGGTAGCCAAAGGATATGCACAGACACATAGGATTGATTATGAGGAGACATTTTTCCCAATTGAAAAGATGGCAACTATGAGAGTTGTGATTGTACTGTCTACAGCTAAAGGTTGGTTTTTACATCATATGGATGTCAAAAATGCGTTCATGGTGACTTGCAAGAGGTGTATATGGATCGGCCACTAGGTTTTGAGGATACAGGGTCAGCCAAAGTATGTGTGTAAGCTTCATAAGGCCTTGTATGGGCTGAAGCAAGGTCCATGAGCATGGCATGACAAGATTGTTGAGTATCTTATCACTATTGGTTTTCATATGGCAGATGCAGATCACTCTTTATATGTATGCAAGAGTGATAAGGGTATTGTAATCATCACCATTTATGTAGATGATCTTATTGTTGGGGGGGGTGACAACTTGGAATAGATTGAGCATGTGAAAAGTTTTCTCAAAAGGAAGTTTGAGATGAAGGATTTGGGAGTTCTACACTACTTTTTGGGAATTGAGGTCATTTGCACACCTGAGGGTATTTGGCTATCTCACAAACAAAGACAGTATGCATTGGACATGTTGTCCAAGAATGGGATGGTTGATTGTAAGCCAATCTCGATGCCATTAGATCAAAATGGCAAGCTGTGCAGATGCAAGTTATGTGTTGGAGGATCCCACCATGTACAAGAATATTGTGGGGAGTTTGATCTATGTCACGATCAACAGGCCAGATTTGAGCTACACTGTTAGCTTAGAGAGCCAGTTTATGCAGGTTCCACACCAACCACATCTTAATAGTGTGCGATGCACACTTCGGTATTTGAGGACCACTATTGATTATGCATTGTTTTATGTAGTAGGTGTACCATTGGAGCTATATAGGTACACATATGCAGATTGGGCAAGTAGCATATCAGACAGGAGATCTACCACTGGATTTATGTTTTCATTGGGGAGTGCTACTGTGACGACATGGAGTAGCAAGAAGTAGCCCACAGTTTCCTTGTCGAGCACAAAGGCAGAGTACAGAGGAGCTACAGTGGCAGCATGTGAGGTAGCTTGGTTATGCAAGCTACTTGATTTGGGGTTGCATGTGGAGAGAAAGGTTGTCATATATTGTGACAATCTTAGCAACATACAGTTGGCCAGGAACCCAGTTTTCCATGCACAGACGAAACACGTTGAGGTACATTACCCGAGCATCATCAGCAGGTCTCTGGTTTGAGACTGATGGACATGGTTCAAGGTAGGCCGTAGGAGGATCGGCTTCCAACTGAGCTTGGCACTCACGGAATAACTCTTGGGCTGCCAGGATTCTTTCTTTTTCCTCAATAGGATTAGGGTACTCATTGAGCTTTTTTGGTAACTGGCGGGTGTCCACGGGTCCTCTGGCTTGGGCGGTAGCCCGTTAATAATTCTTCTTCTTCGGAGGAAGATGTTGACAATGAGTTTTTGTGCCAGAGTCTAAACTGCTTTTGAACAGTCACTCGGCTTTCTCCCTTTCCAACCTTGGTGGCTCCTAGTTGCTCATGCTTGTTCAGGGGCTCTTTCTTGATGCTGACTTTGTGAGGATGATGCCTCTATTGCAGCGTGTGTGGTAGCCCTTTGCTTATTTTGTAGCCTGGTCACAACGTTGATAGGGACTGCTCGAATGAAACCATCTCTCACACAATAGTTTAATATTGGTGTTGGGATTAGCTTCATGAGCCTTTCCAGTTAATCTAGGTCTCAACAGGGACAGTCTCTATAAAGGTGATCAATACCGCACCCTACACACAATGTGACATTGGGATGGGAGCACCTATAGGGGCACTCATCATACCCTTCCTGTTAGGACAGTCAGCTACTCGGTGAGGTCCACCACAAATCATAGCACTGTATGGGTGGCCTTTTAGTTGCCTAATTCATGTTTCTATCTCGCAGTATTGGGGATGTTAAGTATACAGGATAGATTTGATCACCCTCCATAACATAGTGACTTAGGATTTGTGAAGGTGAACTTGTTGGATCTTGGGTTTCATAAGTGAGAGTTTCCAAGATCTCTCCCTCATTCCCATCCTCAAAGAGTTCCATCAGGGTTATCTGTCGAGCTGGTGTGTGCAACTCTGGGTAATGGGGCCTAAGGTGGAAGAACTGAGGGTGGTAAGGGAATTTCTGGTAAAGATTCCTCTTTGGGCCACTTCTTGGCTAGGTTGAGGTGCGTTATGATGTGCTAGAGCTTGCAAAGCCAAAAGTTTCCTAGGGTTGGCAGGAAATTCCTGAGGCAAAGCTCAAGCTAGAGCAACCTTGTGGTGATAGCAGTTGGAGATTTCATGATTTTCCCACTTTACACAATCTGTACAATAGAGGCTTGGACGGGGTCTCAGATGAGGACACTCGGTGTCAATATGGTTTTGTCAACAGGTCAGGCACCATACGAGTTCCCTTCTAGGATAGAGATGTGGATGGACTGCTTGATCGTGGCCTTGGTTGATTCTCCATTGCTGGGTAATTTGCCTACTGGTGGATTTGCACTCCAACGGGCTAAATTAAAGACCCTAGCTAATGAATCAAGTGAAGGACCCTAAGCTAAATGCCTTCCTTGGCAAGCGGCACCAAAAATGTTAATGGATAACATACTACCTCACACACACAAGACAAAGAAGAAGAGAAAGGTGCATGCAAGGGTCGAATCCAATGAATGGCACTTAGCTAACCCTATGAGGGTTAACTCTTTGATGTGAAGCTACTAGGGGTCACTCAACACTCTCCTTGTGTCACCCAAAGAGAGATCCAAGCTAGGTGGTGATGAGCAAGAGGGAAGGAGCTATGGAGAGCTCAACCTCTACCTTATGCCATACTACGTATGCAAATAAGACATGGTAGATAGCAAGAAGAGGGTAGAGAAAGATAGGAAAGAGAGAATTACCATTCCTACTCACATACACCAACAATCAAAGCAAGCAAGAAAAAACACAAGCAAGCAACCAACCATAAACTCAAATGAGATAGAGGGAGAGAGAAGACAAAACTCAATTGAGACAAATGGGATTGTCCCTTTTCATATTTCATCAAATGTCTTATATACATGAGCTCATATTTACAATGTTCGGCCGCCCAATTACAAGTGGGGACCCAAAACTAGTCTTCCTAGTTTTACTAGCTCTATGTACATTAAATATTCATGACCGGAGTTACACATGCTATAAGCTCAGTCATCCCATGTCTCATTCATTATTAGTGCATTGCGCGGTTACAAAAGGATGAGTTACAAAAGGCATAGTAGCCACACGAAGGTCATGTTAAAATCGGGGTGGTTAACACCTCTTATGTGACTTTTGGTAAAGTTGGACTTCGCCACTTATCTCGTCTATCTTAAATACCAAATTCTTTCTCAATTTGGCCAAGTAACTCCATAATCTTACAAGCAACTCCGTACTTGTGGATACACCCTTCCCAAGGTGGAATATCCATAGAGCCATCTTTAACAAGACGCTCAAGCCACTTACACGAAGTGCTCATCTATACTGACTCAAAACCTTTGGCACTATGGCACAAAGTATGGGGCATTCTCGGACCCAATTGTTGTCGATTCAAAGACATTCACTCAACAACTATGTTAAGCTCTAAACTCTATGGTTAGCATCTAACCACCATGAGTCCTACTAGGTCGTGATAGTAGCCTTAGACTTCAACTTTCAGTGTGAATATAAACAACAAACTCCTTAAAGAAATTGGTCAAAACTTTGTGATACCACCTCATGGCCATCTACCATGCCTGTGTATAGCATGAAAACAATTTCATGCTCTAGAGCGAAAGAAAAAGGATAGTCCTCTATAGCAACATCCACCCACACATGCCAGAACACACTCAAAGAACAAAAAAGGGGCACCACCAGCTTTTACTAAAGTTAGAAAATGGAAACTCACACACTAAATCTCAAGATGCTCATAACCCATAGTTCAACAACTCTCTACCCTCGTCCAACTATACAGATACATAGAACACAGCCCAAAATACACATTCACACCAAGAGGAGAGGGGGAAAAAGGTACATTAACTTCTCTACCTCACAACTCCATTGGTAGATGATATGTATGGGTAAAAACCTTGATTACATAGGCCCAATAGCCTTAAAGCAATAGATCAATTAAGAAAAGAGAGAGAATGAGAGATTAGCATGTGAATGGCATCCTTGTGCACACAAGGGGGTCTAGGCACATCAACAGACACACACACACACACACACACACACACACACACACACACACCGTGACTAAATCTACATTCCCACCTCACCCACAACTTCAAAAAAAAACTTGTAACACAAAGGCCCCTTGGGCTCACACACATTAATTCCAAAATGTTCTACATCATTGATTGAATATGAAGAAGTAGAGTGTTGATGAAGATAGCCGCCCTTTTAAGTACCCAAGATACTCACACCTTGGCATAGAGTGTAGTTACAAGGTTTTGAATTGAATAGGCACAACCACAAGACACAATCTTATCAACACCACACATCCATAATCATTTCAAAGAGCATCATCCCAAACACACTCTCACATCACACATGCACAATGAGATAACCTCGCCCGAGATCAAACAAAGATGATTTTCAATGTTCTGATAGGCGAATCAAGATAGCCCAACCACAAGAACCACGAGCACTTATACTTCTACCTTGAGCTTGATTTTCTCTTGAACCTTCTTTAAGCCCCACCACCTTTGATTATATAGCCTAGTGTGAATAGCCTCCAAAGCGTGTGAATAGCCCAAGCCTCACAAACCTCCAAAGAATAGTGTCTTCATGTGAAAAGCCCCCAGCAGCAAACACCAATAAGGATATAATGGAAGCAAGCTGGTGGTTGCGCTGAACCTCTTCTGCAGAAAATGCTTAACTTTCAAGCAAACCAGCATCTTTCTCTAGTGCAGGAAAACTTAGCATATTAGGTAGCATTGAAGTTCTTCCCACCGTCACCCCATGATGGTAATTAGAGCAACAGCATATCCCCCCTAAACCTAGCAGTAAAGCCCAACAAGGCAACACACAAAACAAACACAAGCTTTGGTCCAACGGCAGTAATACAAAACAACACACACCCTCCGCTCTCTATACCAGTGGCAACAAACCACACTCACCAGCTCTGTGGCAGTTGCGCTACCAGCCACCATCGGTGGGGCAAACAAAAAAACACAACTCTCTAATCGCCAGGCTCAGAGAACCGGCGTCGACAGCAACCCCAAAGGAACAACACACAACAACTCTCTGATCTCGCCACCAACGCGCTGTCCTTTATACTGTCAGAGTGTTGAATAATTCTTGGCAATTTTTGAATCCTCGTTCTGCTTTGTGGCAACCACCATGCCTGCCATTCTTTGCTTGAATATTTCTTTGTTTTGACATTTTCAATTCTGCCACCTTTTTAAGAATATTTCCTGGCTTTTATTATTGCCCTTATGCATTAAAGCCACTATGTATTAAGGCCTTTAGTTCCATGCACACCTACGTGTGCACCCTCTACAAAGATTTGATCTATTCCTGCTCTTCCACATATGCTCACGAGATCGCAAGCCCAACACAACTTACATTCTGGTGGTGTTCCACAATGTTCCAAACATCATACCATTGATGCTTGCACCGTTTTTTTCCAACCAACATATCTGCATCAAACACATCATCACATGCTAAAAAGGCTTCATTGCCACTTCAGTGGGTGGAGTATTGGGCATCCTAGTGCTATATGAACCTGCATCTATATGTACATATGCCAGAAAACCACACTAAAAAAACTCCTAACAACATAGTTTGCCCACCCCCAAGCTTCCTCGGACATTTATGTCCAGCAGCTCTCAAACAATTGCTGTCCACCTGGATCAAAAGGGAAGCACTCACTGCTCTTCCATAATGCAAACACATGCCACCATCCTCCTAGGTCAAATGATAATCGCTTTTTCAATGTGACTGCAGGTCTTTGACACTTAAATCTTCATCAACCCTCCAACTCCAAAAGATGTCTTCATCTAAATCCTGCATGAACCGTCTTTGCCCAAAATTGGCTTCATTCAAAGCATATGGTACTTCCACCGCCCACCACTGTTTTACTACACATAATAGCATGTGCATCACCACTTGATACTACCAGTCCTCCAATAGCAAACTAAGATCAACCTCTTCACTTGTTGGCTCACTAACAAAATCAAGCATACATTGCTTGCATCCAAATCATCATCCGCATCAGTATTGTCCCCAAATTCCACTCACATGATCTTCTTATGCTTGCTTGACCACCAAGCTTCTTGCATACACACATGGGCCTTTACCTTGGCAACCGATAGCTCCATCTCCATTCCCATATGTGTTGTGTCCTCAGTAGCACTCTCAGTCTCCTAGCTTTCTCCATTGGTATCAGCCACCAAGTCCTCTAGCTTCACAAGCATCAGCCCTTGCTGCCCTTCTTTGAGCTCTTGCAACCTGCATAAAGCTTTGTTAACAAGCACTTGCATGCTCTCTTCCATGTCCACATAAGGGGTATCAAAGCCCCAGTCTTCCTCATTCTTTTTAGGAAATTCCAAAGGCAATGCATCATCTTCCTCTGTTAAAGCCTCTTTGATGATATGCTATGTTTCATCAACAAACTCATCATCAAGCATAGCATACCAACCATCACATACCTCTTTCTTTTGAAACAAGCAAATCCTGACGGTCATTCATCAAACCATCATCAAGGCTCAAGTTGCCCACCCCCTTGTCTTCTACATGCACACCATCATACATAGGGTCAACAGAAGCTTCCAGCACCTTGTCTTCTTGGTCTTCATCTTCCTCATCTGAGGTAGAGACTAGGTCCTCCATTGGCCACCCTTCTTGTATCATTTCTTCCTTTTTGGCTTCATCTTCAAGCTCATCCATGGCAAGAACTGGGTCCACCGCATCCTTTGCTTCTTGCATTTGTTCTTCTTGAATCACCACTTCGACTTCAAACATGACCTCATCAGCAAGATACTCAGCATCCTCAAACTCACCATCCCAAGAAAACTTTGGCAACACTTTCATCAGCTTCCACTCTTTGGTAGGCTCTGCCCAACAGATTCTTCCGTCTTGGCCTCAGCATCCACCGTAAAAACTGCAATAGTGTTTTTTGGCTCTTCCCTTTCTTCTATTTTGGCAAAGACATGGGGAGGCACTTGATACATTCGTTGCTTCACTTGCTTTGGTCTACTTCCACTAGATTTTATGACATCTACATCAAGATTCAAAGGGTTCCACACGGGCTTTACCTCTTTGATTGGCATAGGCACCGTCTTTGCTTCTTCTTCATCCTTGATGAGAGCTACACAAGGAGCTACTTCCACCTTGGGGACTTCATGGATCTCCTCAATCCTCATTGTACTAGTTGTCATTGTCACAGGAGGGGTGTAGTACATCCCCCTCGTCCATTGTTGGGGCTCCTCATAGGTCTCGAAAACTGGCACAAAATCTGCATTCACTGCAATTTCGAGCTCGCTTTGCATCTTCCATTCTTTCTCCTTCGCAATCAGCACCGCTTCTTGAAAATCTGTTGGCCGCTTTAAATCAACCTTCACCCTTAGCATTGTCACCAAGCCATTAATGAAGGCATTCTTCTTAAACATGAGAGGGGGTCTCTCATTTCTAAGAGCTGTACACCACCTGCTCCATAAGTCTTCAAACTTTCGTAGGAAAACTGCTACACTTTCAGTCTCTTGTTGTTGCAAGCCATTAAGCTCTTGCCACACCACACTTGGATCTTCTTTCATCCGGAATTTTGACAACAATGCCTGCTTCACTCCTTCAATTGTTAATCTCCGTAGCGGCTTTGCCATTGCTTCCTTTGCTTAATACTCATTCCACCACTTACGAGCTTCTCCCTTGATACAAATTATCATCAATCGTAGAATCCGGGCTTCATCTTCAACATGGTTGCTAATGCATGCAACCTCCATCTTCTCCAAAAACTCATCCACATCTTCACCTTCGTCACCAAGAAACTCTGGGTATGCGTACATCATTTTTGGCTTACCAACTATAGGTACTTGATTTTGGGTCCTCAGTGGGGGCACCAAAACATGTGGGGCGAAAGAAAAAGGGCAGTCCTCTATAGCAACATCCACCCACACATGCCCGAACACACTCAAAGAACAAAAAAGGGGCACCACCACTAAAGCTAGAAAAGGGAAACTCACACACTAAATCTCAAGCTCATAACCCATAGTTCAACAACTCTCTACCCTCATCCAACTATCCAGATACACAAAACACAGCACAAAATACACATTCACACCAAAAAGAGAGAGAGAAAAAGGTACATTAACTTCTCTACCTCACAACTCCATTGGTAGATGATATATATGGGTAAAAAACCTTGATTACATAGGCCCAACAACCTTAAAGCAATAGATCAATTAAGAAAAGAGAGAGAATGAGAGATTAGCATGTGAATGGCATCCTTGTGCACCAAGGGGGTCTAGGCACATCAACAGACACACACGCGCGCGCGCGCGCACCACACACTAAATCTACATTCCCACCTCACCCACAACTTCAAAAAAAACTTGTAACACAAAGGCCCCTTGGGCTCACACACATTAATTCCAAAATGTTCTACATCATTGATTGAATATGAAGTAGAGTGTTGAAGATAGCCTCCCTTTTAAGTACCCAAGATACTCACACCTTGGCATAGAGTGTAGTTACAAGGTTTTGAATTGAATAGGCACAACCACAAGACACAATCTTATCAACACCACACATCCATAATCATTTCAAAGAGCATCATCCCACACACTCTCACATCACACATGCACAATGAGATAACCTCGCCCGAGATCAAACAAAGATGATCTTCAATGTTTTGATAGGTGAATCAAGATTGAGCTTGATTTTCTCTTGAACCTTCTTTAAGCCCCACCACCTTTGATTATATAGCCTAGTGTGAATAGCCTCCAAAGCGTGTGAATAGCCCAAGCCTCACAAACCTCCAAAGAATAGTGTCTTCATGTGAAAAGCCCCCAGCAGCAAACACCAATAAGGATATAATGGAAGCAAGCTGGTTGCGCTGAACCTCTTCTGCAGAAAATGCTTAACTTTCAAGCAAACCAGCATCTTTCTCTAGTGCAGGAAAACTTAGCATAGGTAGCATTGAAGTTCTTCCCACCATCACCCCATGATGGTCTTGAGCTTTGCCCTCAAATGAACACTACACAAGGACTAACATGCTCTTGTCAGCTTGGTTTCCCCTTAAATGAGCTTGGGTAATTAGAGCAACAGCATATCCCCCCTAAACCTAGCAGTAAAGCCCAACAAGCAACACACGAAACAAACACAAGCTCTGCTCTCCAGCGGCGGCAGTAATGCAATCACCAGCTCTGTGGGTAGCTGCACTACCAGCCACCGGCGTGGCAAAACAAAAAAACACAACTCTTTGATCGTTGCCAGGTTCAGAGAGCCGGCGACAGCAACCCCAAAGGAACGACACACAACAACTCTCTGATCTTGCCACCATCGCGCTGTCCTTTATACTGTCAGAGTGTTGAAGAATTCCTCTCGCAAAATTGGTAATTTTTGAGTCCTCGTTCTGCTTTTGGCAACCGCCATGCCCGCCATTCTTTGCTTGAATATTTCTTTGTTTTGAAATTTTCAATTCTACCACCTTTTTAAGAATATTACTTGGCTTTTATTATTGCCCTTATGCATTAAGGCCTCTATGTATTAAGGCCTTTAGTTCTATGCACACCTTTGGCTTGATATTGGTGATGAACATCTCCGATTGCGTGTGCGCCCTCTATAAAGATTTGATCTATTCATACTCTTCCACATATGCTCACGAGATCACAACCCCAACACAACTCACATTCTAGTGGTGTTCCACAATGTGTTCCAAACATCATACCATTGATGCTTGCACCATTTCCAACCAACATATCTGCATCAAACACATCATCACATGCTAAAAAGGCTTCATTTTACCACTTCTATGGGTAGAGTATTGGGCATCCCAGTGCTATATGAGCATGCATCTATATGTACAAATGCCAGAAAACCACACTCAAAAAACTCCTAACAATGCATACTGAACTACACACTAAACACTCTTACCAATTTGGTTTAGCACCAAATTGACAATGTTAGGGCTTTATGTAAAATAACAATCGCCTAAGATTTGTGACTTTCCATAAAATTTGAGCTCCTTTGGAAGTCAACACCTATATCGGTTAAATGATTCTATCACTTTCTTTCGATAAATTTATCACCCCCATTTGACACAAGGTCAAATGGGCATGAAGGGTCCACCCCCCCTGAGCTCTCTGTTTGAGTGCATAACCCAAGATATTCGTCTAATCACTTTGGATCAATGCTCATGCTTCTTCTCGTAGAAACCTTGACTAATCACTCCCAGATTAGCACACCTTTCTAATGAGGAAGGCGATGATTACTGGAAAGTGCGTGCGCATACAACAATATCATGCCAAAGTATAAAAAATGATCAACATAACTTCTAGGGATTTTGTACTGGCATCAAGATCAAGATTTGTGTATTCACTCCGGATTAATGCCAAATCTAGCTTTTGTTTTCCTCTAATCTCTTTGGATTAGCTTCTAACCTTGAGTTTGCTTTTGAACCACCATGTTCAGTCCTAAACTCGCTAGACGTTAGAATACTCTGCTAATCTCTTCAGCTTAGAATTCTTTCTAACAAACACAATCATGGTTTATAAAACTATGTTGGATCCAATGACAATAAATAACCATGCTTCTCTGGAGTGAAGTACTTCTTACTTTAATTAGGTAGTAACCCCATCACATACTGGTAATGATTCACTCATTTCCTAGTGCCTTACAACAACTGGCAGGTTCCACTCATTTCCTAGTGCCTTGCAAACTGGTAGGTTCTACAAGGACATGAACTTTGCAACACTCCCAAGCAAACTAAGAATTTACTTTTTTAATTTATGAAAGTCATTTTATACTTCCATAATTTGTACGCTAGCAGCTAAACACATGCTTAAAAATAAACACCAGTGTTGGATATAGGCAAGATTACAATCCCTGAATGTTGTAGGGTGTCCTCACATATAAGAATCATCCGGCAATGCTAGTCTGCCTGCTCACAAATGGTTCTATAACACTCTCAAAGTAGAAACCACTCTCTTAGCACTAGTATAAGATCATGGCTATGCTACCCAGAGCTTCTCTGAACTTTGTCATTGGATTTCTTCCCAAACAAAAGGCTATTAAGTGAATCTCAAAGCTCAATCTATCTAAACGCTTAATCACAATAGAACAAGCATACACACACTTGATCACTATGGAACAAGTATACAATCAATCAAAGGGTCAACCTCTGGTATGAATCTTGGTGTCCCATACCACCAAGACCACCATGAAATTCAAGAACATATGACATCCCATTCCATCGAATGATCATGAAGTGCATTGTGACACACAAGTCAACTCTTTTCCTCTCCTTGAAAAATAGCTACAAAATCTCAAGAATATGGATGACCACGCACCCAAGCCTATGGGTGTTTGCACTATATGAACTATGCAACATCGTATATGACGTATAGTTTGTTTTCCAAAGTTCAACATGGCTATAACTTCAAGAACTATATCAAGTTCCACAACCATATACTAAATCTGAAGTATTTATGAGAATAATCTAACAACATCCCAATGGCCCATTACATAAATTGCTGATCAAGCTAGTCTATGAAGTAACAAGGGAAGGTATAAAAACTAGCCACAAGGTAGCTTTTAGAACAAGACCTCTCAGGGATACTCCCATCCTATCAAATGAAATGAGCAATGACATACTCCAAAGGTGGGTAGAGTAGCTACGTACTCTCTTACAAGTCACATCGCGAACAATTAGACAATGAACGTCATCAACACCCCAAATTCATGTGTGTTCGGTAAACTCCAAACTCAAAGATCACTACGGAACTCACTCTAAGAATACTACAAAACTTAGAATAGTTGATCTCTACGGACCATGCACAAGCACTTGCATCTCTGCGGACTAAGCATAATATACTTTGGTTGTTAAGTAGCATAACACTATGGTTTTGTTTTTAGTACGTCCTCATCCAAGAGATCATCTCATGAACCTAGGACTATATAAGCACTGTGTCAGACTCTCCGACTTGACTTTGTTAAGTGCAACATTCACTAAGCCTCAATGGGCTAGACTACAACATCACATCCCAAAATTGCAAGACAAAAATGGGCAATGGAATGATATGCATTATCCCAACAATGGAAGCTAATGTCCTTGTGTGACTAGCTTTGTGTGTGACTTTGCTCACACAAACTAGAAAATGTCAGAGTTCATGCCTTGTGTGACTACGCACACCTAGAGGCAAAAAACTTATAGTCGAGTTACACTCACTCCAATCATCTCGAATTCTTGGGACACACACATTGGAGGTAAACATCAAAGGTATCAATTCTTGTTGTAGATGTTGTGAACGAGCTATGTAGCCCGCAAACTATTTTCAGACTGTGCCAGAACAAGACCTTAGTAAACATATGTTACTTTGCTTAAGACTTACGTCATCATGTGTGTGTTTAAAACACGCACCCCCCAAACACACAGATTTAAAGTGTGTGCGAGCTTACTTTCCATGGGAACCTCCTCCAAAGCAATTTTTTAAGGGGAAAAAAAAGGCTCTAAGACCTTATCATCATCCTCTGCTGCTGCTGGCGCTCCGCTACCTGTTTCCCGTGAGGTAGCTCGTGGGAGACGGCCCATGGGCATACTAGCTTGTCCGTTTTCGGTAGGGCTTCACTAGTTTATGGCGTGCACACACGAATGCAATCTCTGCTCTGCTGCTTCTCTCCCCTCAGTTTTCTCCTACTATGAGATAGGCTGATTCATGAATTCTTATCCATTTCCATGGGAAAAGAAAGGCGACCATCAAACTCATGTGGGTGTGTAGTATCCACACACATAGTGGAAGGCTAGCTACCTTATCTTCCAAGGTTTTCAATTTTTTATTTTTGCAGTTTTTGCAAAAAACGAGAGAAAAACTTAGAGAAGGAAAAACTGATTTTCTTTCTTCTCACACGCAGTTCAAATCTGCAACAAGCCAATTCATGTGCAAGAAGCGAGAGAGAGAGAGGACTACGCCGACTCTAATACTAATGTTACGATGCTCTGTACACCGCCATATCTTAGGAGGGCTCCGAGCTCATGGTCACCATCCAACCATAGAGAAATGTGGATAAGTGTCCACACTACCAGGTTTATATAATGGCCTGTCTGTCCACACTAACCTCACCCCTAAATCCTAGACATACTCGCCACATGTGCTCCACGTGTTGATTCGGTGTTCGATCGAGCTCTACCACGCGACTCACGTATGCCGATATAGGCTACGTGACAGAATAATTCCAATTTACTTTGTAGATAAGCCCCAGACATAACCTCTTAGGTTTTTAGAAAGAGTTCAAATAATTTCCCACTATCTCAACATATAGCTACACATTAGCCTTCATTTACATTATTTCTTATGTTCCACTTGACTCTAAATGTGTTGCACCGACCCAACATAATTAGTTTTGTGTCATTCCTTGTAAATTTGTAAGGAAAAAAAAACACGACAGCTCACATGCATGTGTCATAATTTGTTTTGAATTTTACCTCATAAATGCATTCTATATAAATAGTTAGGGGTTTAGCTTGCTTTGAAACCATGCTTTCAACCTCAATGTCTTACTTAAGAACATATATTATGTAAGGACCTTATTCATTATTGAGAGAAAAATACAACACATTAAAGTGTAAGACTGACAATGTGAAGCTTTAAGGTCTATAAATTACATTAGTTTCATACATAAGAGATTCAACAAAGAATTAGTGATGAAGTCTTACGCAAATAAGTTTTTTTTTTAATGTGATGATGGCTTATGGGAATTTTTTCCATTCAAACTATCAAGGATGGTATTGGAGCTCAAGCTCGTCTCTTTGAGAGCTATCAAGCTGCACCAACTCATCCCTGCACCCATGAGGGCTTGATTGATTTGGTTTAGTGAGAAGATAAAGATTTAGTGATGGGTCCCTTTTGTAAAAAAATGTGAGTATTGGATACACTAAGAATTATTATGAGAGGGGGTCCCTTTTGCTTGAGTTATTATTATAGTTAGCTAGGAAGGTGGATTACTCCATCGGCTCACAAACCAACCCTCGTCGCGTAGCTCACTAACATCGAACCCGGGCCCCCATAATGGGAGCCAACCGTCTAAGTGCGTGTGCGTGGGGATGACTTATTATTATAAGAGGGGGATCCCTTTTGCTAATAAGTCAAGGGAGAGTGCCGGCCATATGTATTAACAAATGGTGTGGGCGGCTCAAAAGGTTCCATCATGTGTGGATTTTTATTCTAATTTACATAAAACAAAAGCTTTTTTTTCATTTCATGGCACAGCCACCAAGGGAAGGACGTGCGAGCGGACGCTTCCATTGACCAGTTCAAATAAACAAAGAAGATGCTCAGTACTGTATATTGTAAACCTCCCTCTGATCCCCTTAAGTATCAGACCATGTCTCCCTTAGCAGATTGCTTCATAGCTGCCATAGCTTCCCTTATAAAAGCGGCTGTGCATGCCCTCCTCCATGTCCTAGCCTTCTACCTCTCTGCAATTCTCCACATAATCAGGACCCACGTACTCACCCTTTTGCTCAAACTCTTGGTCTTTTGCGCCTTCAGTGCAGGCAGAGCCTTAGATAATTGTATGGGTGTTATCCTGAGGACTATTACAGACTCTCTCGTGTTTTTATTACTGCAACTCCTGAATCTCGCCCTCGGCTTTGTCCAAATCATCACAGGGCTATGCGTTAAGCTAGTGTTTGGTCTCTAAAAGGGAGTTGTTTTCATTGTTGGAGGCGCTTGAGCATGCTCGGCTATGGCGATGCATTGCATGCACAGACCTTGTGCAGCGCTCTAGCCATTGTGAGATGTAAGCTAGTATCATCATCCTCGCCTACCACATCATTTTCTACTTTCTTTAATACAATGAAGAATTGTGCCATCTCACTTGGGTTCATTAAAAAAAAAAAAAACCAAATACCTAAAAAGGAGCTTCATTTGAGCTTAAATTTGGTGGAGATGCTGCCATTGAGAATAAGAAGCACTCGGAGTAAAGACCAAACTTGTCCCTCGTGGATAGAGGTGCAAATTTAAACTTGTTCCAATTCTGGCACTGACTTAGCCACCACCACCTTTTTGATCAAGATCAACCAATATGATAGGATGAAGTACATATGAATATTGGAGTTTAAGATGTGCAAACTTGCATGATAACCACTAATCAAGGCAAAGTATAGCCATGTGCATATAAACAAGCTCACAAGGAGTTAATGATCTATAATAGGCAAGACAAGCCATTACTTATGTATACACACATACACACACTTGCACACACACACACACATAAGGCTTTACTTGATGTGGAAAATGTACCACACACACGTGAACATACATGTACATATGCGCACATGCACACACATACACACACACACACACATGCACATGCAAACATACATACACATGCATGCATGCATATACATGAAAACACACACACACACACATATATATATATACGCATGTGCACACACACACAAATATATATATGCATGCACACACAAAATAAGCATGAGATCCATGAGTCCAAGTGCTTCGAATCATGTGCCAAACCCAAATGTAATTCCTTAATGAATGATGTCCTATTATAAACCATTATCTTGAACCTCAAAGTGTGGGATCCATTAGAACCTCAAATTCTCTTAGAGTATCCTCTTCTTCATGTTCATCCACGTCCCAAATCATGACGATCTTAGGCCCATCCTCAGCTTTGCATTTGTGTCTATGGTGGTTGGCCATTTTTCAACACAATCTTTTGCCTCTCCTTATGGAATAAGAGATTGAAGTAGTTGTCTAATGATTTGACATTTGATCATGCTTGTCTTATTGTTTTCCTTACTCCCCGACTGATTTGAAGACTACTCGGGTGCATGTGGTCTAAACCTTTTTGCATAATTTATGGGAGCACTATAAAGAGTAGCATAATTTATGAGAGTAGGATTTGTTGCAAAGTTGGAAGTGGAAATAGATTTAGGATATTGAATAGTAGGAGAGTTTATGGCTACCATTTGACCACTTCCCTTAGGCTTCTCCTTCATGTTCTATTTAGGCTCATATAACTCAACACGTTGCATGGCAAAAGTAGTTGGCATTCAAGCTAATACATAGGTAGTAATAGGAGAATATGGGGAGAATATAAACTATGGATGTATCTGAGCATCATCTAGCTATCATACATACTCAATGATAGCTTCCAAGATTACATAATATAATTTTTGACACTCCCATGGATATATCCAAGCATCATTTGGTTATCATCCAACCATGCATGCTCAATGATAGCTTCCAAGATTACTGAGTATACATTTTTACACTCCCATTTTTTACTAAATCATACCAAGCATAGACTTGTTGGTCTCAATGAGAGGTGTAACAAATGCACCTTGAAGCTCCATCTTGAAGTTTTCCCAAGTAAAAGTTTAAAATCTTTCATGATGTGAGAATGCCTCTGCCATCTTCTATTGGCACCATTTCTCTTATCTTTGGAGAAATCTTGTGCTAATAAACAAGCCTTTATTGCCACTTTATTGCCACCACATGTCATTAATTGATGAAGACAACTAAGTTGAAGACTCCTTTGTCCTTGTTGGTTGGGAATCCGTTGCCTTTCTTTTTTATGTGAGACTTGTCAGCTCTTTCCTTTCAAAGATACTTTCCGAGATGGTTTTGCAAAAGTCTCACTCCTTTTTTTGGAGAAGGTTATGGAAGTTATTAGAAGTCTGAGTGTTTTGTTTGATCTCTATTGAAATTTGAATATGGTCCTTAAGTTGAACAAACCCATTAGCTCATACACCTAGTTGGATTAGAGAGCCTCTCATACACGAAAATGTTAGGAGATTAATATATCTCTATTTCTAGAGGGCCTTTTGGCCTTTTTTTGAAAAAGAAGGCCTTATTGGCATTCTAAATTTTAGCTAACTAAAACTCATAAAAATTAGGCAGCTCTAATACTATCTCGTATATTTCTTATTGAATACATTTAAAGGGAACAAAAAAGTGAAGGTTCTTGTCTCCTTTCTGAAGTGCTCATTAGAATTCCAAAATCAAATTTAATATATCCTCTTATTAATATCCTCTAGAAATAGAGATTAATATATCTCTATTTCTAGAGGACCTTTTGGCCTTTCTTTGAAAAAGAAGGCCTTAGTGGCATTCTAAATTTTAGCTAACTAAAACTCGTAAAAATTAGAAAGCTCTAATACTATCTCATATATTTCTTTTTGAATACATTTAAAGGGAACCAAAAAGTGAAGATTCTTGTCTCCTTTGTGAAGTGCTCATGAGAATTACCAAATCAAATTTACCTTTCCTTTGGAAAAAGAACCCCTTAGTGACATTTTTATTTTTCGTTACAAAGAGTATCTCAAAAGACATATTAAATTATTAATTGATGGAGTTCAATGGTGAATGATACATAACTACATGTTTAAATATATTTAAAACAAATTATTAATTGATGGAGTTCAATGGTGAATGATACATAACTACATGTTTAAATATATTTAAAACATAGTTTTTTAAAAATAAAATATGTGAAATTTTCTTACAATATATTTTTCAAATGTCCTCCCTTCCATTTTCCATTACTCAAGAGTGTAACTTAAAAAGGATAACTATTTCTCTTTTGTGTAAACTTTAGCTTTTCTTATATATTGAACCTCTCTTCCTCCCTCTCTCTCTCTCACACACACACACACACACACACACATGCATGCATGCATGTATACACACATACACACACTTGCACACACACACACACATAAGGCTTTACTTGATGTGGAAAATGTACCACACACACGTGAACATACATGTACATATGCGCACATGCACACACATACATGTACATATGCACACATACACACACACACACACACACATGCACATGCAAACATACATACACATGCATGCATGCATATACATGAAAACACACACACACACACACACACACACACACACACATATATACACGCATGTGCACACACACACAAATATATATATGCATGCACACACACACATGCACACACAAAATAAGCATGAGATCCATGAGTCCAAGTGCTTCGAATCATGTGCCAAACCCAAATGTAATTCCTTAATGAACGATGTCCTATTATAAACCATTATCTTGAACCTCAAAGTGTGGGATCCGCTAGAACCTCAAATTCTCTTAGAGTATCCTCTTCATCATGTTCATCCACGTCCCAAATCATGACGATCTTAGGCCCATCCTTAGCTTTGCATTTGTGTCTATGGTGGGTTGGCCATTTTTCAACACAATCTTTTGCCTCTCCTTATGGAATAAGAGATTGAAGTAGTTGTCTAATGATTTGACA
This sequence comes from Cibotium barometz, assembly GCF_041138505.1. Classification (NCBI taxonomy): domain Eukaryota; kingdom Viridiplantae; phylum Streptophyta; class Polypodiopsida; order Cyatheales; family Cibotiaceae; genus Cibotium; species Cibotium barometz. The sequence goes on from NC_141060.1 coordinate 49,875,507, forward strand.
TTTAATCATGCTTGTCTTATTGTTTTCCTTACTCCCCGACTGATTTGAAGACTACTCGGGTGCATGTGGTCTGAACCTTTTTGCTCAATGATAGCTTCCAAGATTACTGAGTATAAATTTTTACACTCCCATTTTTTACTAAATCATACCAAGCATAGACTTGTTTGTCATCAAATAGAGGTGTAATAAACGCACCTTGAAACTCCATCTTGAAGTTTTCCCAAGTAAAAGTTTAAAATCTTTCATGATGTGAGAATGCCTCTGCCATCTTCTATTGGCACCATTTCTCTTATCTTTGGAGAAATCTTGTGGTAATAAACAAGCCTTTATTGCCACTTTATCGCCACCACATGTCATCAATTAATGAAGACAACTAAGTTGAAGACTTCTTTGTCCTTGTTGGTTGGGAATCCGTTGCCTTTCTTTTTTATGTGAGACTTGTCAGCTCTTTCCTTTTAGAGATACTTTCTGAGATGGTTCTACAAAAGTCTGCTCACTCCTTTTTTTGGAGAAGGTTATGGAAGTTATTAGAAGTCTGAGTGTTTTGTTTGATCTCTATTGAAACTTTAAATATGGTCCTTAAGTTGAACAAACCCATTAGCTCATACACCTAGTTGGATTAGAGAGCCTCTCATTTGGTATTATCTTTTGAGAATCTGATAACATGTGCCAAATCATGCAAAGCTTCAACTACATCCTTCAATAATGTTTCAAGTGAAGAAGTTATACCAATTGGTACCTATTGGACATCATTGCTCCACCCTTATATTGTATTATCCATGCACTGGTGGCTAGCTCATATTTATATGACCCCTATTATGAGGAGTACCCATGGTTGAGCAACTCAAGAGCTTGCTATCCCTATATTCACAAGGGAAGATATCCTCTGAGGGTAGGTGGTTTAGATATATCTTAGATAGATTTGGCACACTATTAAATAGGCTATAAAGCTACACTTGATTGTTATCTCATATGGAGTAGGTAGAGTTTACTCTTGGACAACTTGTCCTGGTATTAGGGGCCCAAATAGGGCCCAAGATGAGCCCGGATGGCCATGGGAGGAATCTATACAATGGATATTGGCACTAACTATGATTGTGGATCTACATGGTCATGTTAACTACCCTGCATATACAGGCATATATAAATACATGGCCATCCCTTCTCCACACAGTTCATAAGTCGTCATTTTGTGAGTTTACTCCCTAGCTTCTACTAACATACAACCTCCATCTTAGCAATTCCAAATTAGCCATCGAAGCTTCACAAGAGCACATAGGTGTAGGGATGTGCCATCTAGTATATCACCTTAGTAATACAATATTCTTCTCTATCTCTATTATTATGCAATTTAATTTTTAAAGTTTTGTGATGTGAAAAATCCTACTTCTTGTGAGTGTTCTCTTGTATACACTACATGGTATCAGAGCTCCAGCTTATTGTATGTAAGGTCCCCCAACCTAAAAAGGGGAAACCTTAATATAGATGACTAAGTCTAACAAAAGAAAAATTTTCTCCTCGTCTCGACAGCTCGACCGTGTAAAGATGCCAAGATATGACTAATAGGTGAGACCTAGTTCTATCTCGCAAGGGAAGCGTGGTCTTCTAAATGACTCTTAAAATCAAATCACCCATAGAATGATTGACCTTAACTTGTGCAAAACCTCTATATTCTTCATTCCTAGAAACAACATTTTTTTCCCCATCTACGCGAGGCACAGCGCCCACTGGCCTAATCCTCTAGAGTAGGGTTGCCCAGGGACCTACTTACCTAATGTAGAGTTTTCAATTAATTTTGTTGGAAAGCTACTCAACTAATCTGGTCCACCCGTCCATAGGATTGTGCCATCGGGGCATTCCATCCTCCCACTTTCCACCCAACTCACTTATCAATTTTGTTTTCTAATTAGTCCTACCATACTGTGTGACATATATGAACAAGTTCCTTTATTTTTTGACCTTACACATTGTTCGTTAAAACACACACTTAACAATGATACAACAATACTAGAAAACAAGGGATTTAATTAAAAATAGATACATTGTTCAAATGTATCCAGAGCCAGATCAAGGCTTATTTTATTCCACCAATCATCTAAAATTTGGCCTTCCAGTCTCCAAAGAATAGGCAATCCCTATGGGACCATACACCTGATCATTGGTAGCTGGTGAGGACTCAAGCTGGCATGTTGCCCTCTCAGCCTCTGTTGCACTTGATCCTCCTGCTCCTTGAAGGGATGTCTACTCGCTAGGGTGGGCTTATTTACCACACTAGCCTGGGCCCATAGAACTTGGCAGCATTCATAACACTCACCCAAACCAGCGAGTTCCAACTTCCTAATGGTAGGAGAGGGATACCTTGGGCCGACTTCAGGCCTCGCTAACGTTGCTGCCCAGCTACACAAGCACAGCAAAATAGGATTAGCATTAAGGCAAGGAGAAGATGTACCTATACTTTAACTTAATCAAGATAGCAACACCATTGTTTAACTAAAATAATAGGATATAAGAAACCACATTATCTTCTTGAGAAAGCGACAACTTTACAAGAAATTTGGTAAATTCAAAACAAGGAAAAGTAGCACCCTCTTTCTTACTTAATGCTAATATTAAAGATCAATCAAAAAACCTCTTTTAAAACGATTATCAAGCTAACCTCGCCATTGGCTCCATGTGGGACTCCCATGTGAAGAGCTGGGACCGTATCCGGGGTGTTCCCTCTAGGGTTATTGTTATGCACGCTTCTCGAGGTAGCATTTTGGTGTCTTCGAGGAGGAGCCATACTATCCACCTTTTGTAGCTCGCATCACTGTGAACTCAGCGCTTCAGTCGGATTGCAATTCTGAGTTTGTTTGCACACTTCATGAGCATAAAACTCACTCATGGAAGAGCCAAAGTGTGCTTACTTAAGTCTCCGCAAATGGGGGCAAGGAGAATAGTGTAGGACACCCCCTCCACAAGACAAGGGTGGGGGGATGGAAGAAATTCTGCAGAGCCCACTTGGAGATGGGCTGAAAAGGGTTGGTTAGGAGACGACGGGCTCTAGAGGGCTATTGAGAACAACCTCCACTCAGAGTGTCGGGTGTCGGCCATTGAGGGGGTGCTAAGGGTTTATATAGGGGCTAGTACATGTACGAGTGCAGGGAAAGAGAGAGCAAAGTGGGGTACAAAGGATGGTGTACGACGAAAATCTACTAGTCTATGGATGCATGAGCCTGGGGTACATATGTACCTTCCGGGCCAATGGTCACATGGGTGTCCACGTGGTAGCCAGTGGGGACCATACACTAGGGCGGTCAGCCTTTGGTCCTTACATGGCCATTGTATAGGCGCCTAGGTATGTGTATGGCATCTTTTTGAGGTAGGATCCCTTTTTAGGGTGCCGGCCTCAATATGCGTGTCAATGTGCCCGACGGCTGCAAAACTTTTTGAGGTAGGACCCCTTTTTAGGGTGCCGGCCTCAATATGCGTGTCAATGTGCCTGATGGCTGCAAAACTTTTTCCCAGTGAAATTCTCCGAGGTGTTTCCTTGATCATAGGGGTGCAGTCTGTTTGTCAATCGGATATCCGAACATGCATTTATTAGGGTTGGCAGTTTACCGTACTTTAACTAAAAATTTACGTAGAGGCTTATTCCGATGTCTATTTTGAGTGCTGTAAAATCCTATATTGGGGTAAAATCGTCGCAGATTCCAAATTTGGACTCAAAATTTTAAGATTCCAAGTGGAATTAGCTCAATTATTAAATTTGATGATTTTAACACTATAAAAAAGACCATAAAATCATCTATTAAATGGACATATATTATTATTGAAGATGGGCATGTTACATCCTTCCCCCCTTAAATAAACCGAGATGTCCTCATCTCGTTGTGAATTCGGGGTAATCTCTTAAGAGTGGAGCTTCATCTTCCCAAGTTGCATCTTGTTCAGAGTAGTCCTTCCATTGCACGAGATGTTCTATAAGAGTTCTATTACGAGGTTGCCTTTCTCTAGAATCTATGATCCTACTAGGCTGCAACTCAAGGACTCCTTGAGTTGGGATTATAACTTGCTCATCATCAAGAATATGATCGAGACTGGGTACATAAGGCTTTAACAAGCTTACATGAAATACATTGTGGATCTTAATATGAGCTGGGAGATGTAGCTTATAAGCACTTCTACCTAGACACATGATGATTGTATAAGGTCCACAATATCTCGGGCTGAGCTTCTTATAAGAATGATCCTTAGGGTTTGATTCAGGGTGAGATCTCTTATGGGGCCTAGCTTTGCCAGACTTCAGCTCCTTCACCAGAGGTTTTGCTCATACAAGAGCATCTTGCAATGTCCTCGGCCTCATTACTTCGAGGCAAGAATCCAAAGGTTCATTCAAGCCTTGGCAAAAGCGGGCCACTTTCTAGTAGGTAGTCATGGATGAGCTTTGGGAAACCATTATTAGTGTTGATGTTCGTTCACTCGCCCCACCAATAAGAGATGCAGACATCAACCCTGCACCACTTGCTACCAACCTTGTCCAAGCGTAGAGATGAAGGGATTTAGATGCTCTATGTGCCATCATCTTATCTCAGTGGACCTATGCGGCCATGTTAGGGACACCCCATGTATTGAAGTCTATATAGATACACGCGACCAACCCCTTCTCCACATAGTTCATTAGTCTCATCATTGTGAGTTTACTCCCTAGCTTCTACTAGCATATAGCGTCCGTCTTTCCAAATTAACCATGAATAGGAGCACACGGGTGTAGGGATTTGTCATCTATTATATCACTTCAGTAATATAGTATTCTTCTCTCTCTCTGTTATTATGTAATTTGAGGTTTAAAGATTTGTCCTATGAAATATCTTACTTCTTGTGATATGTAATTTGAGGTTCAAATATTTGTGCTTATGAAAGATCTTACTTCTTGTGATATGTTATTTGAGGTCTTAAAATTTGTGCTATGAAATATCTTACTTCTTGTGAGTGTTCTCTTATACACACAACACATTGTATTATCTTACACTTCTTTGTTGGATTTCAATAGGCCCATCCTCTTTCACATGCAAAGCTTACCTACATCTTTCAATGATGTTTTAGGGGGGATGGTCACCGAGCGAGCTTGGTGGAGGGAGCTTTTCTTGGCTTTCCTCTCTCTCTACTTGAACAATCTCTCTCTAACTATTGCCACCACCATCTCCACCCACCACTGCCTAGCCCAGCCCACACTACCCTCTCTCTCCTTCTCCCACCCTCTTCCCTCCCCCTCTATCTCTTTCCTCCCTCACTCTCTCTAGGAGATCCTCCTCTCTCTTTTTCCACCCTCCCTCTCTCTCTCCCTTTCACTCTGCCACCCTCCCTCTCTCTCCACTCTCTCCCTCCCTTTCACTCTCCCACCCTTCCTCTCTGTCCTTCTCCCACCCTTCCTCTCTGTCCTTCTCCCACCCTCTTCCCTCCCCCTCTCTCTTCCCTGAGCCCTTTCCCTCTCCCACCCTCCCTCTCTCACTCTCTCTATCCTTGTCTCTCTTTGCTAACACTCGTAAACAAGGTACATTGGATCGATCCGTTGACAGATATACCTTCGGCAAATATTATTGGAATCTCCACGTTAGGTTTCCATAATCAACATGATTGTCGTGAATTGAAACATTCACTGCTGCGAGATTTGGGAATCCCAGTCAATCAAATAATCCCAGAGGGAGGGTCCCTAAAGTATCTAAATGACAATAATTTTTCTAGAAAAAAAGTATGGAATGCCTTATGTATCAGTAACTCCCATGGGGATTTTAGATACAGCTAAATTTATTGCACAGATGGAGAAACTTGTCAATGCATGGGCTTCCGTGCTATCAGAGGAAAAGTTCTCTCTCTCTTCTATTACCACTGTCCATTTCTCTCCCTCCCTTTCACTCTCCCACCCTCTCTCTCTATCCTTCTCTTACCTCATATCCTCCTTCCCTCTCTCGCTCTCTATATTCTCCTCTCCCTCTCTATCTTTCTCTTACCTCTTATGCCCCTTCCCTCTCTTGCTCTCTATATCCTCCTCTCCCTCTCTATCCATCTCTTTGCTCACTCTCTCTATCCTTCTCTTTACCTCCTATCCTTCTCTTACCTCCTATCCTCCTTCCCTCTCTCGCTCTCTCACTCTCTATATCCTCCTCTCCCTCTCTATCTTTCTCTTACCTCTTATGCCCCTTCCCTCTCTTGCTCTCTATATCCTCCTCTCCCTCTCTATCCATCTCTTTCCTCACTCTCTCTATCCTTCTCTCTCTCTCTCTCTCTCTCTCTCTCTCTCTCTCTCTCTCTTTGCTAACTCTCTCTATCCTTCTCTCTTTTGTATCTCTCTCTCTCCCTTTCTATCCTTCTCTTACCTCCTATCTCCTTCCTCCCTCTTTCGCTCCCTATATCCTCATCTCTCTCTCTATCCATCTTGTCGCTCACTCTCTCTATCCTTCTCTTTACTCTCTCTCTCTATCCTCCCCCCTCTCTCTAACCTTCTTTTGACTCTCTCTCTCTCTCTCTCTCTCTCTCTCTCTCTCTCTCTCTCTCTATCTATCTATCTATCTCTATCCTTCTCTTTACTAACTCTCACTCTATCCTTCTCTTGGCTCTCATTCTCTCTCTCTATCCTTCTCTTTGCTAACTCTTCAGTCCTTCTCTTTGCTCACTCTCGCCCCCCCTCTCTCTCTCTACCCTTCTCTTTGCTCACTCTCGCCCCCCCTCTCTCTCTCTCTACCCTTCTCTTTGCTCTCTCACTCTTTCAGTCCTTCTCTTTGCTCACTCTCGCCTCCCCATCTCTCTCTCTCTCTACCCTTCTCTTTGCTCTCTCACTCTGAGTCTCTCACTCTTTCAGTCCTTCTCTTTGCTCACTCTCACCTCCCCCCCCCCCTCTCTCTCTCTCTCTCTCTCTCTCTCTATCTATCTATCTATCTCACTCCTCATTTTGTTCTCTCTCTCTCTCTCTCTCTCTCTCTCTCTCTCTCTCTCTCTCTCTCTCTCTCTCTCTCTCTCTATCTATCTATCTATCTATCTCACTCCTCATTTTGTTCTTGCTTGCTCAAGAACCTCCTCAGAAGACAAGATCTCTCTCTATCTTTTCTCTCTACCCTTCTCTCTCACTCTTGCAGTCCCTTTCTTTGCTCACTCTCTTTATCCTCCCTCTCTTGCTCTCGCTCTCTCTCAATCACTCTTTCTGTCCTTCTCTTTACTTACACTCTCTATATTTCTTTCTCATTTCCCAACAAAGCTTACTTAACTCATGTTTTTCGTACAGATCCTCGAGTCTACAAATGCTTCACTACCTTATTCATCCACACAATACAAAAAATGTCGATTCTTTATTGGTTTGTACGTATATAAACATCGTTGTAAAACCCCAACATGTGTTGCTCTCGCCCTCTTTCTCTTAACACAATCATAAACAATTGTTATTACAAATAAGATCATGACCCAGTCACTTGAATATTCACAAATAAATATGTTTACTACACTACAATGAAATCTTCATCAAGACACTCTCCACTACATCCTCATCAGGGTCAATACAAACAATGTTCATGCCTAATGTTTTTGCTACCATAGCACAATCTCCACATCCAGCATAAAGCTCTCCTAACACTTGCCCTTGCTTTACATGACGGCTCAACAAGCTATCCCAAAAGTCATATCCATGCTGAGATCCACTTGCAAAGAAAACATCTCTCTTAATTCCACCAAAAAAAGTAAAGCCCTTATTTAGGAGCACATGAAGAGTTAACTCCATACCTTGCCATGCTATCCCATGTGGGCATCTTTCCCAATGCATCATGTTGCAAGGATCAATGATATAATCAGGTGAGAAAGGTTGTGTATGGTTTTATCCTGCTATGCTCATGAAGGTAGCAGCGAGACGAGGGTATGTATCTGCACAGGAGTATACTATAACCTTCTAACAGTAGGATACATAATGTTTTCCATGTCTATCTTCTCAAGAGGTATCATGGTTTTATTTTAGGGATCATATATGTGTTTGAGATTCAATTCATTCAAAAGAAGATACTACTTTCTCTAAGAAATGCTATCTTAAAAGTGTTACATAGTATATCAAGATTATCTTCATGCCTTCTTATGTAATTAGAATAGCCATTTATAGGTTTACCATTTGATTTAGTTATTTTATTAGTGCATACTTAAGATAATATTTTAGAATCTATCATGCTTCTTTGCGAATGGTTTCAAAGCTATGTCTTCAATCCATGGTTGAAGCTTCTTTGTAAGTGGAATCAAAGCTATACCTTTGATCCATGGTTAGGTGTATGAGCAAGGGCTTTAGTCAACTTTAAGCAATTTAAAAAGCAATAGAGATTAAAGAAAACACTCTAACTTTAAAGAACTTCCAAAACCTTATCAATAGAAACTCTGAGAGATACTTTTGTAGAACCTTCTCACAAAGGAAAGAGATTACTAGTCTCATGGAATCAATAAGGAAGGAATTTGATCCCCAACTAAGGAAAAAGGAGTCTTCAATTCAGTTGTCTTCAATCAATGACATGTGGCGGTATAGGTATATGTTTATTACCCAAGATTTCTCCAAAGGTAAGAGAAATGGAGAAATTAGAAGATATTACTCACACATGGAGGAGGCATCCACATCATGAAAGCTTTAAAAATTTCTCAAATTTTCTACTTGGGAGAAATTCAAGATGGATCCTCAAGGTGCTTTTGTTTCATTTCACCTCTCATCTATGACCAACAAGTCTATGCTTGGTATGATTTAGGTTTAAATGGGAGTGTTAAAAACTATACTCAACAATTTTGGAAGTTTTCATTGAGCATGCATGGGTGCATGATAACCAAATGCTTTGATACATTTATGGCTGGATGTTTTGGAAGTTTTCACTGAGCATGCATGGGTGGATGTGATAACCAAAAGTTTTGATACATTTATGGTCACCTAGCTAGAATGTAATGCAACTTATTGAGTTATATGAGCCTAAATACAACATGAAGGATACAACATGAAGGATAAGCCTATGGGAAGATAGCCATAAATACAATATGAAGGAGAAGCCTATGGGAAGTGGTCAAGTGGTAACCATAAATGCTCCTAATATTCTCAACATCCTAAATCTATTTCCACTTAAAACTTTCTAAGGTATCCTACTCTTTATGGTGCTCTTTATGGTGGTAACCATAAATGCTCCTAATATTCTCAATATCCTAAATCTATTTCCACTTCAAACCTTTTAAGGTATTCTACTCTTTATGGTGCTCCCATAAATTTTTCCAAAATTTTTAGACTAGATACACCTAATGCCGGGAGTCTTGAAATCCACGCCAATGAATAAGGAAGGAAATAGTAAGCATGATCAAATGTCAAATCATTAGACAACTACCTCAATCTCTTATTGAGCAGAGATAAAAGATTTTGTTGAAAAAAATGGCCACCCACCATAGAGATAAATGCAAAGCTAATGATGGGGCTAAGATCATCATGTTTTGGGGGAGTGGATGAAGATGATGAAGAGGATGAATCTCACTTTGTGGACAATCCATGTGTCCATTAAAGTTGATACTTCTAGACCTTAAACTATTGTTTTCCCTTTGATTTAAGTGGTACATCAAGGAAATGATTTTTTTTTTAACGCCAAATTAGTAGAGCTTGAAATATTGTAGTGGAAGAGGTCCAAAAAAATGACTCACTTGCTAATGATCAAGAACCATTTTGGGATAAATTAGTTGAGATTTGGCTGAGATCCATATAATATTTTATCTCTATTTTTTTTCTCTAGTAGATCCCACACTTTATGGTTCAAGACAACGGTTAATAATAGGACAGCCTTCATTCTTATGGGTATCATAAAGTGTACACAGCTTTGAAGCTAAAAATGTACATAACCTTCATTCTTATGGACGGTAAAGTGTACACCAGCTTTGAAAATGCTAAATCTAGCTAATCTTTGAAGTTCATAAACCTCAAGGTTGAAGTTCAAAATGGTGAACACACCAACATCAATAACATATATGTCCATTTAGTAAGATCTAATGTAGGAAAATTTATTATGCTAGACATGGGACCCATGCACATCATCTTGAAGTAAAAATATATTGTGGAATTTTATATAGGCCTCAATGAAATGTCTATGAGATTTAAGAGAAATGGTCAAGATGTCACCCTACATGAAGGAAAAATTTAGGTATGATGTCCTCTCATTTTAGCTTCTCATGGAGGAAAAAATTATGTATGATGTCCTTTCAGTTCAACTTATCATTTCAGCTTGAATGCTCCAAGAAAGAGACGAAGTTGTTGCCCCATATATGTTGCACTTTATCTAAGGGCAATGATGAGAAGGGTCTCGGTGTTTAAGATGAGGAGGTATGAAAGGGTTGTTACAAACATTTCTAAGATGTATTTGATATATCTCAAAATTTCCCATCAAGATGTGCCCCTATGTAGACCATGCTATTGTTCTAGAGGTAAATACTAAATCAACGAATAAACCTCCATACAGATTGCCAAAAGTGGAGAAGAAGAAGTGTCAATGCAAATCAATGAACTTCTTGATTTGGATTTTATTCAAGTAAGTTACTCCCTTAGTGTTATTGAACTTGTGTAATGGTTTTTTGAATAAGTTACAAGAGATATTAAATTTTCACGATTCATTTTCCTATATAAGTCAATACTGAAATAAAGCAAAACATGGTTACTCTCTTGTAATAGAATACTTGTAAGGTCTCCCTATCCTCTTTCTTTCATTCTATTAAATCTTTCTTGCTTAATGGTGGATGCTTTTAGAAAGGTTTGATTATAGGATCTCCCTTGCATGAGCTTCTCCTCTCTATCCATCTCTTATGTGATTGATCCATGATGTAGGCAACCTTCTTCTCACCTCCATCAAGGTGATTAAAGCTCTACCTCCACACTCCATAGCCATGGAAGATTTTGGTGTGACAACTAAGCGAGGATGCACGATGATCTAGTGTACACCCAAAAGGGAAGTTGCATTTCCCTTTGCCATGGAAGCATTCTAATGTGACAACTGAGTGAGAATGCAACAAGCTAGTGTGTATCCATAAGGGAAGTTGAATTTTCCTCTTGTGCACCCAAAAGGGAAGTTGCCTTTATAACTCTACATCAAAGTGCCAAATGACACATGTTTTAGCATAGGATAAGGTAAGCTCTTGACTTGAACATGGGTGATAGCATGATAAGCTAGCTAATTCGGGGCAGTTTGGACAAAAGTGGGACATTAACTTCCAAAACCCATGTCCGGCATATCTTGATCAAGCTACAAAGCTAATCACACATTACTACATTTCCTTACTTATATATCTTGCCTGAGATAGGTGGCAGCCATGTACGTCGAGCAAGAATTGTCATGACATATCTCATGTGAGATACATGGAAACATGATTGGGTAATCTAGTCATCGAGATCTCAATGTATCTCAAGCAAGATACAAGGAGATGACTAGATTACCCGGTCATGGTGCCATGCCAACGCAATAATAAAATTCTATCTCGGGCGAGATAATTAAATGAAATAAATTATCTTAAGCGAGATACAAAAAATGATTATAATTCTTGGGGGGAGGGGAGATATAAAAAATGATATTAATTTATCTTGGGCAAGATATGAAAAATGAATATAATCTATCTCAGGCAAGAGATGACATTTTATTAAAAAGATCTCACAAAAACAAAAAAACCCAAAAGTAAATAATTAAATAGAAAAATATCTTGAGCAAGATATATATATTCTAAAATTATCTCGGGCAAGATACTAAAAAAAAGAAAATGTTTTTGGTTGCCGTTTCTCGCTCAAGATAATTGGGCCCTAAAAACCCCAATTGTTTTTTAACACCCAGCCATTTGAAAATACAACCGATCGTGAGTTGTAGTTTTGAGAGACCAAAAAAATCCTTTAAAAACAATCCAAATCTAGCACCAAAAGAATCTTTGACGTGCCCAATAAAGTAGAACTTTCAAAGGAGACTTTTTTGCTTAACTTAAAACATACTTGCAAGTGATTCATTCGCTAAATTAAAAATTTACCAAATTTTCCACTATTTGATGTCTAAGTACAAGCCTATCAACTACAAAATCTTAGAATATTTCAAACAAAAAACATGACACAAAAGTCGCATTAGAGACTCACAACAAAGAGCTTCACTTTGAATACAAAATTATTGCTATCATTACTAGAAAGCAAAATATAACTACTTTTACCGCACAACTTCAATGTCATGATCAAATTAATCTTCATCGATCAAAAAAACAAGTCTAATTTATGAGACAATTCCTATAAATTCTTCAATAGTGACAACATTTGACCAATTTTTTGAACCAATCTCAAAACGCAAGCTCCTCAAAAAGATTTGTGATGCTAGATTTGAATACAAACGTTGTTCAAAACACTCTCAAAACCTAGAAATCCTTGAACACCCCCAATGAGGATTTAAATACCAAAAATTGTTTGAAACTACAAGTGTCTAAATCTATTCTAGCACAGGAAATTCCTCCTCTTCATGACTAACTTCTTCATCAGTTTGCTCGCGTCCTACAATGAGTGGTGTTGACTCCGTAAGAGGAATATCAATATCCACAGTATGTGGATCTTCATAAGGCTCAAGATCTACAAACTGCATTTCATCTCATCAGGTCCAAAGGGAGACTGAGGTTCTCCAGACGCATCCACCACTCTTGGGTTTGCTGCCATGTTTTTCATTCCAACCTCTTGAAACTCGTCCGGTAATTCTTTCATTGCAGTGACTCGTTGTTGAATAAAACGAACTTGAACTGGATCCAGCTCAACAGCAACAACATTCCTTCCTTTTTTAAGAGCACTAATAGTGGTTGTTCCTAAGAAAAAAAGAATCAACATGGTAAAGCTCACTTAAATGAGCAATATAAAATATGTGATAAGTTAAGGTTGCATGATTACCTATCCCCGCAAAAAGATCCATGATCCACTCTCCTTTTAAAGATAGAAGCTCAATTAAATCCATCATCAAAAGTTGTGGTTTTTGATAAGGATTCATGATCTCATTTGAATCACCAGAAAGATCCCTAAGCTTTTGACACACGCCTGGTCTATCAAAAATATTTGTTCGGTTAGGTTTCGAAGCAAAATTAAAATTTCCTTTACTGTTCAGACCCGCAGGAGACCAGAAACCAATGGTAGCAAACTCGGCAGCAAAAGAAAGTCTGTCAAGCTTATAGCCTTTGATGTTAGGCTTTGTCCTACAAAAGAAAAAGTTAGCCTTTGATGTTAGGCTTTGTCCTACAAAAGAAAAAGTTTAGGCTTTAACTTAAGCTTTTATAACTTGCAAAAGAATCCTTGAAATTTAACATACCATATGCATAGCTGATGGACCATTTGATTGTCAACGAATGCTTTCTCTGTAGAGCAGAGATTTGATCATGAGCATGAAAAATTACCAGTGCCCATGATTCAGCCATTGTGACCTTTTTGAAAGTGTCGATGACTCTTTTATATGCACTTACACCATACTTTACTTCATCGTGTATTGAGTGTGGTGCCTTAAATCCATACGGAGCATCAGCAAGCTAAAGTAAAATGTTGTGCAGTCACAAACGATTCCATGTTCTCTACTTTGCCTTCATGAATAAAATATTGAACTGGTTCTGCAGACACATCATCAGAAATGAAAATATTTGCCTCTTGAATGGTCTCCAAAGTTTGTGCCTCTTCTAATCTCTTCCGCTCTGCCCTTGCGTAACTCAAATGTTGCTCAAACTCTTGAGGAATGCTCTTTATGGGAGCACGAGGTGCTCGAGACTTGTTAAAATGAAAATAAGTAAACATTAAATGTATTCTAGAATACACATTGACTGGATTACAAAAATCAAAATCAATTTTTTAAAATATTTGATCTAAATTTTTACAGAACCTTCAAAAACACTCAAATTAAAAAAAAAATCTATTCAAATATGTAGTTTTTTTACTGCATTTTTGAAAGATAAATGAAATGCTCTAAGGAGCTTGGCTGACTAGTGATGGGATGAAACATTTGAACCTCGTTCCAATCCTTGCAATTAAGTTTTCCAATCATGATTCTTTGCATGTACAAGAAAGTCTTATGCCTGTTTCAAAAAAACACAAAATAAAAAAACAACTTTACATGAAATAAAATAAGTAGATTTAAAAAGAAGAATTAGCAACGTACTGTTCTAATTCCTTTGCCATTTCATCGAGTGTCAAAGAACCTCCTTTCACTCGTGCCAAGATGGGTATGATAATATTTTTCTCGCGTATTCCTTGCATTGCTCGCCAATTTGTGATATGCATTTCTTCAGGAATTGGCTTCAAAGTGTCCTCATTCCATGTTCCTTTGCCCTTTTGACTTCCAGGTTGGAGCTTTATTTTTTGCCCTTTGATTTTACCTTCCTCCCAAAGCTTGAAAATGTCTTCTTGTAGATCCCATATCTCTCCATCACGAAAGGCCAATTGAAAGAAATTGTCATGACCTTGAACATTTGTTTTTCCAGAGCGTCCAACTTTGCTTGACTTCTTTGTGATAAGGCCAACTTGCTCACAAAGCTTGATTTTGAAAGCTTCATCAACTTTATGACCTTGCTGAATATGATTGATCCACTCGTTGTGAAAAAATCTTATCTTTTGTAAGAAAGACATGGATAGTCTCATCTCGGAATCAATGTTGTGATCAAGAGCAAGTAACTTTGCATCATCATCACTTAACCCAGCATAGACCCATGCTAGGACTGTCTTATAGCTCTCTACATGAGGATACTCAACACGTAACTCTTTTAGCAATGAGAGAGTGAGTTCCCCCCAAGACAAAGTATTTGTATTGATTGATTTTTGATCTCTCAAAACTCTCTTTGTTAACACAAGAAGACTTATCCACAAGAACAAGAAGGGGTGAAACATTTGTTATTGATTTCTCCTTCATCATTACTTTAAGATTACTCACATGTCCAGGGACAATGGTTCGAACTTCTAGTGGTCTCTTACTTGAAACAGGATCCAATGGAGGACGTTCTATGTTAGACACTAGTAAAATTAAGGGTCTCTCATCAACCATATGAAACTTTTTGGCTTTATTTCTTATGGTATTAAGACCAAAAGATTCTGAAGGATCAGACTTTGGAGCTCCAAGTCCAGAAAGCAAAGTATCACTCACATCTTGAGACTTTGATCCATAAGTCTCTTCAAGAACTTCAACATCTTCTTCTGAGTCATCTATGTCTGTACCTTCATTCTCTTCATAATCAGAATCATCAGTGGAGTGGTTGGAATTGTACAAATTCAGAAAAAGACTACATAAAAAAAAGAAAAAATCATTCTAAGTAGAAGAGGATTTGAAGACTTGATAGAGTGAACTTAAAAGTAAGAATCAAAGAGTAACTTATGCAAAAGTAAGAACACTATAACCATCTCTTTGTATACTAGAATACATGGTAAACTCATTAAACCAGACATAAAAAGTAAGCCAAACTTTCTTCTTGCTAAAATTCATTCAAACTAAACAAAACAAACTTCTTGTATACTAGAATGCATTCTAGCATATGCTAGAGCATACAAACTTCTTGTATACTAGAATACATGCAAACTGGACTTGACTAGACCTCTAAGTGTTTCAAGATATGAGCTAGAATTAAATAGACTAAAAAACAAAGAATAGTTCTCAATGTATTCTAGAATACACAAAGATAAGAAGTTTTATGAACTACGCGTACACTAGAATACATACAAACTAGACTAGACAAACTTCATGTATATTAGAATACATGCAAACTAGAGTTGACTAGACCTCTACGTATTCCAATATATGAGCTGGAAAGACATGACTCAAACAAACTTGAAAAAGAATAACAGTTCCTTACATATTCCAAAATACACAAAGATAAGAAATTTTTTTAACACTAATGAAAAAAAGGTCAAGAGAAAGACATCCATACCTGTTTGCGAGTAATCATTGCATCTTTAAACTCTTGCTGGGTAGAAACAGGATTCATCTCTTCAAGCCGAAAATCTACAGAGAAAACTCTAACTGCAAGAAACTTCCCTTTGTTGTTGTCTACCAGATGATGAATGATCCCACGAGATATACTTTCTTTGACTTCAACAATGCAACCATAAGTTAAATACTTTGTATTTTCAGAGTCTCCTTTTTCTTCCGCAATAGAAAGGAAAGGTGTGTTTGGCTCAACAATTGTCTTGTGCTTACCTACCATGCCAAATTGAATTGTCCAAGCAAATCCTTCTCGTGCTTTACCTCTTGCACTGCTCCAAAGAGTTGTAGCTTCCATGCTTGAAGACTTTTTCTGCTGATGTTGAGTTAAAGGTGTGCTTCCTTGAGATGATGGAGGAAGTCCATGAGTAGCTAAAACCATTCTGCTTGATGGTGGTTGATCTTGTAACTCTGGAAACTGGTGAGCTGCTAAAAGTTGTCTTCTTGGCCTCCATAAAGCTAGATAGAGAGTCCTAGTGTGAGAATACCATGCATTGATCTCTAAAGCACTTTTGCTCTTGGGTGGTCACAAAGTGTTATACAACATCATATGACGAATTTGACCAATCCCAATCATATTTGTGGATTTCCTTCATTCACCAAGATCTAGCTCTTCCCTTGAAATGAGAAGTCGCTTTCTTTACTTTGTCAAAGCTTACGCTACAAGGAAAGGCATGAAAATAGGTATCCCAATTACGAATCCAATCCTTGAGTCTCATGCAAGTGACTCCTACACCCTCAAATGCAAACAATGTTGTGCAGATGGATCTCCTCTTTTAAACCATATACTCAAGAAAAGCTTGCACTTTCATTGGTTTAAACACCCTTGTATGCATAAGTCCATATATTATGGCAAACATAAATCTTTCTTTTGCATCCACAATCTTTTGACTTTGAACATTGCCACCATAATGTTCTATACTCCTTATGTCTTCAAAATAATATTGTCCTTTGTCTTGACTCTCAATTAATAAAGGCCTTTGATAGCCATTTCCACCCATTGCCCTTGAAGATGAAAAGTCTCTGGTTGGGGTATTGCTTGATATGGTGAAGGTTTGAATTTCTGCATTTTGCAGTAATATTGCAAGAATTGAGAGAAATCATTGTACTCCCGCTTGATGAAATTAGGTAGTTCCATCCATGTATCACGTGCATCCCGTTGCCTCTCTATGAAGGACATATGATCCCAATCTTGTGTGTCATGCATGATCTCTTCTTCATCCCAATACATCTTCTCTTCCATCATCATAGATTGATTTCCCTTTTGTTAGGTAAACACCCTCTTGGCGTCCTCATAAGATGTATCCATAGGCTTGAATGATACTTGTGATTTCCCATTCAATTGAGATTAACCGGCATGGAGTTATGATAAAGCTGAGATTTGGGACAATCACCATGGATTAATACAAGATTAAGGAGATACTCTCATACAAATGACCATGATGCCTAAGTGATTTAGCCTTTCATACAAATGACCATGATTAATACAAGATTAAGGAGATACTCTCATACAAATGACCATGATGCCTAAGTGATTTAGCCTTTCACCAAAGAATGGTAATAGCCTTCGACAAGTCAAGGTATGAAAGCCATGAGGCTCCAAGACTCAAGATTAACCAATATCATAATATGTCCAAAAGATACAATAGTGGTCCGTGAGCCCCCTTTTATACTTGAGCCCATGACCATGGTCCTAGACCTAATCTAAAGTTGTTGCTTCATTACAAATCATGCAAAGCTTCAACTACATCCTTCAATGATGCTTCATAGTGAACAAATTATACCAACTGGTACTTCCTCTTGCCAAATTCTCGTAGGACCATCATCATTTAGATATACAAAGCTTCACCTACATCCTTTAATGATTTTTCAAGTGAAGAGGTTCTACCCAACAAATCGTTCCTCATGACAAGTTCTGATAGAACCACCATCATTCACATCATTTTTCTCTATAACTCCCTCTTACCTTGTTTGATCTATTGCTTTAGTCTCATCTTGAAGCCTCTATCATCAATTCTTTTCTGTCTGATTACATCATACATGGCTTGTACCTCAACTTGACTCTTAGCTTCAAACTTTTTTCCCCTTATCTATAAACCTTTATCTTGACATTATGAAGAAACATCATACCCTCTATGATTTGTATAGGTGTAGCTTAATTCAGATGTGTATATGACCTACATTATTTCACAAGCATCGGATGGACTCTTGCTTAATTAATTTTAGGTATGCTTTCCCCAATGCTTAATTGTAGATTTGCTTGAAAGCTTGAGCACACCTTGGTGATGGTAGTTGTGATTCTTGCTTTCACAACACCAACACAATTCAAAGCAAGAATAGAATTAATAGTCAATTTAGAAGATTGCTTTTCCCATTGTAGGTTTGAATTTGAAGGCACAACTAAACCAGCTCTTTGAAATATCCTAGTTTCCCTTAGTAAGTGTAGTTTTGATGCTTGTGATTGCATGGATTCATATGGTTCCCTTCTTCTGTTCAAAGTGAATGCTGTCAATGATCTTTTTCTTGGAAGGAAGGTGAGTTCTTGTTGGACAGAGTGTCATGCACCACCTCTTTAAACCTCTTTAAAAGATAAGGGCTTTAGATATTATCGCTTTGTAATGAGACAACCCATTGCCATAGCTATTGCTTGAAATTCTTGTTTTCATTGTGAAACCTAGAATTCTAAAAGCTCTAGTAGGAACCCATTGCCATTACCATAGCTACTACTTGAAATTCATGTTTCTATTGTGAACCCTAGAATTTTGAAATCTCTAGAAGGAACCATTTGAATGTGGGAAGCTTTAACACGAACCCTTTGAATTCTCCATCATGAATTTTTCTTGACACAAATAAAAACAAAGCTCTAACCATGGATCAAAGAAGCCTTGATACCATTTGCAAAGAATCTTTAACCATGGATCGAAGTCATATATTGAAGACATAGCTTTGATATCACTTGCGAAGAAGCATGATAGATTCTAAAAGATTATCCTAAGTATGGTTTAATAAAACAACTAAATCAAATGGCATTGGCTATTACAATTACACAAGAAGGCATGAAGAAATCTTTAAATAACATGTAACACATTTAGAACTGCATTTCTTACAGAGCATTCCTAAAAAGAAAAGACCAAGAAATCAAATCTAATATTCCCAAAATGGGCCTAATAATGCCTTTTATCCTTTGTCTCAATGGTAACTTTCTAAGATCTCTTATTTTATCATAAATTGTTCCCCTAAATGAATAATTTAAATAGGAGCCTTTATAATGAGGCACTACCAATTCCTTTTATCCTTTGTCTCAATGGTAACCTTCTAAAATCTGTTATTTTATCATAAATCCTTTCCCTAAATGAATAATTTAATTAGGACCTATTATGACGAGCCACTAATTAAAGTACCCTTACAAAATAGATTCCCATCTTGAAATGCTACTAAATCATGAGATCTCTCTACATGACATACAGAGAGTGCTAACATTTTGACTACAACATGCCTATTGTGGCCAGGGTGCTCTTTTACGTTTTAGCTCACTACTCCCTGACAAGTAAAGCTAGCCTATTGTGGCTAGGGAGGGTTGGGAAATAGGGTACTCTTTCATGTGTTAGCTCACTACTCCAAGAAAAGTAAAGCTAGCCAATGTCCTTTGTCAAGCTTATCAAAACCACCATTGCATTAATCAATTTGAATAGAGGCACATGCTTGTGTGAGGGGCACACATTTCAATGACTTAGTCACCCTTGAATTGTGTAATTCCACGATCCTTACATCATTAATTAGTCACCCTTGAATTGAGTAATTTCACGATCCTTACATCATTAATTAGTCAAAGTCGTGATTATGAACAATCAATAGTTTGTGTGTGTGTGCATGCGTTGCACATGTGTGAATAGAGAGGTCACAAGGTTGGGTGATTATGTAAAGTAATATGAATATGTATAACTAGAAGCGATTAAGGTGAACATGATGAATATCGAGGGATTTGGCATGACTATGTGGGTGAATATGTTTATTCTGTAGAAGGTCCTCCATCTCTTAGACCTCAGAAGTCTTAGACAAAAATATGTAAAAAGGGCTAAAAAAGTTTCTAGAACTTCCAAGCATACTAGACTATTAGAGACAATTAGATAACATAAGGCAACATAGAGGCGTTTTTGAGAAAAGCTCCACTATAATGATCCATGTCGTTCTTGTCTATTTATAAAGCATAATTGAAACTACTTTTCTTTAAATTCTCGTCTATTTATAAAGCATAATTAAAATTACTTTGGTTTTTTTGGGTATTGCAAGGAGGTTCATTTCTTTTACCCCACATCTTATGGTGTGGGGGGAGGGCTGATTATTGAACCCATATGGCAGCTTCTTGAGTGGTGCTCGGCTAACCCTCACCCCTCTATACTTTTGTACTTTTTTATTAAAAGGAGGAAGAGATTTGTATTAATTAGAAGAACTCCTTATGGTTTCTTGGCCACAAATTGAGCAAATAGCAAAGGATTAGTGTGCTAATCTTATGATTGGTGACTAATCTTCAATAATCTAAGCATCTTGGGAAAATAAATGAATGAGTGCTACCTAAATCAATCGAAAGCTTGAATTATTTACGCGGAGGACATACAACACCAGAAGGTCATCAAGCTACCCCTCCATCTATTACATATTAACCATGGACAACCAAGGCACAAGGAGAGGAGAGAAAAAAGAAATCTTGGATTTCTAAAAAATAAAAAGAAAAAAATCCCTTCGATTTGACCCTTTGTATTCCGGCTTCCATGCCTGCGTTTTGCTTCTCAATGTCTTTTACATACCAGAGCAAGGCACCCATACTAGTACTTTTAATGGAGATTCAATTAAAAGTCTGAATCTCCATTAAAAGTCTGGGCTACTTTTAATCAAGAGTCAGCGTGGAGCCTCAAAGGGCCAAAAATTCCCTTTGAGGTGGGTAGTACACGCAAAACACTAAAAGCTTGCAAATTGCAACAGTCAGCATGGAGTCCATCGCTGACTTTACCTGGCCATCCTTTTGCCATAGCAATGCCACGTGCAGAACGAAGCCTGCATCTCTTCCGAAGCAAGGAAACCCTTCATTCTTAGGGAAGAAGACTAAGAGAGAGAGAACGACCCCGCTCTGCATGCACATGCAACTCGCCAAGGGCTTCCCTCAGAATCACTCGAGAAATGGTGAGTTCTTCTCACATGATTTCTATGGAAATTCTAAAGTTGGCAAAGCTAAGAAAGCCAGGACCAGAAACCCTAAACGTGGAAAGGGAAAGATATTCAGGGTTTCAAACATCCACGATCATTGCTCAGTGTGGCAAAATAAGGGTTTGGATGAGGTAGGGCTGAAGAAGTTAACAGGAGGAGGTTGTCTTGGCTATGGAGGCTATTGTCGAGGAGATGGTGAGGGTTTTGGTGAATCTGGGCCAAAATGTCCAATAGGAGGAAGCTCTGAAGGAGAAGGCGAAGGCGGAGGCGGGGGCGTGGGTGGGCACTGGGATGGAAGTGGACGTGGCAGCGGCGATGATGGCGATGACTTGTTTTTCCAGCCAGAAGGAGAAGAAAGAGCTTACTTTCTGTTCCTGCTAGTAGCTGTCAACAAGCATGCAAAATCTGCAGGGACCAAAGCCTTGATACCTGCTCTTTTGATGCAGCTCTTCTTGTACAGAAATGAGAACGCCTATGCTGATGGTATCACGTCACCTCTCAAGCCGTCTCCCAACATTGCTGCCACTGACAGCCAAGTAAATGGACAGGAAGCAAAAGCAAGCGATTCACAAGAGGGACTGACTGATGCTGTCTTTGAAGTGCAAGGCGGTAAGTGGAGAAGGCTTCTGATTGATACAGAGAAGGATGAGTTTGTAGTTGATCCTGTAAAAGAAAGTGATAAGGAAACATTTGCTTCCGTTGATCATGGCGGGAAGAACATGGCAAAATCTGCTCAAGGTCGGGGATTAGAGCGGTCGATTAAATGGTGCTGGCATCTTGTCAGACACTTGATGCTCCCAGAAGGCTATCCAGATAGTGTTACTGGAGATTACTTAGACTACACATTGTGGAGAATGGGACAAGGCATTGCAAGCCAAATCAATGGTGTTCTTACCACCCAGGTTAATTTTCTGACAAACTAAACCTGCATATGGTAGCTTCTTGCCATTAACATGAAGTGCCAATGGCATCATACATGCTGCAGTAACATTTGATCAAACATTTCAGGCTCTACTTTACGCTGTGGGTTTGGGAAAAGGCGCGATCCCGATTGCAGCAGCAGTAAACTGGGTACTTAAGGATGGTATAGGTTACTTGAGCAAGATCTTGCTCGCAAAGTATGGTCGCCACTTTGATGTACATCCGAAAGGTTGGCGATTGCTGGCAGATCTCATGGAGAATGCCTCCTATGGATTGGAACTGCTGACTCCAATCTATCCACATCTTTTTGTATACTTAGGAGCAGCAGCAGGGGCGGGCAGATCTGCCGCAGGTTTGATACAGGTATTTGTTCCGTGTGCTTTGGATAGTTACTATGACAGGTTGGTTTTAACCATGGGGATTGGAAACAACCGTTGGTGTTGTGTACTAGCCATAAGCTTGGAGGTTAAGTCAATTGCTGAATAAGGGGAGAGAGTTACCTATACCGAAGTCTCAATCTCACCACAGGATGGCTTGTGTAGCAGGTGGCACCAAACATGACTTAGGTAACTTATAAGAAAGAGTGTGCACTAATATGGGCAGTTATGTGGGAATCATAGCCAAATAGGAGAGCTTTAAGAGAGGATTGTTTAAAGTCCATGAGTGTAGCCCCACCAGTTTTGATTGGCCCTGAGCAGTTTTGACTAGAGTTGACACAATTGACCAGTCTGGTCAGCCCTGACCAGGGTTGACCATGGTTTGAGCAGAAATGATACATTTTCTGGTGTCATGAAGAGTTAATGACCATCTTCGACCATTGTTGATGAAGGTTTGACCATCCTTCTTTACTTAGTATTTGAGGTGGTACACACGAGGCTATGAATTTATAGAGTGATTGTGGCCGTTAAGCCATAGCACACGGGAAGAAATCAACTAGCCCAAGCTACATCTTCAAATGTAGAGTTAAGTGGTCTGCAAAGGCATACACCTTTGTAAGGGACGCTCATAACTCTCTTCTTTAGAAACTGTGGTTTCTTCGGAGTGAGCCTTTTAGTTTAGAGTGGTGTCTACCTTTGTACTAAAAAAATGCAATAGTGTGTAAGCGTCAATGCAACCCCACTATGCATAAGACATAATCTCCCAGCTTGGCTATGTAAAAGACAAGAATAGAGCGTGATGAATAAGAGAGATCAATGGATGCCGATAGGTCACAAGAATCTACCTTTTTGCATGTGTAATAAAAAAAGCGCTATTATTTAAGTGTCGATGTAACCCCTTCATGCTGCATGGGATTAATCTCCCAGCTTAGCCATGTAAAAGACAAGGATAGCGAGTGACGAACAGGAGAGACTAATGATGCCAATAGGTCACAAGAATGGAGGCTTTATTTCATGAGTGAAGTTATTTATGAGTGGGGTTTAGTCCTTGTAAGGCCAGGAGCAGCCACTTGTGAGTGGTATCATCCTGAATGAGAAAGATATGCAATAGTTTTTTCTAAAAGCCATTACTTCTCTAGATTATTTTCATGCAATTGGGTATCAGGTCCAATCACTAGTTTCCAGTATAACCTTCAAATGGTCCATATGCTAAAGAATTTAGGGCTGCTTTTCATCTATGGTGATGACTATGGTTTGATTGACTATTGATCGAGGATTTTGACAAGATGAAAGCCTCCTTTGCTTGAATTGACTTTTGTCATTATCGGCTGCTAGGATGTTTGTTTCTGCCTAACTGCAGCCGAGTTGCTGTGATTTGCCTCAACCAAAACAACAGTGGCACCCAGACTGCCCATTCGCCCATCACTCTGTGACTAGCTG
Organism: Cibotium barometz; assembly: GCF_041138505.1. Taxonomy (NCBI): domain Eukaryota; kingdom Viridiplantae; phylum Streptophyta; class Polypodiopsida; order Cyatheales; family Cibotiaceae; genus Cibotium; species Cibotium barometz. Next base: position 49,899,409 of record NC_141060.1, read on the forward strand.
TTGTGGTCTGAAACGCCATCACATTGTGTCCACAGAAGATGTTAAAGGCTGGCATCATTTTTCCCTTGCCATAGTTCTTTGTGTGGTTCTCATTGTTTGGTGTTAGCATAGTGACTTTTGCTTCGCTATTGAGTGGCAAGCCTGCGAAGTCACTACCGCAGCAATGTCTGTCGAGTTATTGTTGCAGTGTTATCTCCCTAGAATATTCCTGTTATGCATGTAAGGCTAACTTGAGGGATAGATTGGCTAATTTGTGAGTTAGGGGACCCACAAAGCAGCCTGATTATAGTGCCTAAGGCCCATAATCACAAGCTTGTCTTGTGAAAATTGATGAATGCGGTTACAATGAGATCCAAATGGATCTATGCTGTCCTAGATGATGTCTACCCCTTGAAGAGAGGGAAACATGCTGAAGGATGATGAAGGATGGCTGTCCTGACTCCAATGCTGAGTTCCACCACTTGTATGCTGGTATCCCTCTATGTAGGAGTTGGGAAGATGGCTGAATATGCTGATTACTGATGTAGATGCTGAACTGAATGCGATGCTGGACTGAATGCGATGAAGGGCTGAAACGCTGATGTCAGATGCCCCTTGATGGACTAAAACGCTGATGTGTCTCTATTTATATGGGGGACTGGTGCTGGTCGGCCAGCTTGGCTGCAGTAGGCCAGATGTAAAAAGCCCACGACTGCCATAGAACACCATAAATGCCATAAAATGGTATAAAATGCTGGTCGGCTGATGTAAACATGCTGTCGGCTGCCTCCACAAGCCCCAAATGCTGGTCTAGATGGCTAATGTGATGTTACAATGCTGAATCCAACCCATACCATGTGGTACATGCTGAAAACATTCATTTAAAATGCCCATAAAATGCCTGATAAATCTTGATGATGTTTATGATGCTAAAATGATGCCATGTCATTGTACACCCGAAGGGTGTGCACGTGACATTCCCCGCCGCTAAACTGTTGCTGGGTGGTATACTTGGCAACCTTCGACTCCTCTGGGGATCCTTCTCCTCCGAACCACTGCCCCCTTTTGTCTTCTGCTGCCGGGACTGAGGTCGTCTGCAGGATTGAAATCCTTTGAGCCAAGACTCTATGTACTGCGGGAACTGAATGGCAAATGCTGCTAAAATGCTTGGAAATACTTGAGTCACTCCTGGCATGTCTGTGGAATCCTTTCACCTACCATCTCTGTCGTTCCTGAAGCTCTGAACCTCCTGAGGCGATGTTGGAGCAAACTTCCGTCTTCTGTGGAAGAGAAACCCCCTGCTGCTGCCAGTTGAAGCCCAAAACTTATGTCCTCCTTTGATGATGGATGTCATTCTTCTCCAGAGAGTTCATGGGCAAACATGTATGCCTTGCAGATGCAAGACGGACTGCTAAGATGACTACTATGCAAGCCATGTGCAACCCTATATGCTTTGCAAGAATGCAGATGGATGGGTTACTAATGCATACCTAAGGGAAAATCCCTAAGGGTGGCTTGCAAGATTTTGAGAACTGGGTTTAACTGTGCGGAAGCGATTAACATGATGTCTGACTGAATGACTGATGGAATGAACATGATCTAAGGCTGGTTACCCTGTAACGCTCTGATACCAATGTGACATGTGAGGTCTTTGATCGTAGTAAACACAACCTTAGTCTAACTAAACTGCACTTAATGATGTTTAAGAAAGACAGATAGTGTCAATGCAATGCAATGCAGCTATATTAGATGATGAATGCGGTTACAATGAGATCCAAATGGATCTATGCTGTCCTAGATGATGTCTACCCCTGGAAGAGAGGGAAACATGCTGAAGGATGATGAAGGATGGCTGTCCTGACTCCAATGCTGAGTTCCACCACTTGTATGCTGGTATCCCTCTATGTAGGAGTTGGGAAGATGGCTGAATATGCTGATTACTGATGTAGATGCTGAACTGAATGTGATGCTGGACTGAATGCGATGAAGGGCTGAAACGCAGATGTCAGATGCCCCTTGATGGACTAAAACGCTGATGTGTCTCTATTTATATGGGGGACTGGTGCTGGTCGGCCAGCTTGGCTGTAGTCGGCCAGATGTAAAAAGCCCACGACTGCCATAAAACACCATAAATGCCATAAAATGGTATAAAATGCTGGTCGGCTGATGTAAACATGCTGTCGGCTGCCTCCACAAGCCCCAAATGCTGGTCTAGATGGCTAATGTGATGCTACAATGCTGAATCCAACCCATACCATGTGGTACATGCTGAAAACATTCATTTAAAATGCCCATAAAATGCTTGATAAATCTTGATGATGTTTATGATGCTAAAATGATGCCATGTCATTGTACACCCGAAGGGTGTGCACGTGACAACACCACAACCTTGTTGCATCTTCAGTTCCTCAATCTCCTTCCTAAGTTGGGGCAGAGTGCTTTCCTCACTTTTGAGTTTTTTGGCTCACTTTGAATGTCTCCAGCTCCCGCTTCAGCTGAGCCACCGAGTCATCCAGTGGTGTTGCCATTGGATGCATAAAGCCCACATCATGTGCAAACATGAGACATGCATTTTCTAGTTGGGAGGCTAGCTCCTGGAATTCCAACAAGGGTTGGTGGCGGCTGCGGTAAGTCGGTAGGTAGGCCACTAGATGTCATGTGCACACACATGTACATGCTTCTCACTGGAACTAATCCTGAAGGGGGCAACCATAAAAACAGATTAGAGCTAGGATTTTGAGCACAAAGTGCAGAAGTGGCAATGTTGGACTTGGAGCAAGGCATGGAAGACTTGGAAGAGGCTATCGGCTGCAAGACAGGGGGCTGTTGGCTGCACACAGTGGAGTCAGCTGTACGAGATTCAGGCGCCTCAGCATTTATAAAGAATGTATGCCAGTCGGCTGGCCAACTGCTGGGGCTGTTGGCTGCACACAGTGGAGTCGGCTGTACTAGATTCAGGCGCCTCAGTATTTATAAAGAATGTATGCCAGTCAGCTGGCCGACCAGCAGTCGGCCAGCCACAGCGCTCCAATGGTTCAAAGGACCTATAAATAGGCGTAGGTGCTCATTGTTTGAGTCATTCAACTCCTTTTGAGTTGGGTTCCAGTAGTAGGTCTGTTTTGGTGTATTCCACCTTTTATGAAAGGCAACCTATGGCTTTAGATGTAGGGTACCTTTTTGTACCATATGAATATACTGAATTTCCAGCTATCTCTCTCTTTCTACTCTCCCTTCTGTCCGCGTTTTTTGGATCAGCATGTTCCAAATGGTGTTTAGGGCTGAAAGAAGACCCCCAGAGCTTCTGCGTGTTACATTGATATCAGAGCATCAGGCTCAGCAAGGCTAAATGTTGTTTCAGTCCCGTATGATGGTGTACAGGTCCAAGGTACACGAAAGTGAACAGGTACGAAGCCCAAGGCAAGGAACACAAGATCGGGAAGAGCTCCTGGGAGGTTTGTTGATGGTGTTCCACAAAGCTAGAGGGGATGGCAGTCTTGTGAGCTAGATAGGTTTTCGGGCAATGGTCCCAAGGGAGGATTATCCTCCAAGGGGTGATGTGAGAGTGCTAGACTCATTTCTAAGGAATGAAGACCAAGACAGTGTTCAGAGTCAGGGCAGGAATGGATTGGGGACTGGATGGAACAGATGCATAGATTTTATTCAGAGTTAGAGTGGTTTTGGAGACCGGGCTGGGTTTTCAGTGAAAAGGTTGCCAGAGTAGGAAGGATGACAGAGGGACTCCGGGAATAGTATGGGATGATGATAGTCATCCAAGAATTAGATTGGAATCCCGTCATCAAGTTTAGCAGAGGGGGATGTCATGTGCACACACATGTACATGGTTCTCACTGGAACTAATCCTGAAGGGGGCAACCAGAAAAACAGGTTAGAGCTAGGATTTTGAGCACAAAGTGCAGAAGTGGCAGTGTTGGACTTGGAGCAAGGCATGAAAGACTTGGAAGAGGCTGTCGGCTGCACATTGTGGAGTCGGCTGTACCAAATTCATGCACCTCAGCATTTATAAGGAATGCATGCCAGTCGGCTGGTCGACCAGTAGTCGGCCAGCACTCCAATGGTTCAAAGGACCTATAAATAGGCGTAGGTGCTCATTGTTTGAGTCATTCAACTCCTTTTGAGTTGGGTCCTAGTAGTAGGTCTGTTTTGGTGTAGTCCACCTTTTATGAAAGGTAGCCTATGGCTGTAGATGTAGGGTACCTTTTTGTACCATATGAATATATTGAATTTCTAGCTCTCTCTCTCTTTCTACTCTCCCTTCTGTCTGCGTTTTTTGCATCAGCATGTTCTAAGTGGTGTTTAGGGCTGAAAGAAGACCCCCAGAGCTTCCGCGTGTTACAACTAGCATTGTGGTCCATGTCATGAGTTCTGACACACTCTCCCTTGGTAGTAGCTGCAGCTTCCCTAGCTCTTGGAGAAGGCAGTTCTCATAGTTACCAAGATGGAAGGTGCGGAGGAAGGTGTTCTTCAGGGTGGCCTAGGTCGTGAAGTGGTCAGTTGGGAACTGACTGAATCATTTGTTTGTAGAGCCTTCCAGAGTGAACGGAAAGAGTACCAAGAAGGCATCCTCCCGCTCAAGACCTCGGTTCTTGCACATACAGATGAACCGCCTGATGTGGTCATCTACATCTTCAACTGTGGATCCTCTGAAGGTGGGAGGCTCGACATTTTCCTGGCCCAACACTGTGGAAAGGGGTTCCGCGTGCCAGGATGGTTGGCTGGGCCTTCAGCATTGTTGCCGAAGGTAGGATTACCAAGATTGGCTACCATAGGGAAGGGTGGAAGGACGTCCCACGGTGGTACGCAATTGAACCTCTTCCGACTATAGCAGCGGACTCTTGGTGGCTGGGTTGACCGAACTACCATGAGAGCATGTACTGGGCATATAGTGGACGTAGAGATAAGAGGTGAGCTAACAGGACTCCAAGTTTCGAGTGTTCACCAGGGGGTACGAGATCTCTTGCCCTATGGGGTTGAGTTGTGTAGTTCTCAAGGGAATCTGTCCTCCGTCTTGGCCTGGCTTTGAGGCCGCAGCTGTTGTTTTTGTCTAGCTTTTGTCCTCGCACATCTCTATGCCGCTTGGACCATTAGCTGCTGTTAGCCGCTTGTTGTTCTACGCTTGTTGCTCTGCGTGTTGCATAGGTCACTTGGCATTTAGTGGACATTAGGTTTCTACAGGGCATTGTGCAATGACATTTGCATGGGTCAGATAGTGTATTTGCATTGAGCTATTGCTGGCAGTGATGTATTTAGTTTGTTGGTTGCATGGCTCCAACTACCCTCTTTGGTCTTACATGATGCATCATGTGTTGGTTGCCAAAAGCTTATGGGATGTAGTCGGTGGTTGTGAAACACTTCCTATTACACCAGAGGAGCAGCCAGCTCCTAGTGGTGAACAAGGAGCTGACATAGAGGAGTCTAGAGGTAGTGAAAATCCGGTCCAAGTGGTTCTACCCGTACACGTGGCTTTCATTTATAGGCCGTTTAAGGAGTATAACACGTATTAGTGGTGCTGATGTTGGTCATGCTCCTACTCTAGAGCAAGCAAGATGGGATGCTTGAGATGCACATGCACATGCTTTCATTGCTCTATCAGTGAAGAGCGTTATACCTCACATACGCTCATGTGTAACTACTAAGTTGTCTTGGGATGCACTTGCAGCACTTTACCAAGTGCGCAATGAGGCTCGTGTGGCCTATTTGAAGAAGCAGCTTGACTTGTTGAGTATGGATGAGGGTGACTCAATGGATGAGTATTTGACAAGATGAAAGACCTTTGAGAGCAACTTGCCAACATTGATGGATCATTCTAGACAGCTCTCTAGTCACTACTATTCTCAATGCATTACCTGACTCATATCAGGGTTTTGCCACCACACTTAAGTTATTGATGAAGGGAAATCCCAACTCATTCTCATTTGATGAGTTGGTGTCTTTACTCTTGCAAAGCTTCCAAGAGTGTTTCTGGATAATAATCACTCTCCTACACACTCCCAATGACTGAAATTCAGCAAAACAGCTCTCTTTATTGCTGTAATTTCTGGTCTTTTTGCTGAAAACCCTATTTTCAGCCCTCCTTTCTTAAGTTGAACCATAGGGGAAGCTTTCCCAAGATTCCCTTCATCCTCTTGAAGACTTTTGTCGCGAAGAAATGCGACAAATCGAAGATCTCTTCACTCCAAGGACTTCCATCGCGAAGACTTTCGCTGTCATCGACTCTACTTGCAATCGGTAAGCTTTAATGCTTAAATATGGAAGCAAGTAGCAGGAGGGAGGAACCGGATTACAAGATCACATACCCTGTGTAGTGTTCTCTTGTCCTACGTGCTCTCTTGCAGATTGTTGCTACTATGTGTTGGTGGAACAATAGAAAGCAGATGGTAGGGAACATGGGCACTTGAGAGGGTAGTGTGGATTGCAAGTCTACATCGACAACCACTTGTTTGCAATACTGTATTCATATGCATTGGTATGGAAATCTGGTCAGAAATACCCATGACACTATGTACTTGATTCTCCCAAGATCAATATACTTTATTTGAGGGAGGGGTCGGCTGTTCCGGCTCATTGTGTGTCTCTTGTCAATTTAGCAATTTACTTCTTGTATTTGAGCAAGTGTCCATCAAATCTTAGTGTATTGAAGTGCATTGATTAGCATTTTGTTCAACCAAGTTACATTGGTATTAGAGCATAAGGTTCTCTTTTACTTCTATCGTGAGAGACGATCACCGTGAACACTAGCTATCTCTACACTTAGAACATTATGGACAGCCATACAATGAATGTTGGAGATGCTAACACAAGAGGTAGGGACAATGAAATGCATGCTTCCAATGCTTTACAGGATGAGCAAACTCATGTGGTGCACAATAGGGAACATGAACATGTGGGACAGCCGTTCCGTGGCAAAGAGAAGATGCAGGAAGAAGAGTCCATAGTCTTGAGGGCTGAACTTACTCGTATGCAGGCTCTTCTCCATGCACAACAAGAAGAATTGAATCTCTACCGCCGTGAGGATCCATTGGTACATGACCGTTTGAAGGCCAAGAAAGCTGAATCTTATATGGATCATGCAATGGCAATGATTGCTCAAGAGTTGCACATGCAACCGAGGGATGTACAATGAAGTGGGATTGGGTGAAGCAAAATGAGGGGGAATCGATAAATGCATATGTACAAAAGTTTTGGAAAGTGCTTTTGGAGGTGTCTCCATTTATGCATGTCACCGTGGTAGAAAGGAAGAGAAGGTTTCAATCGGGATTGCAACCCGTGTACAAAGCGGGACTACAAATGTATCCTGGTCATACCTTACACCACCTAACCGTTGCCGCCACCGCTACTGCCACGGAGCAATTGGAACTCAAATTGAGTCGATCCAATAAGGCTAAACCCTCATTTCAAGGCAAAGAGAGGGCTGTCCAAAACTTGCAAAATAATGAACAGCCACCTAAAAAGGACCAAAACCAAGATAAAAATGGTTGAAAGGCTGAAAATAACACTACCAAGAAGCGTCCCTTCAAACTGAGAGACTATGGTCTCACTCCGGAGCAGAAAAAGCAATATATGAGTGAGGGGAAATGCTTTACTTGTGGTAGCACCGAGCATATTGCAAAGGCATGCCCAAACAAGAAGAAGCGTGATAATGCAAATGAGTGCATGAAAACAGCATGCAATTTCAATTGCAAGCAAGCACATAAAGATGCTATGCAATGCAGCATTGGTATGGACAATCTCCATTCATGAGACTATACCAAAATAGACGTGCTCCAGGCAAGTACACGAGGTACCAGACCCAATGGAACACCAATCCACCAAACATGTTCAGACATGTACACGGAGGCACAAGTCCCAACGGAAAGCCAAGTCCACAGTATCACATGAGTGGCATCAATCCCCGGCATAAACAACTGCCATGTGGCATGGACACCAGTCCAATGTACATACATTGACCAATTGGGTGGCCAAATGGTGACAGCTTCCTTGGCAAGCGATATGGCAAGCATTTCTGGATATTTGGGACTGGTGTGCCCAACTCTCTTGATTTTGATTTCTTCTTCCTATGGACTAGATATTGGGTTTATGGACAATATGAAAGATGATAAACAATGCTAGGTTTGGGCACACGCCTCTACAGGCATATGCTTACTTTAAGATGAATTTGCGACAATCCCCCCATGACTGCTTACAGCTGGAGGACATGGTTTTTAGTCAGTTTGAGGTGTTTTTCCATTGCTTCTGAAGTTCTCTGAAGATGAACTTGCCTTGAGTCCATCTCCTGTATTGTACATAAGTCATTAGAAGCATGGTTTTCACAAAAAAAAAAACTGTGTATTTCTATGTGTGCATACATACATACATAAAATTAATTTAAATCAATCAATTAACTAATGAATTTGTTAAGTATATTGGTTTTTTTTCCCGGTTGAGATCCTACAACAGTGAAGTTTTTTCCGTCCATAGTGCGCCCCCCCGTCCCCCCCCCCGCCCGCCCGCCCCCAAGGTGAGACCATCAACCACTAGGCTATAGCGCCGTCAGTGTGGCCAAACCATTTTCTGCTACCAACTGTTGTTAAGTTTGTGGTGGATTGCTTTGCAAGCTGCCACAAAGAAGCTGCTTTTATGTAGGGGTTAAGCTTTTTGGGAGGGGACCTGGCACCTGCATTATTTTCATCATTCATACACATTGCATACACACACTTATGTTTTGGAATTCACAAATTCATAATAGACATGCTTGTCTCAACCAAGAACATTTGGCGGTTGTTTGTTTTTCAATGATGCCATTTTCTGATGCCAACTCTACTTATGTTTTTTGGCGAATTGCTTTGCAGGCTGCCACAAGAAGTTGTTTTTATGCAGGGTTTGCTGCTCAGCGTAATTTTGCAGAAGTAAGAACCCTTAATCTTTTTTTATTTGGGTCTGTGACTCTCTGCATGAAAGCTTAGATTATGTTTGCTGCGAAGATGTGCCTTTTTCCATCTGTGTTCCTTCTTTCTGCAGTGTGTGCCAAGGTCATTTCTTTATTAATATGACCAGATGCTGTTAATTTAAAGACATTTGAAGCGATTGATGTTAGAATTACCATGATAGTACTATTGTTGCATGCCTGCAGGCTATTTGACTGCAGTAAAGTATTCCAAATCCTGCGGTGCTCTAGAAACTTTATAAAGGCCTCTTACCTCTTATCGTAGGTGATTGCCAAGGGGGAGGCGCAAGGCATGGTCAGCAAGTCACTTGGTATTATGCTTGGCATTGCTATATCGGGCTATGCTGGTGCTTCTGGACCAATGCTAGTTACCACTTTCATTGCAGTCAGTGGTGCCCACATGCTTTGCAATCTAAGGTCATATCAAGCAGTGCAGCTTCGCACGTTGAACCCATACCGAGCAAGTATGACTGCACACAAGCTCCATCTTGGTTTTGTGAACCTTGTTTGCTCCATCTTTGTGTCTAACTCTGCACCTTTTTTAACAAATTTTCTGTATCAAAGAGAAGTTAGGCACTAAGGATCCTAAAGTTGCTGTGTATATGACAGGTCTGGTGTTTGGTGAGTATGTTAGGAGGGGCGTGGTTGCCTCTGTGGAAGAAGTGAATGCAGAAGAACCCATCTTTACTGAAGTTCCTTTTCTACTGTTCAAGCTTAGAGGGCATAAGGTAATTAGCAAGCACTACAATGTGATTGAAGATGAATTACCACGCACACAAGGAGGTGTCTTTGAGTTGGAACTTGGGACCTCTTGGATTTGGTGGGACATGAGTTAAACCCTCGGAAAAGAGCCCTGCTGACATGCTTTGGGCTTTTTTTGTTTTCGTATTGAGGGAAATTATCTAGATGTTCTAATGACTGCTTAACGGTGCAGGATAGCCGCAACAGTCTACTCTCTTTGCAAACTAAAGAGGATGCAGCAGTCATAGCAAACAAGCTGAACCTAGGCGTTACATTTGCCAATGTGATTAGATCGCAAAATGAAGCCAATGAACTCTTTACCATCTACCAAAACGAACAGTATATTTTGGCCGAAAGGGAAAACACGTATCAGGTTGGTATCATGTGTCATCTTTAAAATCTACCAAAAGGAACAATACAGCTTGGCCGAAAGGCAAAATACATATCAGGTTGGTATCATTTATCATCTGTTTCTTCCTTTTTCAGTAGTTATATACAGGAAACATGTTTACCCTGAATAGCTCAAATTTCTTTTCATGGAGCACAAAACGAATGAAGATTACAGCGTGAGAAAGCGTTCATGTGAAGGCAACATCATGCAATCCAGCTCCTGAGACTGGCACAGGGGCATTGGTTGCCTTGGACTTACAAGATCGTGGATGCATAGTTTTCATAACAATGGTAGAAGGCGTTCACTTCACCAACCGGTTGAGTGGATCATTTGTGGGGCTCATCTTTTGACTTGTTGGCTGCCTTGTCTGGCAGATATTGGGAAGGGTGGTACCCCATTTTCGTACTCGGGTGCATGAGTGACTTTTTTTTTCATACGAGTAAATTCTTCCATAGTCACAATTTTTCGTACAGGTCTGGAGGCAGCTTGGTCTTTTGGCTTGAAGGCATTTGCAAGCGGCCACAATACCAAGAGGGGCCTGCGGGGACTTGAACTTGGGATCTCCCCTCCCCGAGTCACAAGCCATCATTGCTAGGCTATGTGCCTGTTGGTGCGTGAGTGATTTTCCTTGAAGATGTTTGTGTTACCATGGATAAATGGAGTTAAAACTCTTATCTTCTTAGAAAGTGGACATCTGTGGACATCTCATGCCTGGGCTTCAGCTCAGGTGGAAATATGCCTAAATTGGGACTAGTGACAGAGAACACGCTTCACTTGAGAGACTGTGCTACTCTTGCTGCCCCATCAAATGAGGCAATGTCTTGCATGCATGACATCCCATAGTCCTGATTTCAGGAGGGAATTAGACCTACTTTTATTGTAATCATGAAAAGGGAACTCTAGAGATTGGCCAATCAGGTGATAGCTCAAGTGGTGAAGGTGTTTGCCTAGGACCAAGAGGTCCTGGGTTCAAAACCCCCTTGGTGCTTCCTCGGCAGCATCGCCTACAGGCGGGTGCCTATGGTCGGTGAAAAATCAGTAACTACAGGAGGATCTTGGGCCTAAGGCCAGTTGGAAAAAAAAAAAAACTCTAGAGATTGTGTTCTATTCTTGCCTGGCCCATGGGGTTCCAAGATTATTGTATACAAATCAGTCTTTTACAAGGTTGTTCTTCACACAACCTCTGAAGGGTTTAGGCGTTCAGTTTTTAGCATCATTTTCTAACGTTCCTTGGCTCGATCACACCGCTATACTCTTCCCGCCCTCCCATTGCGCTGCCCTAAGCTTGGCAGCTTTAATTTTGGGGGAGGCTATGCATGATTATCGTGCTCTACTGTAGTGGGATTGAGGGTCTGGACGTGTAACAGTGGCTTTATAGTACCTGGACAATCTTAAGGGTTGATGTGTGTGACACCAGCAAGATTCTGCCTTGTTCTTAGTAACGATCTTGGCTTCTGCATACTGCTTCTTGCAGTCCTTACTGGCCTACTTGGATGCAAGAAACACACTTGACTTTTATCTCTTCTTCTTACATTGGGAGTGGGCTTCTTTGCCCTTGTTATATGACTACTTCCCTAACTCCTGCTCAGGTACACGTTGCTGAATTCCACAAACATGCAGACTTTCCTAAATTGTCCTTTGTTGTTTGAACCTAAATGGAGGGAGTGTTTTCCTCTTTTGCAACGGTGCCCTGCTAGAGATCAATTTCATCACTTAACAATTTACACACTAAAAAGTAATAAAATAAAATCAAGAAAGCATGTTAGACATCATCCCCTACTTGCTGGCTTCCTATTTGGTGTCCTATTTTAGCCTCTAGGGCTGACCATGTTAGTCAGAGGGGCTGGTCACCCCTCACTCATATTTTACCCATATTTATTCCCCATTTTATGGTCTTGGGATTTTCCCCAGTCGTGGAGGTATTTATCCCTAGTTGGCTGCCTTCATGTAGAGGTATATATAGCCGGCATGCCTCCCTCATATTTTTACTGCTTGCATTGCTTGCCTAGCTTGTCTAGCTGCAGTCCCTCCCTCACGAGGTTCTCCCCTCTTGCTCGGGACATGTATTCCTTTTGATGATGATATTGAGAGCAGGTTCTCACCTGTGTTTCCTCTCCATCTTTCTCTCTCTCTCTCTCCCTCCTGTGTTTCCACTTTCCCTTCTTCCGCTGCACATTCTATCATGGTATCAGAGCGTCGGTGATTTTCAGCGTTGGATGCTCCCTCCTATACCTCTTCACATCTGCGTTTTTTTTTGCCCCTGGACAGACCTGCGTTTTTGCGTTTTCAGCAAGGGCAGCAGCACATAGGTTGCTGCGTTTTTCTTCAGGTGGCTGTCTACAGCAGTTTTCAGCAGTTCTCGGCATTCATACCCCCCCCTATAGTGCTGGTCGCCTGTTTTGTACACGCCAACAGCAGCATATTTGCTGCGTTTTTTTCTTCTACAGGTTTCTGATGCTGATTTGCTGATCTGAGGCTTGGGTGTACCTATTTCTCCAGAGCGTTTCCATATTCAGCCCCTTATACCCCTGCGTTTTTCAGATTTGCAGCCATGATTGCTGCGTTTTTTCTGAACCGATCTTGCTGGTAGCTCTACCTTCAACTGGGCTTCATCTGTTGGACCCGAAGGTACCTTCTCTTCAGCGTTTTTCCTCATAGGAGGTGTGGACACTGGTTGGCCTGAATTTTCAGGTTTGCAGCCCTTGTTTGGCTGCGTTTTCTTCTCCAGTGGACACAGATCACTTGCAGAGGGGGTTTCTTGATTGGATTGTGGCTTTGGAGGCAGTTTGGTACCTGAGGAGGATTCTGAATTTCTGATTTCAGTGAGCGTTTTGCTGATTTTGAAGCATCTATACCTGTGTTTTGTTCCTGGCCTACACGGTTTCCCGGTTTCTACATGTTCCTTGCCTTCGGTTGGCGGTGGAGTGCTATTTTTGCTGGATAGCCGTGTTTTGGCTGCGTTTTGCTTCCCATAGGAGTTTTCTACACTCAGAGGGGGCCTTTCTCCAGCTACTTCACTTGAGAACAGTTTCGGGAGCTGTGTTGTATCGTGGAGACATTCTTCTTTGACAGGAGTTTACAGTTATTTGGAGGAGAGCAGTGATCTTTTCAGAGATCCTGAGCAGAGTTTATTTTGTCTAAGCTTGTGTTCTTTGCAGTATTTGCAGAACAAGGAGGGTGTTTTGCCCTTTTGCGGTGTGATCCTTTCACATGGATCTTTTATCTGTTGCTGATTCTTGGGATCTGGTTCTACTTCTGGAACAGTCTTCTGCTATCCGTGATGCTTTTATATTCCTGCTTTCCTTCCTCATTGATGGCTTTTTGGACCTAGTGGGATACTTTGGATCTGTGGTTGCTAACCGTGCCTGGGGCACAGTGGTACTTCCAGAGTTTTTTGGATTTGGATCAGAATCAGGTTGGGCTTGTACCAGTCCGACGATATCATTTTTCAGAGGGGGATGTGGAGTCCTTTCATCTTGCGATGCCCACCTCAATGGCGTGTACATATGTACAGCATTGTGCAACTCATGTTATGGAGTTTGAGCATATGGACCCCATATTTTCTATAGAGTCTTTACATCTTGCAATGCCGACCTTTTCAGAGGATGCTTTTATACAGCATTTGGCTACTCTTGGTCCAGAGTTGGAGCAGATTGACTCTATTTCTTTTGAGGGTTCCAGTGAAGAGCAGTTTGCTTCTCCCAGGATTGGTTATATACAGGATCTGATCTTGGTTGGTTATGAGGTTTTTCATACCTTCTCCAGGCTAGATACACGACATTCAGGGAGTGTTCTTACACTTGGGTTTGGAACCATTATTTGGAGCAGCACGTCGCAGCCTATATGGTTGTCTTCTTCCAGAGGAACGGTGTACCTGGCAGCTTGTTCTGTTGCTTTTGTAGCTGTTGCTGAGGAGATTGCTTGTGGAGCTTTCTTGGTACCTGTTTCTACAGTCTTTCATCTTTGATCGAGGACGGCGTCTCTGGCTTCTTGGAGTTTGCTCAGCATCCGGTGCTGAGAGGGGGTGTTAGACATCATCCCCTACTTGCTGGCTTCCTATTTGGTGTCCTATTTTAGCCTCTAGGGCTGACCATGTTAGTCAGAGGGGCTGGTCACCCCTCACTCATATTTTACCCATATTTATTCCCCATTTTATGGTCTTGGGATTTTCCCCAGTCGTGGAGGTATTTATCCCTAGTCGGCTGCCTTCATGTAGAGGTATATATAGCCGGCATGCCTCCCTCATATTTTTACTGCTTGCATTGCTTGCCTAGCTTGTCTAGCTGCAGTCCCTCACTTACGAGGTTCTCCCCTCTTGCTCGGGACATGTATTCCTTTTGATGATGATATTGAGAGCAGGTTCTCACGTGTGTTTCCTCTCCATCTTTCTCTCTCTCTCTCTCTCTCCCTCCTGTGTTTCCACTTTCCCTTCTTCCGCTGCACATTCTATCAATGCAAACAGAGTGCACACGACAATAGGACTAGAGGAATTACCGTGCTTCCTCTTATGAGCTATTCCATATGAATAAAAGCAATTTCTCAAAGTACATGAGCTGCCTATAGCCGAAGGAACTCTTTGCACTAGAGCAAGTCATGTATACATAAGGAAGGTATGGTAACCTTGAGTCAAAAATATATTCTGATGTCTTCTCGATATATTACTTGCAAGAGAGAGATTGGAGAGTTCAGCAAAAAAGGTTTTATCAAGTGTTGTTGTAGAAGTGTCCGGCTGCTATGGTTCTTCCTCCTCTTAGTCTGTAGCTTCTGCCACCAAGTTTGCATGGCTCTTTTCTTGTTCCTTCTTGAAGCACTTGTCTTCAATATGGCCCAACTTTTGCCCACTCAAGGGATACAAACCCTTCTTGGGGTAGCCCAAAGGGCTGCCTCCTTCTCCTACATGCATCTTTAATCTCTGAAGGGATTGTACCTGCATATGGTTTGAGCCAAGTGACATGGAACACATCGTGCGTAGTCCAACTCGGAGGTAACTTCAACTTCGTCGACACCTTGTTGATCTTTCTCTAGATAGGAAAGGGTCTGAAGCTTTGAAAGGTAACTTTGGGCATTGCTTGTCCACTTGTTTCAGCCGGGACTAAAGACGAGGTTTGGTCAATAGCGACTGGAATGGTCTTCCAAACGTGGCTTCATAAGGAGTCGTGCCAATAGCTGAAGAAAATGAATCATTCAAAACCGTTTGAACTTAAGGCAAACAAGATTCCCACTTACCTTACTGGTTGTGGACATAACACTTCAGCACGTCAAAGGCTAACCGGTTGTAAATTCCTGTCTGGCCATCTGTTTGAGGGTGATGTGCACTGGAAAAGTTCAGTTTAGTATCAAAATTATTAAACAACGCCCTCTAGAAATGACTGGTAAACTTGGCATCACGGTCTGACACTATGGTCCTAGGAATCCCACCAATCGGGTACCAATGCCAAATGAACAAATGGGCAATGTCCTCAGTGGTCACATTGGCCCTGCATGGAATAAGCATAACAAATTTGCTAAATCTATCAACAATAGTTAAACATTGCGTGTTACGCTTACCCGGATTGGGAGGCAAATTTGTCACAAAATCCATAGATATATCTTGGAAAGGTCTCTCAAGAAATGGCAATGGTTGAAGCAACCTTGCTTTTTTCCCATGAGACTCCTTCACTTTCTGATAAATCTCATGTTGCATATGAGTGAACACATCTTGTCTCATTCCTGACCAATAAAACTGCTGCCCTAACTTTTCCACAACGTCGAGTTCATGCCCTTGTGACAATTAGTAATGGCGTCATGGGCATCATGGAGAAGAGCTGCCGTGAATGACTTCATGACACTAAGGTGGTCTTTATAGAAAAGCCAACCATCTTGTATTATAAAGTGGCCAAAAAGGCAGAAAGAATTAGTACAGCAAACAAGTAGTTGATAGGGCAAATGCACCGCTAATACGGCTGAATTATATACCTAGATGAATCCAGGAACATGCCCAAATTCACCTTTTAGGAACGAAGGTGAGTCTGTCCTTGTTGTGAAGTTTTCGTCTGAGTTGCGGCCAATTGATATTGTGCTAATTCTTTCTATCTTTAGCGGTGCATTTGCCCTATCAACTACTTATTTGCTGCACTAATTCTTTCTATTTGCTACTTCCCTTAGTGCTAGGCTTCATTATGGCTGAGTCTGCCCTGCATCTTCGGAGGTTTGACAGAAACTCAGTACGAAGGGCTTTGTGTGAATCTATGCTCTCATGTGTGTGTGTGTGTGTGGAGTGCATGTGTGAGAGCATATCTTGATACAGAGTTCTACACCCACTATTGGGCACTGATGACGTTAGTGGGGATGTCATAGTATCTAGTCCATACTATGCATAATGGAGTTGATAGTTCTATAGTCTTGTGGGTTGACTACCATGAGTATATAACATGCACGTTCCTATAAAAGGTGAATTTGGGCATGTTCTTGGATTCATCTAGACATATAATTCAGCTAAATTAGCGGACATGCAGATTTCACATTGTGAAGTTTTCGTCCGAGTTGTGGCCAGTTGATATTGTGCTAATTCTTTCTATCTTTAGCGGTGCATTTGTCCTATCAACGACTTATTTGCTGTACTAATTCTTTCTATTTGCTACTTCCCTTAGTGCTAGGCTTCATTATGGCTGAGTCTGCCCTGCATCTCCGGAGGTTTGACACAAACTCAGTATGAAGGGCTTTGTGTGAATATATGCTCTTATGTGTGTGTGTGTGTGTGTGTGGAGTGGTGTGTGTAGAAGCTTGTGTGTGTGGTGCGCTCGCCTGCGACCCTGCTCGCCTGCTCGCCTGCGACCCTGTTCGCCTGCGACTCTACTCGCTTGTGAGCCTGCGACTCTGTTCGCCTGCGAACCTGCGACTGTCCTCGCCTGCGTCTCTGCTCGACTCTGCTCGCCACTTACCTGTCTGATAAAGCCGGCGACCACATGAAAGAATCTGTCCAGCGACAGCGTGAGTCTTCTCTGTGCCGCTGAGTGTGTTCACTCGCCCCTGTGTGTGCTGCGTTGTACATCTCTGTGTGTGTCTGCGCGCGCGTGCGTGCGTACTGTGTGTGTGCGCGTGTTTTTGTGTGTGTGTGTGTGTGTGTCAGCCAGCCCGACTCCTGTTCTACAGCAGCGTTCTACAGCAGCAGTACTTCCTCGTCTGCAGCAGCATTAGGGTTTCTACTTCATTTGGGGCTTGCAGCAGATTCGGCCAGTGGTACCGCAACAAATTCTTGTCTGCAGCAGCAGTAGGGCTTAGAGCAGTTCTGGGGATTATAGAAAATTTAAGGTGTGCATGATGGAATCACCTGAGCTGGCCATTTATAGGCGTCGGAAAGCAATGAACACCTCGAATTTGGATGCCATGTCTTTGATTAAGGAATGCCTGCATGAGGATTTCGAAGAAGCAAGATGTGCTTGGGAAGGACCTGCTCCAGTCACAGAAGTGCGTATTCCGGTGCAGGAGCTCATGGATCCGGTTGCGCAGTATGCATTGAATGCAGTGATTCTCTTTTTCCCGGGCAAGATGCCTAGTGCACAGGATGTGGGACAATGGGTTGATTTCTTGCTTAAGCGTCAAGCAGTCCGGGGTGTTTATTTTGGAGCAAGAGGATTCTATGAGGTCTTGTTAGCAGACATGGAAGCTAGAGATGCTTTGTTGGAAATGTCTCCCCTCTTCTTCAATACGCAAATGACTCATGTTCTTCCCTGGGCTCTTACTAAAGATTATCAGAGCCTTATTCGACATAAGTGCCCGGTTTGGGTTGAGGTGGTGGATTTTCCTCGTACTTGGCGTCATTTTCTTCCTTTGTTGGCTGCTCAATTGGGCAAAGTGATTTGCCCCCCGAAGTTGGATGCCAATACAAATCGTTTTTGTATTCTATGGGACACTGATCTTCCTGCTCCTACGGGCATTACCGTTGATTCTGGGGACGCAGTGGTCGGAAAGCGACCATTCAAGCTTAAATGGGGGAAATTTGCCAATTCCTGTTTTCGCTGTGGCAAATTTGGTCATATGCAATCTGAATGTTCTGAACCAAATCTACAACCCCCTCCTTCGGCTGTCCCTACCCCTCAGACTCCTCCTCCAGCGAAATCTTCCCCTGAGGCACAATCTAAAGGTGCTTCCGCATCCACATCAACAACTGGACTAAATAAAGGTAAAGGGAAGCAGTCTCAAATGCCAAGTGTTCCTGCTTCCCTGAACATCAAAGACAAGGGCAAAGAGAAGCTTCCTGCTACTCAGGCGTGGATAGTACCCAAGAAAACTGTCAAAGCACGTACTCTACCATCTTCTCGCAATTATGTGCCCCCCTTGAAGAATGTTGCTCAGCAAAAACTACCTTGTAATGATAACTCTTCCTTGGCTCAGGCCTGGGATAAAGTTGTTCGATCTTATAAGGAAGTAGTTACAGGGGGCACCGCTTCAACGTCGGATGGCCATCACTTGTTTCCTCCACATTCGAGTTTTGATTTGGCAGCTGATGTTTCCGCGACAGATGCGGATGTGCCCATGGGCACGAGTTCTTAAGCTTTCTGTTGGTTTTCTCGCCCACTGTATATACCATTTAAGATGCATAGTTCTATACATTGCATTTCATATAATGTGCGCGGATTATGCAATCAGGATAAATGGAGGCTAACCTGGCACTATGTACATACTTGCAAAGCAGATATTGTTGTTCTTCAAGAGCATAATCAGCATAATTTTGCCGGACAAACTTTCTATTTTGCGGGATATTGGATAGCTTATGCAGGATCCGCTGGATACTCTGGAGTGCTGATGCTTGTTCGCCATGAATTATTTCCCATGTTGGTATTCAATGATCTAGCTGGCAGATGGATGGTCATTCAATGTATTATCAATGGGGAAGTTTTTGAGTTTGGTGGTGTGTATGCATACACAGCCTCTACTGACAGGGCTCGTTTGTGGCATGCCATCTCCTCTTATTGTTGGCGTTCTAATGCATTTCTTTGTGGCGATTTTAATAATGCTCCAAATCATGTGGATAATACTACTGGACATTCTCACATGCTTCATGTGGAACGACAAGCTTGGGATCTCTTTTAGCACACATGTAATGCCTTGGATTTGTGGCCTCTGTTACAAGCCAATGATCCAGGATTCACATTTCAGCATAACGCTCGATCAATGTATCGTGCTCGTCTGGACCGATGGTATCTCTTTCAGATGCAGCAGTATGATGATTTTGTATGTGATATGTGGATTGATTACTCCTTGTGTCTCTCGGATCATGCTCCGATATGCTTGAAAATACAATTCGGTTCATGTTCTGCCAATGATTCATTAACTAGAAAGAGACTTCTGCATGTCAATAATGCTTATCTTAAGCATGAGGTTTTTCGCAATCTGATTGTGGATATTATTTCGCCATTGATCTCTCAAATGCATGTTGATATGGACACAGCATGGTTTCGTTTTGTTATGCGGGTTCAATGTGTGATCCAGGATTATGGCAGACACTATTTATCGCATTTCAGAGAGCAAGTTCAACAGGCCAAAGGCACTTGTCAAAGTTTGATGCATCTGGCTAACACTTCATCTCTTACTGAAATCCAGATGACAGAGTTGCTTTCTGCTCGTGCTTTGTTGCATCGTAATGATGAGAGAAAATTGGCAAAGTGGCAGACTAGAGCTCGCCAAAAGGCTATAGCGGATAAAGGATGCACTTCTAAACAATTCTTTCGTCATCTACATCTTTCTAGGCAGTCTCAAACTATTAAGAGGATTAAACTCCCGACTGGTGATTGGACTACCTCTCGTGTGGGGCTTGCACGGGCCATGGAATCTCATTATGGCAAGATTTTTGAGGCCTCTTCTCTCACGCAGCAAGGTCGAGAGGCTCGTCGCTTGTTTTTATCTCAAGTTGCTCCGATTTTATCGGCCCACCAGGCTCAGCTTTTGGAAGCCGCCTTCACGGAGACAGAATTGTATGCCAGTTTGTGTGATTTGGGCCGTTGGAAATCTCCCGGTTGGGATGGCCTTACTGTAGAAATTTTTTTGTCGTTTTGGCACTACCTGGACCAGCCACTATTGTTAATGATAAACAGGGCATGGGAGCAACAGGTTTTGCCTTCATCTTGGAAAGAAGGCTTGCTCAAGTTGATTCCAAAGCAAGCACTTTGTGAAGAGTTCTCGCAATGGAGGCCGATTACGCTCATGCCTGTGGTTTATAAATTGCTGGCTAAAATGCTTGTCTATAGACTTAAAGGGTTTTTGCATGATGGTTTGCATCCATCTCAGTATGGCTTCATTCCACGAAGGCAAATTACTGATAATCTAGCAAATGTCATCATTGGCATGGAGTATGCGAAATACACTCGACAAGATGTATTGGTCATGCAGGTTGACATTGAAAAGGCATTTGACACTGTTCTTTGGGATTACATTGCAGATACCATGCTTCGGCTGGGATTTGGGCCTAAGCTATACTCTGTGGTTTATTTCTTGTATGCTGACAGTACCTCTGCCGGTTTGTTGGATGGTTTTCTCACAGATCCTTGGCATTTGGGACGTTCAGTAAGGCAAGGTTGTCCTCTCAGTGCTTTGCTTTATGCGATTGCTACTCATCCCCTGCTTATGTATTTGGAGTCTTTGACTTCGTCTGGAAGATTGCAGGGCCTGAAATTACCCTCTGGGAAACATTTTATTGGGCAAGCTTATGCAGATGATTCTCTCTTTATGCCTCGCAATCACCAAGATGATGTGGAAAAAATTATGCACACTCTTCATTTGTTTGGATTGGCAGCAGGCCTCAAAGTGAATTTTCGTAAATCCAAACTATTGGCTCTGACTGAGTATGATTGGCATAAGCTGCTTTGGCCAGGCGAACTTGTTCCTCCGAACATTATAGTTCGTCATTTGGGTTATCCGATGGGTTGGACTGTATCGGCTACACGGAAATTGGATTGGGTAGCCGAGCGCTTGCACTCCAAGTTACATTATTGGAAGTTGTCCACTTGGCCGCTTCATGTGCGTCTTAGAATTGTGCAATGCATTCTTGTAGCTTATGTGCAGTTTTATCTACCTTTGCTATATTGGTCTCAATCCCGCTTGAAGTCCCTTATGTCAAGTATATTGGCGCATTTCTGGCGCACTTCATCTCGTGGAAAGGGCCTCAGATTGTTATCCATGGACAAGTTATGCTCTCCTAAGCGCCTTGGAGGGCTGAATATTTTGGATTTGAGACGTCATGTTTTGGCTAGGAAAGCTATGCTTTTGCCGGTTTTGTTGGACCAGCAGCAACCCTGGACTCTCATGGTGTCCCATTTGTGTCGGCATATTGTCACGCCATTCTATGGTCATTGGCAACCCACATACTGGGATCTTATATGTGGAAAACTTGAAGGACACATTCCGGGATGTCCTTTCACTTCTTCTCTCATTATTGATTGGAAGGAAGTTACTTCACATATGATATGGCATGGTTCCCGATCTTTGATGGGCAATTCCCTGCGGCTAGAGAGTTTGCATTGGAGTCGTGTATTTTCTTCCACTTTGGTTGACCGTTCACCTCGTTAGGCATATTTTCTATCTCAAAAAGGAATATGTCAGATACATCAGGTGGTGGATGACACTGGTCAGGTTCTTTCCTTCTCTGTTGCGGCGGATCGTTTTCAATTGGGATCCCATTATTCTCATCTTTGGACAGAAATTCAGCAGATGATTGCTGATATTTCTCCTTTACCTCGCTTGAATGTGGATTCCCGTCTATCTGATTGGAATCTTGGAACCACTGCTATGAAATGTATTTCAGCTGGGACAGTTTATGCCCTCTTGCAATCGGATGCATGGATAGTCAGACATGGTAATCAGCTATGGTCTCTCTCCAAATCTTCAATGTGGTGGAAACGTACATTGTTTCGCATTTGGAAAAGTCATCTGCCTCTCAAAGAACGCATGTTCTTGTGGCGCTGTTTGGTTGGTGCTCTTCCTGTTGGTAGCTTGTTACATGCACGTCATATTGCGCCTTCACGTTGTGTCCGATGTAAAGCTACTGAGGAGACTGTCCCACATTTACTATGGGGTTGCGTATGCTCCAGATCGTTCATTCGCCGGGTCTCGACTGCTCTTCGCCTTCGTTTCCCTTCGGACATTTTTCACAGACGGTTTTGGCTTTTTGGGGTGTTACAAGCATCACAGTCTCAGTTTGCTGTATTTTTCAGCTGGGTCCGATTCTGGGCCTTTTGGACCATATGGCATGTTCGGAACAACCTCATGTTCCAAGCCAATGACATTGATCCCTTCCATTACTTCAAGTTCTCGCTTGGTCACGCACTTCATTTTGCTTATGATGCTGGGGACATCACTCTTGATGCTTATAGGATTTACTTTGATTGCTTCTAGGTAGTGAAGCCTATAGTTACTCTTCTTTTTCTGGGTTTTCCTCGCTTAGAGGTTTCCCACTTGTAAATAAATCAAGGATTTACAAAAAAAAAAAAGTGTGTGTGGAGTGCGTGTGTGAGAGCATATCTTGATACAAAGTTCTACACCCACTATTGGGCATTGATGACGTTAGTGGGGATGTCATAGTATCTAGTCCATACTATGCATAGTGAAGTTGACAGTTATATAGCCTTGTGGGTTGATTACCATGAGTATATAACATGCACGTTCCTAAAAGGTGAATTTGCTAATGTTCCTGGATTCATCTAGGTATATAATTCAGCTGTATTAACAGACATGCAGATTTCACATTGTGAAGTTTTCGTCCGAGTTGCAGCCAGTTGATATTGTGCTAATTCTTTCTATCTTTAGCGATGCATTTGCCCTGTCAACTACTGATTTGCTGTACTAATTCTTTCTATCTGCTACTTCCCTTAGTGCTAGGCTTCATTATGGTTGAGTCTGCCCTGCATCTCCAGAGGTTTGATAGAAACTCAGACGAAGGGCTTCGTGTGAATATATGCTCTTATGTGTGTGTGTGTGTGTGTGTGGAGTGCGTGTGTGAGCATATCTTGATACAGAGTTCTACCCCCACTATTGGGCACTCATGATTAGTGGGGATGTCGTAGTATCTAGTCCATAAAATGCATAATGGAGTTGATAGTTATATAGTCTTGTGGATTGACTACCATGAGTATATAACATGCACGTTCCTAGAAGGTGAATTTGGGCATGTTCCTGGATTCAGCTAGGTATTTAATTCAGCCGTAGTAGTGGACATGCAGATTTCACATTGTGAAGTTTTCGTCCGAGTTGCGGCCAATTGATATTGTGCTAATTCTTTCTATCTTTAGCGGTGCATTTGCCCTATCAAACGACTTATTTGCTGTACTGATTCTTTCTATTTGCTACTTTCGTTAGTGCTAGGCTTCATTATGGCTGAGTCTACCCTGCATCTCCGGAGGTTTGACAGAAACTCAGTACAAAGGGCTTTGTGTGAATATATGCTGTTATGTGTGTGTGTGTGTGTGTGTGAGCATATCTTGATACAATGTTCTACACCCACTATTGGGCACTGATGACGTTAGTGGGGATGTTGTAGTATCTAGTCCATACTATGCATAATGGAGTTGATAGTTATATAGTCTTGTGGGTTGACTACCATGAGTATATAACATGCATGTTCCTAAAAGGTGAACTTGGGCATGTTCTTGGATTCATCTAGGTATATAATTCAGCCGTATTAGCGGACATGCAGATTTCACATTGGGAAGTTTTCGTCCGAGTTGCGGCCAGTTGATATTGTGCTAATTCTTTCTATCTTTAGCGGTGCATTTGCCCTATCAACTACTTATTTACTGCACTAATTCTTTCTATTTGCTACTTCCCTTAGTGCTAGGCTTCATTATGGCTGAGTCTACCCTGCATCTTCAAAGGTTTGACAGAAACTCAGTACGAAGGGCTTTGTGTGAATATATGCTCGTGTGTGTGTGTGTGTGTGTGAGAGAGAGAGAGAGAGAGAGAGAGAGAGAGAGAGAGAGAGAGAGAGAGAGAGAGAGCATATCTTGATACAGAGTTCTACACCCACTATTGGGCACTGATGTCGTTAGTGGGGATGTCGTAGTATCTAGTCCATACTATGCATAATGGAGTTGATAGTTATATAGTCTTGTGGGTTTACTACCATGAGTATATAACATGCACGTTCCTAAAAGGTGAATTTGGGCATGTTCATGGATTCATCTAGGTATATATATCACCATCAACACACTATTGAGTGCAATGTCCCCTCATGCGTGTAGCTCCACTCCCACGACATGAGTATTTTGAGAAGTGTATTCAATAAATACCCCAAGGAGCTATTCAGAGTTGTGCGTCCAAAATTGGGCTTGCTTTTCAACTTTTACAATATCAAGCACTAGAGCTTGTTTACACACTAAGTGTAAATAACTAAAGCTCTTCTAATATATATGCTAATAATATAGCAACGCCATGCATAAGTGTGCTTAAATAATTTGTATAATTTTTTGGTACGTGGCCAACAAAAATAACTCATAAAATAACCTTGTGTACACTCGCACATATAATAACCTTGTGCACATTCGCACATATAATAACCTTGTGTACATTCGCACATTCCATTTATTAAGCTGGTTTTTGCACACAGTTAATCAAGCATATTTTTCTACGATTGTTGTGCATCAAAATATAATAAAATATATACCTATAACAGTCCTTTCGTTTGAAGAAACAACTGTTCTTAGTTGTGTAGAAGAAATCAATTAACACAAAATGCTGCGACAACAACATTGTGTTCGTCGCTAGTGTCGACATAATCTGCAAGGTAAACTCAGAGGTCCAAACATGGCTCAAAGATTGATCAGGCATGGCTCAGAGATTCTTATGGACATGGAATACCACAAACAGACTCAGAGGTTGACTGACTGAGCATGGCTCAGAGGCACAAAGGCATGGTTTAGAGGCTCGAGTGAACATGGATTGCATCAATAAAACTCGTGCGGCACCTAAATCGGTGACCCTCGCACTCATCATCAAATCACAGATAATAATACAAAATGATATGATGTAGACAAGATTGTTGTTAAAATATTGCATCTTCTCTTTATGCTGTCGTGGAGTTGTCGGCCTGTTTCCTACAGCCGACTGCTTCATGCACAAGTATATAAGAGTTGCTCCCTTTATTCAATCATCATTCACTGCCCTATTTGCTGGCTCTTGTACTCTGTAACCTCAAGCTAATAAAGCTCTAGTTCTTGCTTGCAATCTTTCTCTCTCTCATGTTTATTTGCTTCCGCTTGTGCACATTCTTTCATGGTATCATTCGCCTAGGCTCTGGCTACTGCACAATCTGTTTGTCTACGTTTTCTGCTTCCCTAGATTCTCCAGGTTGTAGATCCTTCAAACAGTGGCTGCGTTTCTCCTTTCTTAGCTGCGTTTTTTGCTCTACAACCCTCCAACTGCTGTCGGCCAGTCCCCAGGCTGCGTTTTCTTCTACAGAGGCAAGTGGAGGAGGTCTAGCTGCAGATTCAGTAAGTGCATCAGACAAGTGGCACATCAGCTCTTCGCCCTCCAAGATTCCCTCCCTCTTCCGGTAGGAGGTTCCCGGTGGTGTGTTTTTTGGGTTTCTTTTGCTGCTGTGTCCAGCCTGCATCTTCAGAGGGGGCTATTAGTCCCTAGTTGGATCCTGTGGAAAGGTGCTTGAGAGAGCGGGTGGATTGCTTAGCTACAGAGGTTGTTTGAGACATAGCTTCTTTGAGGCAGACATGGATTCCCCTTGCACGAACAAGGAGGACAAGCTCAGTGGTTCAAACTAAGGTCTGGCTCACACACAAGGGACTCTGGGAGATTGTTCAGGGCCACGAACGAAAGCGCGAGCGCCCTACCAACTCTAGGAAGTGGACTCAGGACCAGGAGGATGCCTTTCTCGCAGAACTTTCAGCTGGGGAGAATCAAGACTCAAAAGATCACTCTACACTTGTACGAGCCATCTCACCAGAGGTCTCCCTTGCCGTGCAAACATTGGATTGTGCTGCCTCTGTTTGGAGAAAGCTGACAGATCTATATGCCCGGGACTCTACAATGCGGTCTGTCAACCTATTGGGTCAGCTCTTTTTCTTGGAGTTTACAGCAGGGACTTCCATGCAGTCATTTGTGACGAAGGTTAAGGCAAATCATGACCAATTAGTGGCAATGGGTACTGCCCTGACCTCTTCCTCCTCATCAGGCTTCCTAATTTCTCAGTGAGCTTGCTCTCCTCCTCATCAGGCTGTCAGAATATGCAGCGGAAATGATATCCAAACTTGGGTAGACAAGAGCAAGTAGACTGCAGAAAATAATCAGCACAAGAAACACAGAGAGATGTGTGTAAACTCTTCTCTATACACAAGATCCCGAAGATACTGAATGAGAAAGTGGAGGAGGATGGGGGGCAATATATACAAGCCCATGAGGGCAGTCGGCCAGCACTAAAAAGTGCCCACGACTAGGTAAATGTCCACGACTGCTGAAAATAGCAGTCGGCCAGCATCTGATGCCCCACGCCTGTGCAGAACAAGTCGGCCAGCACTCAGACAGCCCACGACTGATACAGATGCAGTCGGCCAGCTTCAGAGTGCTCCTGGCATCAACTGGCAGCCCTCCAGCCACTAGAAAAAAATGGGAAAAATAGGGAAAAAATACGGGGAGTGTGGAAAAATGATATACGGGCGGGCACACCCACAACAGAGGCCCTGGTGTATACAAATAGACAGGAGATGACTTCTAACACAGGCTTCCTGCAGATTATGACATGGTGTCCTGAGCTTTGCAGGTTCAGATCACAACACGTTCCCTCAAGTTTGATGATCTGTGTACTCTCCTCTTGGAAGAGGAATCCATCCTAGTTTCACAAGGGAAATTGAAAGTTTCATCGTCTATTGGACTTGATCAAGCACTCTTGACGGTGGAGAAGAAAGTTCGGAGTCGGTGTTACAAGTGTGGGAAGAAAGGCCACCTGTCAAAGGATTGTTAGTCCAAGGACAAAGGCAAAGCCAGGGACAAGGGCAAGTCTTCAAAGAAGGGCAAAGACAAGTCACATGACACTGACACAGACTCGTCTAGTGATTACCCCAGCTCTCCCAATTACAGTCTGGAGAGAACCTGACTGGTGTCCTGCTCTGATCCTAAGGGCATCCCCCGCGTGCTGTCTTCCAGAAACGGCTTGTGGGCGGGTGAGGGAGCTTTCAAAAGCTCTCTTATATTAAATCTGGAGCATGGGATCCGTGTGTCAGAAGTTCCAAGTATAAAGACAGGCAAGTTCACGTGATGGTCCGGATGAGTTCCAGGATCAACCAAGTTTCCTTCATGGTTTGGATGAGTTCCAAAACTATTGGTTAGCAGAGACTATGGATAGGATGTGTTCCATGTTCATTTGTTCGAGGTTATTGGATGTGATGTGTTCACAGTTCTACTTTGTGTTTCGAGCCAAGGAGATTTTCTTTTGCTCTTTATAGTGGCATTATGTTTTTTGAAGACAACAAGCTGACATGTGCATTTTCCGAGGTGTACTCAGTACTGGCCATGCTGAGGTGTCCATGGTCGCATCTTTGTCATCAGTTTTCTTCCGACTTTTTTGCACACTTCAAGATGCAGAGGGGGTGTTAAAATATTGCATCTTCTCTTTATGCTGTCGTGGAGCTGTCAAACTGTTTCCTACAGCCGACTGCTTCATGCACAAGTATATAAGAGTTGCTCACTTTATTCAATCATCATTCACTGCCCTATTTGCTGGCTCTTGTACTTTGTAACCTCAAGCTAATAAAGCTCTAGTTCTTGCTTGCAGACTTTCTCTCTCTCATGTTTATTTGCTTCCGCTTGTGCACATTCATCCCCAGATTCTGCTCATCATTAGAGTCCCCTTTTTGCTCTCTTTTCATGGCCCTTGGTTGTGGGCTGGCCACCCTATTTTTGTATATTTTTCTGGCATTTTTCCCAGGTCGGGTGCCTCATGCCGAGGTGCCCCATGTCCAGTCGGCCTGTTTCAGGTGTCCAGTCGGCCAGCCCTTCTTACCTATAAATAGGTGGGCTTGCCTCCCTCTTTTCCCATAGTCTAGTCTTCCTTTTGCTTCCCTCACTTATGAGACTGTTCATGTCTCTTGCTTGCGACTGTATCACTTCAGTATATTCAGATGGATCCATTGACAGGTACAAAGCCCGTCTAGTTGCAAAGGGCTATGCACAGAAGAAGGGCATTGATTATGAGGAGACATTTGCTCCTACATCCCGTATGTCGACACTTAGGTGTGTCATTGCATTGGCTGCACATCGTGGTTGGGTTGTTCACCAGTTGGACATAAAGACTGCATTTCTACATGGGGACCTCGAGGAGGAAGTTTATGTATTTCAGCCCATGGGTTTTGCAGAACATGGTCATGAGGGGAAAGTTTGCAGGCTGAAAAAGGCCTTGTATGGTTTGAAACAAGCTCCACGAGCTTGGTATGCAAAAATAGATGCTTTTCTACTCACTCAGGGATTTGTGAACAGTCCATCAGAAGCCACTCTGTATGTAAAGAAAGAAGAGACAGATCTGCTGGTCATCAGTCTTTATGTGGATGATCTCTTGCTCATGGGATCAAATGATGACAAAATTGCAGCTTTTAAAAAGATACTGCAACAGACATTTGACATGTCTGACTTGGGGCTTGTACATTACTATTTGGGCATACAGTTTGTGCAGGATAACAGAGGCATTGGGTTGTTGCAATCACGTTATGTTGCTAAACTTCTGGAGAAGTTTAAATTTCAGGATTGCAAGCCTATTAGTACTCCTATGGAGCCTGGGATGAAACTGTCACTACAAGATGACAGTGTTTCCTTTGATGCCACTACATATACTCAGGCTGTTGGGTGCCTCATTTACTTGTGTAATACAAGGCCAGATATTCAGTATGCAGTCTCTCAGTTGAGCAGATTCATGCACAGCCCGCGGTTGTCACATTGGCAAGCTGTGAAGCGTGTATTCCGTTATTTGCAGGGTACCTTGTCTCTTGGATTGCTTTATCCTGAGGGGGGTGACATGCAGTTATACGCTTACAGTGATTCAGATTGGGCTGGTGATTTTGATACCAGACATTCCACTAGTGGAAATTGTTTCTTTCTTGGCTCTTCATGCATTTCTTGGCTAAGCAAGAAACAGACCACAGTGGCCACGTCGTCTTGTGAGGCAGAGTACAGAGCAGCCTACACTACTACTGTTGAGTGTGTTTGGCTGCGTCGTCTCATGACTGATATGGATATTTCAATGGAGGAGCCTACACCTATCTATACTGATAGTCAGAGTGCCATTGCTGTGGCCAGGAATCCTGTGTTTCATGCTCGCACGAAACACATTGAGATTCACTATCATTTTGTTCGGGAGAGACTCCAGGCAGGAGATATCAGTCTGATCTACTGTCCTACAGATCAGAATGTGGCAGACATCTTCACCAAGGCATTACCACGTCCGAAATTTGAAGCATTCCGCAGTGCTTTGAATTTGTTTCCTTTTGGTGGATGATGTACAGTGATCACATACCACTCCAGGGGGATTTGTTGGGTTTTATGCTGTGTATGCACCCAGAGGAGTGCTAGTGATCATCAGTAGATTACTGGGGCACTTTTTACTTCAGTTAGTGGAGGTTTTTTCCCCCAGTTTAGCTCAGTTTCACTTATATGCAGTTTATAGGTGTTTTGGTCCACCCGGCACATTTTATGGCCGGACATGTGAACACATATCTTTAGGGTCACTATTATGTGGCTATTGTACTTCACTTTTTCATCAAGCATAATACTAAAGTCGTGTTCTCTCTCTCTGTTGGTTTCCACGCCTGCTTGAAGCTTCTGTAAACCCTAACCCTAACACTTCATTGCCTTCATGTAGGACATCATCAGAATCATCATCATCAGTAACATCTCATCAGCATCAGCATAAGCACCATCATCATCATCACCAAGCAACATGGAGGGCACTGATGTCCCGTCGGCAGCCAGCAGGACATCTAGGCAGCAGGCGGGGCAGCATCAGGTTGAGGGCCAGTCAGTGTGGGCAAGCAGTTATGTAAGCGCAGCATTTATAACAGCAAATCCAGCAGTTGAATGTCCACTCCAAGACTGGATGATAGCAGCATATGCTGGCCGACCAGCATCTCCAACACACATATAAACATCAAATCATAATTCATTCAGTCATTCAATCATTCATCATTGAAGTCATTAGTAGAAGCATATGTAGGGGCCAGAGGTCACCCCCATGGGGCTGACCAAGGGCTCAACCATGTACAAACATAGTCACCTTTTTGTACCATATGAAATACAAGAAAATCTGACGCCAACTATCTCTCTCTTCTTCTCTCTCCTCTGTCTTAATCATGTTTAAATCAATATCTTGTTCTTAATTAGGCTTAGGGTTGTGGATCAGTATAGCAAAGGCGTCCGTGCATGCAACATTGGTATCATAGCATTCAGGCTTAGCCACTAAGCATAGTCCCAAGGAAGGTGCACAGACCCAACAGAAGAATGCAGTAGGGTAGCAGATGGAGTGGTCTGCAACAAGCGAAGCTAGAGGAAGCATTCCCTTAGGGTATGTACGCAAAACCAGTACATCATTAACAGTTTCAAAGGCCTAACAATAGGCATGATCAGTTTTTGCAGGTGACCCACCGCTATGTTAAGGGTAAGGGATAATAGGCATGGGGACAGTAGTGGAACGGATGCTGAGTTCTTCAGCAAGACTTGGAATTGGAAGGTGTTCAGACAAAAAATATCAAAGTCAAAGCCAAAGTAGCAGGTCGAAGTCAAGTCAGAGTCAGTAGTCTAGGGAGGAAGGATGATAGAGTGTCCACCCCGTCATCAAGTTTAGCAGGAGGGATGTCATGTGCACGCCCGTGCCATGGCTAATCTCCAGCATGAACAACATTAATCCTTGATTAATATAGCAATTAAGACATGTAGGACATCATCAGAATCATCATCATCAGTATCATCTCATTGGCATCAGCATAAGCACCATCATCATCATCACCAAGCAACGTGGAGGGCATTGATGTCCAGTCGGCAGCCATTAGTCCATCTAGGTAGCAGGTGGGGCAGCACCAGGTTGAAGGCAAGTCAGTGTGGGCGAGCAGTTATGTAAGTGCAGCATTTATTACAGAAAATCCAGCAGTTGCATGTCCAAGACCTGGCCGACAGTAGCATATGCTGGCCGACCAGCATCTCCAACACATACATAAGCATCAAGTCATAATTTATTCAGTCATTCAGCAGTCATTCAGTCATTCATCATTGAAGTCATCAATAGAAGCATATGTAGGGGCTAGAGGTCATCCCTATAGGGCTGACCAGGGCTCAACCATGTACAGACATAAAGTCACCTTTTTGTACCATATGAAATACGAGAAAACCCGACGCCAACTCTCTCTCTCTTCTTCTCTCTCCTCTATCTTAATCATGTTTAAATCAGCATCTTGTTCTTAATCAGGCTTAGGGCTGTGGATCAGTACAGCAAGGCTTCCGCACATGCAACAACTTGGCCGGTCATGTTTTGAGCCAAGTTTTGCTTTGCTGGTATTTGTCAACACGTGCTGATGCTTCACCTCTGAGGATTGAGCAAAGCTCTCATCAGGGTACATATATAAAACTTTAAAGTTTGGTGAGGGCAGTGAGGCCCCATTGCTGGTGGTGTGCAGCATGGTGAGGCCCTACGGCTGTAACTCAAGGATTGTGTCTTCCTTTGGCCTTTTGCCTTGGACACGCCGACGGCTTGCCAATGCCAATGCACAAACTATACCGCTTGGCTAGCTCTCCATTGGATAGCTTGTCCTTGATTGTATTGATTTTCCTATGACTTCATCCTCAGATTTTTGCCAAGAGCACTAAGGTCGTAAACAAAAGATCCTACAGGGAGGGGTCTTTTTTTGGTGTGTTTTAGAGGGGGGGGGGGGGGGGGGGGGGGGGGGGGGGGGGGGGGGCTATAATTGCACCCTTACCTCACACGTCATGAGTTTTGAATCAAAACCTTCAACTGATGGTAATCTCTGGTTTGGGCCATCCTCATATTTTTACCAAGAGCACTAAGATCGTAAACAAAAGATCCTACAGGGAGGGGTCTTTTTTTGGTGTGTTTTAGAGGAGGAGAGGGGGGGGGGGGGGGGGGTGGGGGGAGGGGGGTTAGGTTATCATAAT
This sequence comes from Cibotium barometz, assembly GCF_041138505.1. Lineage (NCBI taxonomy): Eukaryota > Viridiplantae > Streptophyta > Polypodiopsida > Cyatheales > Cibotiaceae > Cibotium > Cibotium barometz. The sequence continues at coordinate 49,931,586 of NC_141060.1, forward strand.
TGCACCCTTACCTCACACGTCATGAGTTTTGAATCAAAATCTTCAACTGATGGTAATCTCTGGTTTGAGTCAAGGTGTTTTGATGTGTATATGCCAACTGTCGTGCTTTAATGCTTGTTTAGGTACTACTGAAAGCGGGAGCTTCATCTCATGATCTTCTCAAAATGATGCTGCAAGTTTGCTACCTTTATCAGCTGCAGAATGGACCTTGGAGATCCTTAGTTAAGGGGGATATGGATTCTGGTGCCTGCAGTCCGGTTGAAACCTCTTACAAACTTATGTTAGATAAATTTGGCCCTTTACAACAAGAGCTGGCCTCTGCTGGCTGGGTGACATCCGATGGATTGGTTTCGCGGCCTCAACCTTATCGGCTAATCGAAGCTTTGCCTTAAAAGGTGTTTTTATCACATGGACCACGACAGCATGCTATAAATTATGTAAACTTTTTTGTAGATGATTATCCATTCTTGCCATTTTTTCATACTAAATTTACTTAACTCATTTTTCTCGGCCATTTGCCATGCCCTCGTGATAGCCTTTGTGATTCAAGTGAACTTGATACAGTATACCTCTGTGGAGAACATTGCAAGGATTTTTGCTAATTTTGAGTGTCTTCCAAAGCCAACCAGCTTCAACTTACTCATCTCTGTCAGCAGTCTAAATTCAGTTCTGAACCATATGCTGTAGCACAAGAAAGTTTTGTTTGTGGGGGTGCCAGAATGTGAGTTGACAAAATATCGTGAAAATAGCTTATAGATACTCTTTATGGATCCATTTCTATCAAGCCTATGGAAAGGAATACGGTATGTATGTGTGTGGTAGCAGTACTTTAATAAAACTCTCTCTCTCTCTCTCTCTCTCTCTCTCTCCCCTACCGGGGGGTTAGCTCCATAGGTTGTATGATGATGATGGTCCCACTTTGTATCATATGGCTCGGATTTGACATTCCCAACTCCTAGCTCTAGTTTTTTGTTTTCTTTTGTACCATGACGAGATTACATGGATACTATTGTATCACTTTTGGTCTCATAGACCCATTGGGTCTTTTGAAGACGTTGAATATAACTCTCTCTCTCTCTCTCTCTCTCTCTCTCTCACACACACACACACACACACACACACAAATGCGGAATGTGCACGGTCTCTCATAGGCCATTTTGGTCTTCCACATGAAAATTGAAATCTCTCTCTCTTGCATTACACACACACACACGCACAATGTGCATGGTCCAATAGGCCATTTTGGTCGTCCACAGATGATTATTGAAATCTCTCTCTCTCTCTCTCTCTCTCTCTCTCTCTCTCTCTCGCCTTATTAGCCTTTACTTGATAGGACTCTTCATGAGCTGCACATGGATGGCCCCAACCTTCCACAAAATTGAGTTTTACATAGAGCACTTCGTGTGCTTCTGACAATGGATTCATCATGAGCCCTAGTTAACTTCATGGTCACATGTCACATGCGAGGTGTATTGCCCATTGGCCAATTGAGAGTGTCATTACACTGTCTATGGATTGAGTCTAGTAAATGTTAGAGAAACAAAGGGGAAGAGTGCTTATGTCTAGTAACTCTCTTGTCGACTAATCACAAGTGTGGAAACGTGGTTGACTTGAAGGTATTAACTATTAGAAAATGGACATAAGATTGCACTCAACAATATTTGCAAATACAAGTGCCCAAAAAGTGGAACATTATGGAGAAAAATGAGCTCTCTAATAATGAGAAACATGGTTGTAATTAAAGAACAAGAAGTGCTAAACACATGCCCAATTACAAGCGTATTAGGTAGCACCTTAGCAAATACACCTTACTTTGACAAATGCTATACAATAGCTTCAAAAATGGATGGTCTTTGGATTCTCTTCACCAAAGCATGCGTGGGGTTGGATTACTCCTTGTGTGTGCTTTTGCAGCTCCCAAATTGCTCGTAGCAAAGGCAACATCATCAATGCAAAGGGAACAACTTTCAAGATATGCAAGGTGTTGAATATTACTCTTTCACCAAAGAGAAGAGGTGGTGATGAAACGTTGAAGAGGTCAACTTTTTATAGGAGGCCAGGATGATCTTCAAAAAAGCAAGTCAACCACCTCAGAAGGGGTCGTGGGGTTGCTAGCATAGCTTTGCACACCCTTATCGAGCCATCTAAGATAGTCGTGAGCTATCTATCATCACCCATAGTGCCTTCGAAAGCATTATTGTAGACAGATGGCCCATGCCTTCGAAGGTGGCATGCCATTGTTTTTCATAGTTGGACTACAAATAACATTAATATTTGATGTTTGATAATCTTAATGCTAAGGTTATACATGCCACATGTAAGGGGTGTTTCTATTTCCCAAGTAATTGCCCCAATTTTGAAGTCCTTTTCACACCTAAGTCAAGCTACATATATACATCAATTGAATCCTCTATAGAGCTTGTTCTTATGCACTCTAAGTAGCAGCACATGTTTCCCTTTGTTCCATTTCAATGAATGAAAGAGCAATTGTCGCGCTTGCTTCTTATTGCTCCATGAGATGAGACTACAACCAAGTGAGAAGAAGTATCCAATAGTTGACCTTCTAATGTCAACATCACCAACCCAATCCGAGCGTGTATACTTTGATAGAAGGGATCCTCTCTTGTACAAGATGACATAAGTTTGTGTACCATAAAAACACATGAGAACACGCAGACAAGCTCTCCAATGTTTTTTCTTGGGTTAAGAGGAAAACTAGGTCAAAACCCCCATCCAATAATTGAGAGTTAGCTAGGTAGATCAAAGATCCAACTAGTATTCGCTACAAAGTAGCATTAGCAGCCAAAGGGGAATCATCGAACATCTTTTTCCTAGATCCTACAAGAAGAAAGAGGTGTGCATTCAACCATCTTGGAAGCTTGAAGTACCTCATTGTCATTAGCTTGAAGAAAGAGGTTTTGCTGTGAAGAAAAGATAATCTTTGTCTTGTCGCGCGAAAACCTCATGCTGAGGAAGAAATGCAGAAGATCGAGTTTTGACTTCTCAAAGTCATATTGTAAGCTTGCATTTGTAGTCAACATCTTCTCATGGTTCCCTATGATGATCAAGTCATCTACATAATGCACATGCTTTGAATATACATAAAAGTGAGCATCATCATTGCTTCTTGAGGCCCTAGTATGAATGCCTTGATACTAGAGCCTTGAGACCTGCTTTTCAACCCGTACAAAGCTTTATGCAATTTGAAGACCGTATCCTTTTTTTCCTCGCACCTAGAACCCTAGAGGCTGCTCCACACATACCTCCTTGAGATATCCATTCAAGAATGTTGTCAAGTTAAGAGCTTATGTTAGCCTTGCCGAACCATGTGTTGGTCCTTGTCTTCGAGCTGCAAATGTAACTTCCCGATGTGGGTGTGCTAGCTCATCTGCATCACGTTCTCATCACTTGATTGTCACATCGGAATGCTCCTTTGCTAATAAGGTGAAGGAAGAGCTCTCTAAAAAGAGAGAGCTCTCGCAATGGTTCTCTCTTACAAAAGGCGAGGAAAAAAGAAGAAGCTAATGTAAGAGGGAAACCTACAAACAAACCTATTTAGCATGCATCTATCAAGTAAGCGAGCATTACCTATCTAGCATGCATCCATCGAGCAAGAAAGATAGAGTAGCCTAAATTGAAAGCAAGAATAGAGAAGATAATATCTCACAAGTATTCTATTGCAAAGGAATGATTGTGTATTGCTTATTATAAAAAATGACATATATACAAGTGACTAGCTCTCACATTAGGCCAGCCAAACTTTAAAAAATGTATGGCCTCTATTACTAGTCTTAAGCAAATCTATACACAAAGTTCTTAGACTTTCCCTATTCGACATTAAGTACAAGGTAAGGCTAGTTTATATATTCTAGCATTGTCTTACAAAAGATAAGTGCCCATTCGAGTGGGTAAGATGGCAAAGCGCCTTATGGTAGGTCAGGCGGGCAAAACCATGTTAACCTACGGAGTGGTTAACATCCTCTATTACTCGTCTTGAGCAAGTATGTACACAAAGTCCTTGTATTTTACCTATTTGCGATTAAGCATAAGATAAGGCCGCTTTATATAGTTCAACATTGTCTTATAAAAGACTAGTGCCCGTTTGAGTGGGTAAGATGGTGCCTTATGATAGGTCGGGCAAGTGAAACTATGTTAGCCTATGGCATGGTTAACATAGCCCCTTCCTAATTGTGATCACGTCCTTGCATTACCCAAGTTAGTGGTGAAGTTGTTGTTGGGGTGGAAAGGTGTGGATTGTGTAGGATATGCCATGAAGTTAAGGTGCAAGATTAAGTGGTATGGTTTGGAACCGATCCGCAGCTGGATGCAGCAAGGTATATTGGTGATAAGCTTTGAGTGAAAGGTATAGGTTATGTACAAGTTCTTCATGCAAGGCCTTTTTTTGTTGTGGAAATGGCTAGGATTCTTTAAAATTAGGTAGTTCGTAGAAGTAGTCCACACCCTGTGATTGGCAAAATGAGCGCTAGGACCACCATGGAATGATTTGCATGAGGCAAATGGCAGTCTGGATCTTTGTGGCATGACATGATATTACACCCTGGGCTCATAGTGTGATACCTATAGACTGGGCTTCTTCATAGAGAATATATCAGCAAGGTGAAGTTTTATTGGTGTTGAATAGGACTCAAAGCAGAGATTGCATGTTATGAAGCTCTTTGGAGGTACCTGCAAGGTTTGAGGTCCTCTAGGCAATGGGTCATATCATGGGCTAGTCGTGCAGCTGCTGCCATGGTCGTGTCATCCACAGATGCATCTAAAGGGTTGATGTTGACGAGGTTAGTTGTAGGTACATGTGTTTGTGTGTGCCATGAGATGCGAGATATGGAAAAAAATGTGATGTTCATAGTGAAATATGCAAGTGAGGTGCATGCTCATGTATGTACTCCTCCAACTTCAATATTTCTCCAACTCAACTGCTTTCTTCGACTCTCTTTTCTACTTTCTTTAACTTTTTCTGAACATCCCTTTTCTTGCGGAGTCAAGATTATTAGATTGTTGAGGCATGGTAGCAGACTTTGCCCATAGCTGTGATGGAGCTAGTCTTTGTGGCTCAAGAGATTTGGTGTTCAAGCACTAGGGATAGAGACAATGTGGATCAATGGGTGGTGGAGTTAAAGAAGAGGCTACCAAAGGTTCTTAGTGGTTGTTGGATGATTTGAGGCTGATTGGAGGAGGGTTTAAGCGATGGGTCATACCATGGGCCAGGTTGTGCCCGCCATGGCTCCTCTATCTAGAAATGTTCTCGGATAGCCAGCTGTTATTGTTGATGAGGCTTAATATGAGATATCAGTGTCTATTGAAGTGTTTAGTCGATATAGAGCTCATGTGTATATTGTAACTGTTTTGCTTGGTCTCGTGTGTATATTGTAGTTGTTTTGCATAGGTTTGTGTGTATATTGTAGCTATTTTACATGTGCATTAGACAAAAAGTAGGCCCGTGTAAAAGGTCCTTGTGAAAACTCTTAACACACCGCTTTCTTTGACACTTATTTGTTTGCTTTCTTCAACTCTTACACATGGTTTGAGATAGGAAATTGAGTGATGTATAGTGAGGCTGACTGATAAGGTAGTGTGAAAGATTCAATTTTCCATGAGAATGGAAAAATTTAGGACAACCCAGAAAAGGTGGGCCTGTGTAGAAGCTCTTTCTTGTGAAAAATCTAACACACCACTTTCTTGTCTGCTTTCTTAAACTCTTAACACATGATTTGAGATAGGGAATTGAGTGTTGATGTGTAACAAGGCTGGTCGATAAGGCGGATGTGAATGAGATTGGGTTATCTATGAGTGTGGAAGAATTTAGGACACCCATATGGCATATACATTGATAAATTGTGAACGATGTGGGAATGCCTTGCCGAACATGGCCAAATGCATCAGGGCGTTGCATGAGGCTAAGTTAGTGGCTACTCGGCATGTTTGCTTGAAGCATGGTGATGTCGAAGAGAAAGAAGTGAGGCATGATAGAGCTTGCACGACTTTGACTGAGGTGAGATTTCAAATTTCTAGACAATGCGGATTGTGGCATGTGACCCCTGGGGCATCTCTACCTCGCTTGATTTTACCATGGTTGAAGGAATATTTTACGCCTTGGTGGAGGGAGATGTAGAGCCCGATTGATTCTTGGGATTTAGTAGCTGGCTTCGGTTGTGTTACTACCTACTTCAGTTGAATTCCTGACCCTTCTCCTTGGTTAGGTTCTCTTCTTGGGGAAGATTTTCAAGCTCTCTCTCTCTCTCTCTCTCTCTCTCTCTCTCTCTCTCTCTCTCTCTCTCTCTCTCTCTCTCCCCCTTGTCCCCCCTCTTTCTCTCTTCTCCAATAAAGTAATTAAAAAAGAAATTTTAATTTTACGGGCCTATGTCATCACATGTCACACATAACCCAAAAATGTTAATTTTTGTTTTAGGTGATAACATGGCATTTGGTGCCATGTGGCATTGTGGGCCAATGTTGCTACGTGGTACATGTAACTCTAATAATTATTTGTTTCAAGATTTTTTTGGGTGATGATATGGCACCCATGCCATGTGGCAACTTGTGCTTGCATTGCCACATGGCACACACAATCCTAATCAATTAAGAATTTTCAAGGTTTGTTTTCTTGGTTGGGTAATGATGTGGTATATAGTGCCATTGGGCAATGCGGGCCTGCATTGCCACATGGCACACACAACCCTATTTTTTCAATAATTTTTTTTTCAGGTCATAACGGGGCACCCGGTGCCACGTGGGCTTGTATTACCACGTGGCACACACAACCTTTTTTTTTCAAGATGTGTGTGTGTGTGTGTGTGTGTGTGTGTGTGGAAATTTACTCACCACAAATTTTAACTATTTATTAGTAATGATTTGTTGACTATAAATATGTAAACAATTTTTCTTTTATGTTAGAATAGACTACAAGAAGTCCCATGAGAAAGTTTGGAATAGAGATATTGACATACATGATCTTGATTGAGTCAATTAATTATCTTCAAAGTCATGTTATCAAAACTTCAAGTTCACTATTGCATAAAAGATGCACAACTCATGTTTCATGATGAGTTTTTTTTTGGAAAGATTGATAATGCTACTATGTACTCCAAAGATCATGCAACTACGTGCAAACTAAATAGGTTACTAACCAGGTTTCTGAAAATGATGGATCATGGCAAAAAGAAGAAGAAGAGAGAGAGAGCTAAGTTTGATGTCTTCCTCATTTGGTGGGGGAAATTGCTATATAACCTTCTCGGCACACACACACACACACACACACACATACAACTCTAAAAAAGAGAGAGCTAAGTTTGATGTCTTCCTCATTTTGTGGGGGAAATTGCTATATAACCTTGCTGGCGCACACGCGCACACACACACACACACAATTCTAAAAACAATTCATATTTCAAGTATTTGAATGTAGTGAGGCCCTTATTAAATGGGGAAAATGAGATGAAGAGAGACAATGAAATAATCTTTTCTTTAAAATTTGAATTGATGTGCTAACCTTCCTTACGTTGACTGAGAAATTGAAAAAGAAAAATATAACTAAAAATAGCTCATTTGGACCCTTTTGTGTGCGCAAACAAGCAAACACATCACAAAAATGTTAAGTTGGGGATATAGTGGCTACACATTCTTGAAGTTATATTACCTTTTGTATCTCTAGCTCATTTTAACTATTTAGTAATGTTGTGTTGACTATAATTATATAAACATTTGTTCTTTTACATTAGAATAGATTATGAAGAAGTCCCATGAGAAAGATTGATGAATAGAGATATTAACATACATGATCTTGATCAACTCAATTAATTATCTTCAAAGTCATGTTATCAAAACTTCAAGTTCACTATTGCAAAAAAGATGCACAAATTGTGTTCCACGATGAGTTTTTTTTGGGAAGATTGATCATGGTACCATGTACTTCAAAGATCATGCAACTAGGTGCAAACTAAATAAAGTAGGTTTCTGAAAACGATTGTGGCAAAAAAGAGAGAGAGAGCTAAGTTTTTATGTCTTCCTCATTTGGTGGGGAAATTGCTATATAACCCTGTTGGCATATGCGCGCGCGCGCGTACACACACACACACACACACACACAACTCTAAAAACAATCCATTTTTGAAGTATTTGAATGTAGGGTGAGGACTTCAATTAAAGAGGGAAACGAGATGAAGAGATACAATGACATAATCGTATCTTTAATATTCAAAGTGACGTGCTAACCTTCCTTAAGTTGACTGAGTAATTGAAGAGGAAAAATATATTAACTGAAAATGGCTCATGGTGGGGAGGTTGAAAATGGCTCATATGAAGGTTGGAGAGATAGTAGCCCAATCATGTAGAGGGCATGATGATGTAATCTTCTTTCTCTGTTGTGGAGTGTCAATACAACTCTCTTTATGCATTAAGATGGGCTCATTTTGGGGAGTGTCAATACAACTCTCTTTATGCATTTTTTTTTAAAAAAAGGAAAAAAGATGGGCTCATTTTGGACTCTTTTGTGTGTGCCGTGCCCCAAACAAGCAAAAGGCATCACACACAAAGATGTGTCTCCTTGCAAAACTCCTCATTGCGAGCATAATAGCATGTGTGGGGAACGTCGTCGTGCGTGTGGTAGCATTCTATCTGGGGGCAGTGTTCGGGCTCCTCAGAATTCTCTTGATAAGAGCCACAACATGCTGGGATTTCATCAAGGCTGTGGATGCGTGCATAGGCGCTCTTATGGATTTCGTGAAGAATGCTCATTCATCAGTCTTCTGAAATTCGCCCTCTTGTTGAGCTTCAACATCGCCGGATTATTACTGCAGAAGTTGTGCGGTCTAATTGCTGACCTTTTTGTTGGTCTTTGCACCGCCCTTGGCTCACTCAACAAGTTGTGTTGCTAACTAAGCCCTCCCAGGCGTTGGAATTTGGAAAGAAATCACTTCTCAACAAGGAGGTCCCCTACTGCCACTCTTGTGTCAAATCCTCTACCCTTGGCCATAAAGCTTAGTTTTTAGAACATACATAATATAATCATAATACCATAAGGGGCTGTTTCTATGCTGATTGTATGGACCTCATCCTAGAAGACACTTGTGGTTGGCCTCATAGATATGAACACAAGGAATCTTGCATCTCGTTAGCTCTCTCCATACCAAAATAGCTATATCGGCGGCGGCTAACAAACACTTTCTGTTATCTTATTCTTGGGGCTTGCTAGTAAGGTTTTGCCTCACTCTCTTCCACATAATTTATCATCCTTAACTGTTTATTGTTTTGAGATATATTGCTGACATTCTATTGACTTTAGTCCAATAGGCTCCATTCACCATCCCAAGTTTACAAGTCTCAAGCTTAATTGTTTACCTTTCTTTCTTTTTTGAAATATTGGCATAATGGTCTCCACTCACTACCCAAGTTTGAAATATTGGCATAATGGTCTCCACTCACCACCCAAGTCTGAAATATTGGGTAATGGTCTCTAATCACTAGAATAGTCTCGAGGTTTTATTGATTGTCTCAATTTCCTAGTTTCCTTGCATGTCATCATGATTTATTTTCTCTAATTGGGTTTCATTTAGGGTACACATGAAGCCATACAAGCTCTATGATGGCCTAGATTGTATTGTACATGTTGTGTACGAATTGATGTGTGGGTTTTCATAATGCTAAGGATGGATGGGGTTCGCTCTCCAGCCAACTCTAAATACTAATGCATGATTGCAACAAGCACACTTATACAAAGTGGAGCAAGGATCATGATTCTTAGCACTATGATAAGGAGGGCTCAAGTGCCAATTTCTAAATTGTAATGTATGATTTGAAGTACATGTGTATAGTAAGGAACTATGAGCAACATGAGTTCATTCACCTTGTACTCTCATATGCTCTATTTTAATGCCTTAGTATGCAGTTTTAAAAACCATGGTTGTGAATTCAATCTATAAAGATGTGACACCAATAACAAGGGGGTATGGTGTGGACACCTACCCTCCTCTCAAACAAATTCAAAGTACTAGCTTGTTTTGTTTTTGGGATGGCAACACCCCTTTGGTGTCCTTATAGAGTGTATGATAATAAGTTGGTGAATATAGCTTTGGTACTTTGCATCAAGGCTTCACTTCATCTCATGACTTTATGATGCCTTTGTGAGATTTTTTGTAAATATTTACGAAATAGTTGGATGGTGTTATATCTTCCTACTTGAATATACTAAGGAAATAGTTTTGAATTTATGCTTCTTAACAAATTTTCAGTATGCTATAGTTGTTATTCTTCAATTATTAAGTTTATTTAATTAATTCACAAGTTTGGTCCAAATCTCATTCAATGATGGTATTAATAGAGAGAGAGAGAGAGAGAGAGAGAGAGAGAGTATACATGTATACACACACACACACACACACACACACACACACACACACACACACACACACACACACACACACAGTATGTGTGTATATATGTACATTTGAAAATGCATAAATCCACATTGTTAAATACCTTGAGTCAAGGATTTTGTATATATATATATTTATGTATATGTATATATATATATGTGTGTGTATGTATGTATGTATGTATGCATTACAAACATATATACATACATACATACATACATACATATATATATATATATACATACATATATATAGATATATACATATATATATATCTATATATCTATATATCTACATATATATATATATGTATATATAAATACATACATACATATATATTGATGGAGGGTTTTTTACCATTTTCACCATGTGAAGTGACATGAGTCGGTTCATAGCATGAACCATTTTGAACCGGTTCACGACGTGAAACATTTTGTAGCCTGATGCATGCAAATATTGATACCCTATTGTTTTCTATATGCTTATGCATTCCAAGGCTATACGCTATGCATTCTAAGGCTATACGTACATACATACATACACACACACACACACACACACACACACACACATACACACACACACACACACACACACACATATATATATGTGTGTGTGTGTGTGTGTATGTACACACACACACACACACACATATATATATATGTGTGTGTGTGTGTGTGTGTACATACACACACACACACACACATATATATATGTGTGTGTGTGTGTGTGTGTGTGTGTGTATGTACACACACACACACACACACATGTATATATATATGTGTGTGTGTGTGTGTACATACACACACACACACACACACACACATATATATATATATGTGTGTGTGTGTGTGTGTGTATGTACATATACACATATATATGTGTGTGTGTGTGTGTGTGTGTGTGTGTATATGTATATACATACATATTATATATATGTGTGTGTGTGTGTACATATACATATATGTATGTGTATATACATATATGTATATGTATATATATGTACATATACATATACATATACATGTATATATATATATATATATATATATATGTATGTATGTATGTATGTATGTATGCACACACACACACACATGATGAATGCCAAGTGGTTGACTCACAACATAGCATACAGGGTGCTGCTCAATGCAACTAGCTAAAGCTCACAAGCTACATCTTTCTAATGTGGAGAGTGGTACGCATGAAGAAAGAGCATCTACTGAATATGGAGAGTAGAAGCCAATAAGGAGCAAGTGTAGCTTCACACATGGGGACCTGGCCAAGCAGCCTGCTATAGCACCTATATCATATCTAGTACGTTTCTAACCACTTTGTCTTGCCCCTTGATGACCATTATTTTTTCAGTGGAGACTTTCTAATCAGGTTCTCCATGCCCAACTGCATCATAATTTGCAGCCATTTACCTCCTGTAAAATAGACTAGTTATCGTGCATAGTGCACTAGATTTAGTACTCTTTTTAGTATAACTAATTACCATCATAAGAATGATGTACATCAGTGGTGCAAGAGATTGTGCATGCTCGTGTGTGTGTGTGTGCGCGCGCGCGCGCGCGTGCGCAACGGAAACTGGAAGAAACCCTAGCCATGCTGTGTGACCCAATTATTCCAAAAACCAGCAAAACTTAATAAATAATAATGAACTTTAACACCTAACAATACAGATTACATAACCTTTTGAACAAATTTGAGCTAATTAGATTGTTGATATGAGCACATTACCTGATCAGAGAGTCAAACCAATTGCTGAAAAGGCCCTAAAATTTTCTTAAAACTGAGAGTTTGCAATAATCCAAGGATTAAAATCATTAAACGCAAACACAAGGCACTTTTGTTCATTCTCTATATAGTTAAAAAAAACCATTCACTATATAATTTCCTAAATATAAATGAGCATATCTAGGAAAAGTGCAAACTAGAGAAAATGAAACACTTTCCTAGATAGCTAACTAGGAAATACAATGCATGGATTTTTCTATATAGGAAAATTTATCTATATAGTAAAAATTTCCTATATAAAAAATTTTCCTACAAAGGAAAAAATCTCCTATGTAGGAAGATTTTCTCTATATAGAAAAATTTGCTTACATAGGAAAAATTTTCCTATATATGTAAATTTATCTATGTAGAGAAATCCATGCATTCTATTTTCTAGGTAGCCTATCTAGGAAACTGTTACATTTTCCCTAGTTTGCACTTTTCCTAGATATCCTTATTTGTATCTAGGAAATTATATAGTGAATCCATTGTATCTCTATATAGAGAATGCTTAGTAGCTTATCCTCTAGATAGTTCTATGAATCGTGCTAATATACTACTTACAACATAATAGATTAAGTAGTTCTATAAAGCATTATAAAATATAAATCTCTTTATTTATCAAAGATTAAGCAAAAAAGTCTTGCATATTTAAAAAGAGGGCCAAAAGTAGTCAACGTACATCATGTTCAAAATAAATAGTACTTCAGGATTATCTAAATGTCATGGGATTATGTTTACATCTTCTAAAAACTAATAGGTGTGGATTGTGCATTGAATTTGACTTTCTTATTGGCAATAAGCCAATGCACAATGTCACGAATCATAATGTCACTCCTAGGCCTTTTCGTATCCTTTGAGTAGTTTTTAAAACTTAATATTCTCCTTCTTTAGATTGACATATGTACTCTTGAAAGAAAAGTACATGTCTTAGATTGTATGCACTTTCATGTACTTTAATAAGATTGTCTCCATATCCTCCTCTGAAATGTGGCTCACCTATATTCATGATAATAAAATATATAAAAATTTAAAGCATATTCAATTTACCTAAATAAAAAGATTCAAAATAATAAACTTATCAATGATAAATTTCTCTAATATAATATCACTTACTTGTAAAGGTTCACATGATGCCTATACATTTGATTTTCCAATATGTTCTAAATCCTGTTTGAAATAACAAAATCAAACCCATCATGTTAAAAATAAAAAAATCAAACCCATCCTGTTTGAAATAACAAAATCAAACCCATCATGTTAAAAATAAAAAAATCAAATCCATTACGTTAAAAAAAGGAGAATCATAACATTATACATCTATCTAACAATACCTTTAAAATGGTTGTTGGTATAATATTTTCACCCTTTTGGTGACTTCTTTCTTCCAAGTGAGTTTTCATCTTCTCACTTACCTTTGGAACAAGCCAAAAACTAGCATTGATAATCACAAAAGGAAAAAGAGAAAGAGAAAAAAAATAGGAGTACAAAGAGATAGTAGAAAACTTTTGTAAGTTTTGCATTACCGTTTCTCTTTCTTTGACTTTTTCTTGAAACCTCATTCGTATACTTAGCCAAATTCAACATTGGATCCTACAAGTACAACAAAATATTAGAAGAAATATTGACAACTTATCACATATACAAAGAAAAACTCAACCAAACCTTGTCTTCACTTGTTATATATACTCTCGCTTCTTGATTTCTTATGGCTCTCACTCTTTTTGATGTGTCATGATGTAGTAGCTCAATAAAGGAATAATTATTCTCCTCCATTGTTGTATTATAAGAATCCTGGTTTATAAGATGTTATCAAAATCACATAGAATTCAAAAAATAGTAGTCTTAAAATTAAATCATTATGTGGACTAAGAGAAATACACCTTATCGGATATATAATCCTACAACCCTTCAAACCTCTTTGTCCCGAATATAAAGTTATCCATCTATATAGAAGAGCATACGTTTAATACAAAACCAAAAGAAATCCTACTTAGAATAAAATCAATTATATAATACACTTACATTCTCTATAGGTTGATCATTTTTTACTGTATCAATGTAAGGAGAGCTAGCTTGAATCTCAAAGTTTGTCTATAAAGTTCACATTAGTAACAAAATCTTTTAAACAAAACATTCTAACATTGCATAAGTTACTATGCATGATTCAAAGAAAAAACCATTATACATTCTCCTTACGATACATATTTCTAGCTCTTACCTCTTCATAAGAATGATTATATGCTTGAAGATTGAGTGTTGGCTTTAAGGCCATGACATGTAAAATAACATAAAGTTAAAACTAGAACCACATAAATATATAATATAAACATACCCATGTAAAAAAGATGCTTACATAGGAAAAGAAAATATCAAGTTTAGTTCTTTTAGTGCGAGCACACTAAAATTGTAGCAGCTAGCTATTCGTGTGCTCTCTCAAGGGAGCATGGCTTCACCATGTGAGAAACTGGAGTACTTTTCTCTTATACATACCAGAAAAAGAAACAGGCTGCTGAAGCCAGCCAACACAGAGAAGTTGGTGTACATATACACCAATCTTCGACTCATATCGAAAGATCAAGGCTAGAGCATATGACAAGATGGAAAGATGGAGGTAACTTTGGAGATGGTCAACAAGGAGAAAGATGATGAGAGGTTGATTGCCTTACTTGAAAATTACGATATACTGATGCACTTCAAAGTTCATAGTAAGCTTAAAGTGATTAGTCACTAATAACTACTAGTGAATACATGCTCCGTAGGTTGATGTTGAAGAGTTCGAGCGCCGCAGCCAGCAACATGCTGAGGAGAGCGACATAGTACGTGATGAGCAGGAGGAGATATATAGACAGCTTCACAGAGAGCTCGAGACCATTGATAGACAAGTCACTCGAGCTCGGTCTCGAGCTCTCACTACCAGCTCCCTTACTTCTTCAGCTTAGCAGAGTCGTCCTTCCACCTCTAGAGGCACCAGGGTGTATACTTGTGGTGCACATGCCAGAGGGAGAGCCGCCAAAGGAGCGATCAGTAGAGGTGGTCCAGAGCACCAGATGCAGACTCTTCCAAAGGAGATACCTGCTGGGACCTCTACCATTGTTGAGGAGATACCTGGTGATGGAGGGAGCGGGAGCCACTATATGATTCTGATGGAAATCTCCTCATAGATGGAGACTACTCACCATCCTCATCTTCAGGCTTGGATGATGATGAGTGAGGGCCAGCCATATGGCTATTGGCGTTTGTACTTCGTAGTATGTAGTATGTACTAGGATTTGAGCTTCAACAGGACAGTCCTTCATGTTGTATGCAATGCAGCTCATTTGACATTTATATAGCATACATGTTTACATTTCAATTATTTTTTGTGCATCTTTGTGTACCAATGTTAATGTGTTTTTTTTATAATACACATTTAAAAAAAAAGTGAACGTACTTAAAGTACTCATCCCGATGCGTACTTTGCATACTCGTATGCATACCGTACCGTACCACACTGTACCTAAAGTACTCAACCACTATGCTCTAGTGGATCACTTGGTTCCATCATGTCTTCTTGAACTTGAGAAGTGATAGGAATTTTCTCAAAAAATTGAGACTATTGATGATTCATCAACCATTGAATGTTGGGTGCTGCTTACTTCCATGTCACTTGATAATCTCCTTTTTTGTGACCGTAGGTTGTATCGTGACATATACTTGAAACTATGTAATTCACACACAATTTGAATCACATATAACCCAACTTAAGAGAGTATATAAGATTTCCAAAAAGATGAAGAGGATGCCCGCCGACAATCATATCTCCATACAATCATACAATCTTTAGATTACGTATTCTCCTCTCCTTCTATATGTCTCTATTAATCTATTTTCATGGTATCATGTGAAAGGTTATTGTATTCTCCTCTCCCTTGTGCAAAAGAAGATGACATCATGGTATCACATGAAAGGTTATTCTATTCTCCTTGTTGCCAATCTCTAACAATGATGCCTACAAAGACATTTCAAGAAATTTGAAGGCCTCATCAGTACCTACATGCAAATCTTGGCTTTACCCAAGCATATCAAGAGGGCTCTTAGCAAGGTCAACTTGTCTCCAAATCTCCTCGTATGAAGACCTCTTAATCAGTCAACTCAATGTTGTTGCTACCCCAAAGTTTTGGCAAGTCTCTGCAACCCCCTAATTTTCTTAATGAAGTGCAAAAAAGGGGTTTGGCTGCCCTAAAAGCCAACGCATGCAGTGGCGTATAGGACAGCCCAAATCCTCTTTTTTTTTTTTTGGGGGGGGGGCATACTCACCTTTGTCTAGCAAACGGCAAAAAGGACATATGATGCATGGACGTCGCAGCCCCATCTTCGGACTCCTGTTAAAAAATGATGCTTTTTAAAAACAAGGGCTTTGGGCTGCCAACGCAAAGCCCTTTTTTGGGCTTAACTATGCAAAGAACGAGAGAACACAGAGTGATGGTTTTCGCATACTCAAATGTTTGATGTCATGGCTACAACACAGCACGACACGACTACATGCCGTCTTCATATGCAAAAAATAAAAATAAAAAGGTCTTTGGGGTTCCCCAAAAGCCAGGTAGCCCACAACCCTTTGTAGCTGCAAAATAATAGCATATCTAGGCTTTTTCTACTGTTTGTGAAATAAAAACACAACATGAAAAAGGTGGCGATGGAGGACCCTAAACTAGGCAGCGATGGAGGTTTTTCTTATGTTTGTAAAGAAAAAAAAAAAAAACAGCATGAGCAGCAATGGAGGTTGTCCCTTCCCTTCTTTCTCTCTCTCTCTTTCTCCCTTCTTTCTCTTAGGCAAACTCGTTTTTCTGCACTTTATCCTTCAAACAAAAAAAAAAAGTTCCTTCTTAGTTATAAGAAATAAAATTCTAATTAATATTTATCTTTGAAAAGAAACAGTCCATTTTTTATTCTTGGGTGCATTTACAAGCAAGACGTGTACTAAGAGAAGAGTTTAAGAAATGTCACATCAAAATATCCAAAATCTATCAGAATTTAGTTTTAGGACAAGGCCTCACTAAATTCCACACATCACCGCATCGTGATAATTTAATGTATTTAATATGATTTTATAGCAACATCGTCCAGTCTAGTCTTGACATTATGGAATGCTTAGTTAGGGAGGGCAATGTATGCATGGGTGTTTAGTTAGTAAGCACTTAGTTAGAGAGATCATGTTAATTAAACAAATTAGTGGGTCTTTAATCCTTGCAATTTATGATAAGTATTTCTTGAATGCAACAATGCATGAATAAAATAGCTTATAGTCTATTTACTCTCTTATTCCAATAGATTCTCTCTTACTCGAGTATAGCCTTTTGTAGCTCTTCCTCACAGTCATATTAAGCTATGGAATCTTATCTTGAGTTCTCAAGGTTCATAATAGAGCCACTGAGGATTCCTTTGAGGATAAGCTTATTATCTCAAATCAGTTCCTCGCAAAGAAAATAAGCTCCACCCAAACCATAGAAAGCTTGAATGCAATTGTGAATGAGCACACAAAATTACCACTTTTAATTAAGCTAGATTATCATATGGATGTAGAAGGAAACGACCAATACATGTTGGACTCCTCTCTTTCTTTGCATTATCTTGTGATGGTAGGAACACATTTGCATAGCAATGCTCCCCAAATTTCTAATGTTATAGGCCCTTCATGTATTGACCTGGAGTCCTCTTCAGATGATAATAGCGATCCCTCCTCAAAGGATGAAGTAGTGGAAACTCCAGCTCTAAGGAACAAAGATGGTGTAGCTTCCATGAAGACTATGCGAGGGGCGCATCCTATTAGTCCTACTATTTTAGTAGATGACACCAAGAAAGTGGAAGATGATGATTTGTAGAGATACAATACATTCCAAAGATTTGTACTAGTCACTAGCCAATTACCTCCATTAAGTATGTTGTGTAAGCTTTTGTCAACATGATTGAGCATAAAATGACCCTCAGTGAAATACTTAGATAGTATTATGGAGATGTGTTATTCGAATTCCCACCAACATTTGGAAGGTATAAAAGCATGGATTCAATAGAGCACAAATGTGATGGCTACCCATGGATAAGAGAAAATACAAGTAAAAAATCATTTGATGGGACTCTGAGAATCAGCCAATGCCAGGAATGTTACAATGCAAGAGGCTTACTTGTCCAAATTATCGAAATACAATGTAGGAGGCTTACTTATGCAAATTATCAAAATACTAGCATTCACAATGAAATCTACTTCAAGGGTTCATTAGCCAGGAAGTTAGTAGTAGTGGCTAGGCTTGCAGATGATGGACAAAGTAAGGTGATTTGTACCTTTTGCAAGATACCTACTACATGCATTATGGCATGCTAATGTTCATTCTATTATGTCATGTCCTTGAATGAGTGTCATACAAGATTAATGATTCATTGTGGGAAACATAAGCATGTAGTACAGCCATGGACATCTAAAACTAGCATTGAGAAAACCAAAATGTTAGTTCAGTGGGATATTCAAGGAGATAGGAGAGTTAGACTAGTCACCAAGGAAGGTTCAGATGATAATGGCCAAAGAATTAATAATGTCTTCAGTGCTAAAAGAAGATAGGGTTAAAGATGATATGGTTGGGGACATTGAATTGACCAATTTATTGGAAGAAATGACTCCTCTAGTGGAGAATCAAAGGTACCCTTATTAATATGTTAACAAGATATAAATTACCGTTGTAGTTCGTTGGGTACTAATGATTTTTTTGGGTTGTAGATTGAGAAGAATTGTTGCAGATAAAAGAAATAAGGTTTTTCCTAATGAGTTGGCTATGATGCTATCTTGCTATTAAATAATAATTCAATGTATAATTTCTTCCAAGGAAGTAGGTTCCCTAGACAAGGGGTGCCAAGTGAAAGGTGTTTTGTATTCAAAATGGCAACCAAGGGTCCACCTTTAGGTGTCCTCTTGGTTAACCGAATGAGACGAAGTGGTCGTGGTGACCTTTATGTTGCATGGGTGTAATTTGATCATATCCATAGAGTACATGATAGGGTGACAATGGCATGCCACGTTTATGACCAATCGTTAATGTAATAAGTTATTATACACACACACACACACACACACACACACATACAGTTATTTATTTTATTAAAGGTATAGTGCTAATCTATACAACAGTAAATAGAATTTTATGTTTAATAATATGCAAGGTTCAAGAGTTGATGACTATTGCAACATGTGAGATGAAAGAGGAAGACACGGAATCCCAAGTCCTTTTTTGACTTTGCTTAATCAAACAATGGAAAGAAATGGTCATGAAAGAGCTGATTCCATGGTTTAAATGGCAAATGAAGTACAAGCAAATTAGAATGTTGTAAGAATAATATACAACAAAGGGGCCGATAAGAAGATGGAGGGTCATGAAAGATCATGTCTTTTTCATTGGGAACAGAGTTTGATAAATCACACAACCTAATATGTTAGAAAAGAAGATCAAATGGAATACAAAGAATTGTGTGAGAAATGGAGAAATGCATTGACAAAAGAGGAGGCAATGTCTCAGTGTAGACATATTCGTGAACTGATGGAGAAGCAAGTGAGTGAGGCAATCACACATCCCTGCCTTAGATAGTTGGTGGAAAATCCGTATCGCACATTGGGGAGAATTGATGTCAATGGTACTCTCACTAACATGTGTGTATGATTACTATGATAACGTCCTTTAAGTCTTAATACTTACACATGTCAAAATTTAGGTTGTCTTTTACGGAGCTAGCAAACATACCAAGGATAAATCTTGCAAAGTCTAAACATGGGAGTTGGATGGCAAGAGAGGGTCATAAGAAAAAGATAGCATTGTATGATGCATGCATTTTAGACATGGCCAACTCTCTATTGCAAAGTGCAAAGCAGCATGCATACATGTTGGGAAAGCATGTAGGATTTGGACCTAATCTAGAGATAATGATGGCTAAGATTTCTAATAGGAATGTTCCTTGTGCAGCTGAAGTGGCTAGCCTTGTGGAAGGAGCAGTTGGTGGAGCTCCAATGTATCAAGACACTCAAGTATTAGAAGGTGATAGGAAAACTTTGCGTCGCAAAAAGAAGGCCATCTCATGTGGTTAATGTGAAGGATAACAATTCCCATCATCCCAAGTATAATTATGAAAATAAAAAAAGGCAAATACATTGGTCCATGCTGGTTTTAGGTTGGCCACTACAAATGGTGTAACTGTTGAAATGTCACCGCATCACGAGATAGAAACATCAAACATCATAGATGAAGGCACAAGGGAAGGTATTGATAGTACTGAAACAAAGACTCTTATGAGTGAATTTGATAGGATGGGCATGGAATCAATTGGGAGAAGCGGAGTTCGCATGAAATGACGAACATGCATTTCTAAAGTAGAAAGAAAAATAGATTTTGCATTAACAGTGAAACGAGCAGTATTGATTGAAAAGGATGTTAGTCAATATGAGCATGAGATATTTAAGATAGAAGAAGATGGACCAGATAAAAAATATTAGGAAATACATATACAATCTCAACCTTGGTGTACATGTGCAGATTTTTTGAACGTGAACAAGGAAAAAAGTCTTGTGTGGCTTGCAAATGCATCTACTATATATTCATGCGAGTTTTGGAACTTCATCAAAATGAAAAGAAGTTTATGCAACAACCAAAGTTTATGCACCAACCAAAGATACCAAATCATAATGTAAGAGAAGCTCTCTCTCTCCCGTCCACGGACCTATTCGTGATATTTCTTTTGATGGAAAAGAAAAGGCCTACTTACACTTACGCTTGGATAAATTTTTGACACTTTGATTATATAAGTTTTTGGACAATGTAGAGCTGATATTGTGACACTCATGGTTGAATATTTTTTTAGATAACATAAGCCTTGTTGTTATGTTTTTGGTTATGTAGATCTATCCACTTGCCATTGCGAATTTCTTTCAATATGCAAAAATATATTTGCTTCAAAGGTTCTATGGTATTAAATAGTTGAATCGTTTTTGGGATGACATAATCTTAGTTAGTATGTCGACTTACCATTGTCAAGTTCTTTCAATATGCAAAAATATATTTCAAGTACTCTATGGCTTTAAATAGGTGAATAATTATTAGGATCACATAATCCCAATTATTATGTGTATGATTATGTAAATATGTCGACTTGCCATTGCCAAGTTTTTTTCAATATGCAAAAATATATTTGCTTCGAGAGGGGTACCATGGTATTAAATAATGTTTATTGAATTGAAGTATCCTAATAAAACATCTGGAAGAAAAACAGGAGGCCTTCCTTAAAAGCTCAGAGGATGCTCTAAATATTTGGAAGAAAAACATCTCTAACATTGGATTATCCAACTATCGTTGCAACCATCAGATTTAGGAGCATCAAATATGGGACGTGGACCGCTCACCCTCCCATCCTATCCAAGAGCTCGCTTTCAAAATCGACAAGGACCCTACTTTGCAACAAACCTTTGGCTACTACTACTGTACGCAGTAGTTTCCAGCAGACCGCATCATATACCTTGAAGATATATTAGTCACAAGATTTGGGGCAGCCTACAAGATGTTTTCTCATGGCTTGCCACAAACACTGACTATGGCCATCACAAGTTCATGACCACATAGCACAACTTCGGCATCTCTGATGCGCACCGCTGATATTCGGAGGACGGAACCGATGATTAGGGAGGGAGGCATATTAATCACACTGGTTAAAATTACTCCGGACATGCGGCATCACCTTTCGGTTCACAGTATTTGTTCTTGTGATTGATTTTGTGTAATGCTACATGATCATCAGAAATGAGCTTATTCTAGCTTTTGGGCCTTAGAGATTATAAATATGAGGGCTTTGTTTATAAGCTGTCAATGATCATCAGAAATGAGCTTATTCTAGCTTTTGGGCCTTAGAGATTATAAATATGAGGGCTTTGTTTATAAGCTGTCAAATACCTTATTCAAGCTGTTAAGTCCAAGACATTGTAAATATAAGGCTTGTTAAAGGCATCAGAGACTTTACTCAGAAGAGACAACAGTTTGGTGAATTTTTACTGCAGGCTAACAACGATCAGATTATGTCAAGTGAGATGTATTTGGATTTGTTCTTCTGTTTGCTCCTTGCAAACATGAACAGTTTGTTCTTCTCATTCTCTTGTTGGCAAACATAGCTAGAGCCCCTCCTAACCTTGCAGATCTCACCTTCGTACAAGGCCAAGAAGAAGACCATGAAGTCTCTCCAGAAATCAAACGATGCGAACGGCACAGATGAGATTCTTCTATCCATGATGATCATAAGCTATGACCAGTACCAATTGTGAGTGCCTCCTTCAAATCTCTTCACATGCTTAAACAACAGCATTGGAGCCACTAAAAGAAATGTAACCATGTCTGTGGTATAAGTCAAAATTTGTCAACCCAACCCCTGTGGTTGGAGTCTTTTACATCTCATTAAACCAATGTACTTTAACTTCACTTCCCCACATAAGGGGTCACACCAATCAATGAAGAGAGACTTGCAAGATGATGTCTCAAAAAATCATAGACAAGCTCCGTCGCATCCGCAACAATTCGCACTACAACACCATCTTCCTGCAGCAACAACTAAATATCTAAGTAACATGAAAACTTGGAAAGCATTCAGCAGCACTGAAGTGTTCTTCAAGTACTTACCCTTGGACCAAAGGTACTACAAGAAACGAGCAAGTTTGAGTTTAACAAGCCCGCCGCATCAGAAAGTGATGCCTTTCCTCTTGAACGAGACCTTGAATTTAAGTCCCTGCGATTCAGAAACTGTATTGATTCCTCAAGCTGCCTACACAAACTCTGCAACTGCGGCCTGTGAATAACACAAGAAGCATTTGCAAGCATGACATGAAAGAAAAAAAAAAAACAAAAAAAAAAAAACAAAGATTCAGAAGTCATAAGGAAGCATCAACTAATTGAAATACCCAAAAAATAGACTGAATCAAGTGTACTCATGTGTCAAGTATGTTGACCTCATCGGAAACATTAACAAATATAAACGAACAATTAACACTCAATTAGATCTAATCGGTGATGTCTCACTGCCATGATTACGATACGGGACCCAATACTTGTCATTGGCGAGGAGAAACAGGGTTTTGTATTCCAACAAGACAAACATGTTTCACTAAGCTGAAATTATGGCAAGACAAAGGAAGAGAAACCCTTACCCATAGAGAATCACCATTGCTACAACATGAAATGGTTGCATTCGACTTAAGATTGTAGAGCTATCCCCATTTTCTAGGCACATCTGCCCCAAAAAAGACAATCAATCACAAGTTTTTAAATGCATATAACAAGTAAAACATGAACTCCAAATTTAGGAAAAAGGATCTATATGTCTTAACAAAGATGCATCTAAGAGGGATGCTCTTTTTATACATAACAAGCAAAATAAAAAGAAGTTTGAAGGCAAACGTGTCCTTAGACACAATAAATGAGCCATTTACAAAGTCTGGCATCAACAATAATACCGAGTCTAAGAACAAAGGACCTTTTCCCTCCAGGAAAATGTGGTTGGTGCTTCTGTAATGATCAAAAGACCAAACTTCTCCTCGTTCTCTTCGCCCACTTGTACACCAGTCAACAAGGACCAGATTTGAATCTGTAGCCAAGTAAAAAGCCTGAAATTGCTTGTATTTGGCAGCTGAAAAGCAGGTTACTGGGTCTGGAAGCATCACAAAGGTACCTCTTTTTTCAATAGAGACCTGATCATGCATTGTTATAAAACTCATCATTAGAAATGCTCAACATCAGGATAAAAAAGTTATTGTATACAAAAAAACCTTTATACTTTCAAACATAAACAAAAGGACTCCAAGCATCACACACATTTGCATAGCACTTCTCTTTATGATAACTTTTAAGGCACAGAATTCGTAAGGCACACTTGCAACCACATTGATGGAGGATTCATGGATTTTCACAAAATTCTTTAGACAGTAAAACCCCCTGAAGTGGTGGCTAGAACCGGAAGAAGGGCTCTACATGACTGCTGGTTGCAAGCCAGCAGTTTGGGGTGGAACTAGAAGCTTAAAAACGAAGGATGTACTTGCTAGATTTTCCTCCAAAGACTCCATCTCATGTCTATTCATCCGCAATATGTTACGTTATATGACTGCCGGTTGCAGGCCAGCAGTTTGGGGTGGAATTAGAAGCTTAATAACAAAGGATGTCTGACCATTCATCCGCAATATGTTACACGAAGTTTTTCCTAATGGTTCGCTTTGTTAGCCAGACCTACAGATTACTATCCAAGTTTGCCCCAGATTTTAAAGCCCTAGCAGCTGCCATTGAAGATGTCCAGAAGCTGCTTAGAGAATTAGGAACATCATCAGATTTTATGAGGATTGAAAAGTTGCTTGATGTGCCACAAACATTGCCATAGTTGCTGTTAGGAACCACTGAAGATGTTCCTAGAAAAGCATTCTTGAGAAGATTGAGATGTACCAGATCCAGACCACATGTTGTTGGGGTAAAGGCGTTATGCCCACCCTTATAGTGTGTACAAGCCCATAAGTTATAGTACATAGTACACTTAGTACTTTTAATGTACTAAGTGCACTATGTGTACTAGTGCAATATACATGTGTGATAGGGGAGTCACACACTCATGCCTCATGAGTTGACTTATCCCCACAACTCTCTCTCTCTCTCTCTCCCTTGTTCTCTCTGTGTATGTCTCCCACATGACCTAACCCTAATTCTCCCACACAACTGGTATCAGAGCTAATTCTCCCACACAACTGGTATCAGAGCTAAGAGGTAAGCTCCTGAGTCCTGCCAAACTGCCTCTCTATTCCTGTGCTGGACAAGCAATTGGGGACCAACCCATCACCAGAAACCGTGCGAGCTCTTCTCAGACAGCACTGTAGTAACCTGCAGAAGCTGAGGTAGCGAATCCAGCAGGAGTAGCTGTGGTGCGTGAGCAAAGCACTCACGCGGGCTACAGGGTAGCGCGAAGGAGAAAGTGGGTATTCTGCGCTAGGAGGTCACCGTACGCTGCAACGTGGCGTTTGGCGTTCCTTGCGAAGGCGAAGGCGAAGGCCGTGTAGTAGCGCCGGCCAAACGAAGGCAAATCCGTCTCATCCACTAGGCGAAGCTAGGCGAAGGCAGGCGAGCTGACTGCTGGGCGTGAAGCGAAGCCTACCACAGCCGTAAAGTAGGCGAAGGCGTGTTAATCATCAGCGCAGCAACGCATGTGGGCAGATTCGCTACAGCGCCAATTTGTTCGTCTGCTCTCTGTTCGTCCCTGACATCTGCGCCTTGCAGTAGCCGTCGATGCATCACCATCAGCGCCTGGCCCATACTAGTTGCCCAGAGCCGCCCTCGCTTCAGCCATCTGTTGCCCCCACTGACGTGCATCATCTCCTTGCCATTCGCCATCTGCTTCATGTTGCATCGACATTACTCGTACTGGATGCAGCCGAGAGGCTGGGCGTAGAGGAGCACCAAATTCATCACCCACCTTCTGCAGCAGCATCATCATCCCTTTTCCTGCAACAACAAAACCCGCTTGCAAATCAGAGAAAAATCAGAAAATTACAAGGTATTTTCCTCAATTTTTTTTTTTTGGGATTTGCAATTGAGCAAGTACATCAACAATTGAGCAGATATAGGTGTCGAATTGCTCAATTTTGAGCAAAATTGGCAAAATTGGGTGACATTGGTCACAATCAGGATCAATTTGCAGGACATTGGTCACAATCAGGATCAATTTGCAGGAAATTGGATGTCGAAATTTGGGGCTTTTGATGTAATTGTGCAATTAAGCACTCATACATGCTGTATGATGTGAGAAATCGCACATTTGGGCAAAATTGCAGCAAATCGCAGCAAATTGCAGTGCAAATCAAGGGGCTTTTGTGCCGATTTGGTTGATTTGCATGCAGGCAATCGCATTTGATGCTGTGGATAATGTGTTGATGCCTTACAAGCACTCAATGTGCCTGTAAATCAAGGGGCTTTCATGTATTTGATGTATATGTGGCCAGGGGGAAGCATCGTGAACACTCTGGATGCCTTCATGTGCGTCAATGTACCATGTATGATCAGAAATTGATCTTAAATCAAGGGGCTTTTCAAGTTCGTATGCTTGTTGAGCTTGGCAAAGCAGCAGGCAAGACATTTATGCCTTGAATCCTCAAAAATCAGCTTGCAGTCA
The DNA here is from genome assembly GCF_041138505.1 of Cibotium barometz. NCBI lineage: Eukaryota > Viridiplantae > Streptophyta > Polypodiopsida > Cyatheales > Cibotiaceae > Cibotium > Cibotium barometz. The sequence goes on from NC_141060.1 coordinate 49,957,946, forward strand.
AGGGGCTTTTGCCCAATTTCTGTTCGGGACTGTTGTATGCAGTGTACGGGACTGTAAAAGTCTGATTTTCACTCATTTGGACAGCCAGGAGAGCATTTATTGCTATTGTACCTGCTGGTACAGATTTGGCACAGCTTTGTGCAAGTTTTGGCATGGCTGTACACTGTTTTGAGTGACCAAAAGGTTCAATTTCAGCTGCTGTACTTGCCGGTACAAGTTTGGTACATCATTGGTGTACTGTTGTACAGTACTTTGGAAGGGCAACAGAGCACATTTAAGGTGCTGTCCAAAATCTGCAGCAACCAGATTTTGGTGATTTCATCACATAAAGTGGGAGAAAAGTTGCATTCGTGCTTCCGCAGTGGGAGATAAAGCTTGGGAGAACAACTGTGAGCACTTTGTGTGCTTTTGGTGCAGTGTTTGCACATTTTGCAGGGAGTCAGGCATTGACAGGTTGCATATTGCTATGGCAACCACAGGTGAGAGCTCTTCATTGCTTCACATCAAGAAGCTTGAAGGCTCGCATAATTATGATATTTGGCAAACCCAGTGCTACAATGTGTTGCTCCAGAAAAAGCAGCACAAGCCTATCAAAGAAAGGGGTGTAATGCCCGCTTCTCTTACTGCTGAAGAGTGGGAAGATATGGATGAGCTGGCAAGATCTACTATCATGTTGTCTGTGTCAGATTCATTACTTTTCAGCATTCGTGAAGAGAAGACAGCTTGGGGAATGTGGCAGAGATTGCAGGACTTGTATGCCCAACAAAGTGCCTCAAGCAAAGTGTATTGGTTGAAGAAACTCATAGGTCTTCAGATGAAGGAAGGGGCGTCTATGACAGCCCATCTAAATGAGTTTAATGGTATTGTCAGCCAAGTTATAAATCAAAAGTTGGCAATGGACGATGAGTTCAAAGCCACTTTTCTGTTATGCACTTTGCCAGAGAGTTGGGACACATTCAGGACAGCCACTAGCAATTCGCATGCTATGCTGTCATATGCAGATGTTGAGGGTGCTCTTCTTCAAGAAGAGATGAACAGGAAAAACAACTCTGTTGGAAAGTCCAATGCAATGAATACACGTGGGAGATCCCAGCAAAGGGGGAAAAGCCAAGAAAGGGGAAGGAGCAAGTCTCGCTCCAAAAAGGATTTGGAATGCCATTAGTGGCAAGAAGGGACACATTAAAAAGCAATGCTACAAATGGAAAAATGATCAAAAAGAAAAGGGAAAAGGCAAAGACAAAGAGAAGGATGAAGCCAAAGATGTAAAGCCAAAGGGCAAAAGTGGAGTCAAGATTGAAGAAATCAATGTGTCACATGCAGGTGGCAGTGAGGATGAGGTCCTATTTACGTCTTCACTTGATGCCCATTCACTTCTTACAGGTGGTCATGGTATGCACTCATGGATCATTGATTCAGGTGCCTCCTTTCATGTCACAGGTTGCAGAGACTTGTTTGTCAGGTATACTGCTGGCAATGAAGGAGTGGTTTATTTGGGTGATAACCATGCATGCAAGATTCTTGGCAGAGGTGATGTGAGGCTTGTGTTTTCAGATGGCTCACAGCTTATGCTCCATGATGTCAGGCATGTGCCTGAGATCAAGAAGAATCTGCTTTCTGCTGGACAGCTTGATGATGCTGATTATGTTACCACATTTGGTCGTGGAAAGTGGAAGATTAGTAAGGGCTCACTGGTTGTTGCCAGAGGCTCTAAGGTGGACACTCTTTATTTCATGCATGCAGGTGTTTGTCACCATGCTAATGTAAATGCAACCGAGCTGCCGGAAATCTCTATGTGGCATAGCCGGTTGGGACACATAAGTGTCAAAGGAATGGAGCAATTGTCTCGTTTGGGTTACTTGCCTTCTCTAAAGTTTTCAAGTTTTCAGTTTTGTGAGCATTGTATATATGGCAGGCAACTGCAGTGCCCCCACAAGAAAGCTCTTGGACAGAAAGATGCTCAGTTAGAGCTCGTGCATACAGATGTATGTGAGATGCCTCAGCTTTCTTTGGGAGGGGCAAAATATTTTGTGTCTTTTATAGATGATGCCACACGTAAGGTGTGGGTTTATCCTCTTCGTTTGAAGAGTGATACATTCTCAGTGTTTCAGAAGTTTGTTGCTCTTGTTGAGAATCAAACTGGCAAAACACTGAAGGCTTTGCGTTCCGACAATGGTGGAGAGTATATGTCCAAACAGTTTCAGGACTTTTGTGATGCTAAAGGCATCAAGAGGGAGCTCTCTACTCCTTATGATCCTCCACAAAACGGGACAGCAGAGAGGATGAACAGGACCATTCAGGAGAAGGTCCGTTCTATGTTGTCACATGCTGCATTACCTCATGGTTTTTGGGCTGAAGCTGTTATGACAGCCGTTCACCTTATAAACAGGTCACCTAACACGAGGCTTGGTGGGAAAGTGCCAGAAGAAGTATGGACAGGGAAGCCTCCGTCATACAAGCACTTGAGAGTGTTTGGTTGCGTTGCGTACGTGCACATACGCAGGGAAATGCGCACCAAACTTGATCCTAAGTCTCACAAATGCATATTCCTAGGATATGGTGACAGAGGTGAAATGGGGTATAGACTTTGGGATCCCGTGAATAGAAAGATCATACGCAGCAATGATGTCATTTTTGATGAAACATGCATGTATAAGGAGCCTACAAGGCAACAGGAGCCTGGCAGAGTCATCTTTGATGATGATGGACATCATGGACAACAACCAAAGGCTGTAAATCAGCCATTACAGCAGGAAAACCAGCCCTTAAATGGTGCTGAAAATGGTCCAAATGGACAGCCAGAGATGGCAGAAGATATCCCTATGGATATACCACAGTTGGAGGAGATACCGGGCATGATATTTCAGCCTTATGGCATGGAACAGGAGCCACCAATGGGTGATATGCAGGCTGGACAGCAACCTGCAAATGATGGTCATTGGGTACGGAGGTCCACAAGACCCTCCAGAGTCCCTGACAGGTTTGTTCCAGGGGTTGACTACTTGATGCTCACTGACTATGGGGAGCCCTCATGTTATAAGGAGGCTTTACAGAGGGCAGACAAAGCTCTATGGGAGCGTGCCATGAAGTCAGAGATGGATTCTCTGCATAAAAATGGAACTTGGAAGTTGGTGCATTTGCCTGTAGGCAAGAAGGTTTTGCCATGTAAGTGGGTTTACACGCTCAAAGTTGCACCTGATGCAAAGCCAAGATACAAAGCCAGGTTAGTGGCTAAGGGCTTCAAGCAGGAATATGGTGTGGACTTTGATGAGATCTTCTCTCCAGTGGTCAAAATGACCACACTTAGAGCTGTGTTAGCTTTGGTTGCGCATGATGATCTCGACTTGATTCAAATGGATGTGAAGACTGCTTTTCTTCACGGTGATCTCCATGAGGAGATATATATGCAGCAGCCAGAGGGTTATGCAGTGAGTGGAAAGGAGAAGCTTGTATGCAAGCTGAAAAAGAGTCTTTATGGGCTCAAACAGGCACCAAGGGAATGGTATCATAAATTTGATACATTCATGAAATCTCAGAAATTCAGGAGAAGTGACATAGATCACTGCTTGTACACCAAGAAAGCTTTGGATGGCAGTCTATTGATTCTCATCTTGTATGTTGATGATATGTTGATTGCCGGGAAATCTCGTGAAGAGATGGATGCCTTGAAGCAGAGGCTGCATCAAACCTTTGACATGAAGGATTTGGGTGATGCAAATCACATTTTGGGTATGCGGATACTTCGGGACAGAAATCAGCATGTGTTGTATTTGTCTCAGAAGGAATACATTGGCAAAGTTTTGCAGAGGTTCAATATGGACGGGGGGAAGAAGACTAGTACTCCTTTGCCTCCATATGTGAAACTCAGTGCTATGGACAGCCCACAGTCGGATAGAGACAGGGCTGATATGGCCAAGGTTCCGTATGCTTCAGCTTGTGGCAGTCTCATGTATGCCATGGTTGCTACTAGGCCGGACATTGCATTTGCAGTGGGAGTGGTTTCTAGATACATGGCCAACCCTGGCAAGAAGCATTGGGAAGCAGTGAAAGGTGTCATGAGATACCTGAAGGGCACACAGGATATGTGCATTTGTTTTGGCAAACAGGATGCATTAGTGCATGGTTACACGGATTCGGATTATGCCGGTCATCCAGATAACCGGAAGTCTACTACCGGTTATGTATTTACATTCACAGGAGGTGCTGTGTCATGGATATCCAGGATGCAGAAGTGCACTGCCTTATCTACTACAGAGGCCGAGTATATTGCAGCCACAGAGGCTTGCAAGGAGGCATTATGGCTATCTCGGTTAGTGGTTGATTTGGGTTATACAGGGGATATTCCATTGTTGCATTGTGACAGTCAGAGTGCCATCCAGTTGGCAAAGAACCCTGTCTTTCATGCAAAGACGAAGCATGTGGATGTGAAGTATCACTTCATCAGAGAGGTGATAGAGAACAAGCAAATTCAGCTTGTTAAGATTCATACAGATGACAACCCGGCTGATCTGTTGACAAAGAGTTTGCCTCCGGAGCGGTTTGCTCATTGCAGACACTTGATGGGCATTGGATGAGGCCAGTTTCAGCCTTGATATGGCCTTGTATATTATCATGTACATGCTGATTTTTCTTTTCCTTCATTTAAGGGCACTTTGCCTTTAAGTGGGAGGTTGTTGGGGTAAAGGCGTTATGCCCACCCTTATAGTGTGTACAAGCCCATAAGTTATAGTACATAGTACACTTAGTACTTTTAATGTACTAAGTGCACTATGTGTACTAGTGCAATATACATGTGTGATAGGGGAGTCACACACTCATGCCTCATGAGTTGACTTATCCCCACAACTCTCTCTCTCTCTCTCTCCCTTGTTCTCTCTGTGTATGTCTCCCACATGACCTAACCCTAATTCTCCCACACACATGTCAATATCGACACAAAGCCCTCAAGGCCTTAAGGCATGTGATGACGCTAGTTGAGGCCATGTACAAGCATTGTGAGCCCTCATTTATGAAGGGATAGGGTCATTGAGTGAATGTGAGGGTGAGGAGTGTAGCCATTTATTTGGTAGTGATGTGTGGACGTAGGCTAATAATGGGCCGGGGCACTTTTTCCCTTCTTACTGGACTTAGTGTCGATGTTGACATGTGGTCTGGATCTCATACATCTTCAAATCTTCTCAAGATAAACTCGAGCAATGTCACGTGCACTAGGCCTCAAAGGCATGTCATGATGCTAGCTAAGGCCATGTACAAGCACTGTGAGCCCTCATTTATGAAGGAACACGGTCATTGAGTGATTGTGAGAGTGAGGACTATAGCCATTTATATGGTAGTAATGTGTGGACGTAGGCTAATAATGGGCCAGGGCACTTTTTCCCTCCTCATGAGATTTTTTCCCCGAGCATAGTACACACAATTATGAGAGTGTGTAAGTGACCTAGTTCACTTGTACTTCACTCATTCTCATCAATCTACTATGAGTGTAGTGCTTCTCTCTCTCTTCTTGCTTGTTGCATGTGTGTGTGCGTGTGTGTTGCTACCTTCATCTCCACTTCAACAATTGGTATCAGAGCAAGTCCTCTTGGCCCTCACCCCCTTGTCATCTTCTCCTCGATCTGCTCTTTTGATTGTCTCAGATTGAGCTATCCTCTTAGGTGGAAAACGTATTCAGGAATTTTTTGGGCTCATTTATATGCAATAAGGTTTTCGCAGAGAAGATATCTCGAGGGAGTGTTAGTTTGAACTGTCTTTGTTCGATTTTGGGTTTAACAGGTTCGATAGCATTGTCATCGATTTTTGCATTCCTGCTAGTAACATTTCTACACACGCCAGTGTCCACTAGTGGCTTTTTCTTTCATCTTGGTGATTCCCTATATCATGGATCAACAAGACCCAGCCTACAGTAGCCACTTCGAGCTATGAAGCTGAGTACAGGGAAGCTTTTACAGCAACTGTGGAGTGTGTATAGCTTAGACGCCCTTTAGTAGATCTTGGTATTGAAGAGCGATCTCATAGTCACAGGGAACGGAGGGGACGGACCCTTGGAATGGGGGGATGCCGTCCGAGAACACTTTGGGATGGGGACGGACGAACGTCCCCAGCTGGGCGTGCCTCACAAGGGACGGATCTAGGAGGGGACGGTTGTGAGGGACGGCTGCTGCATGGGAACGCCCCAGGTTGATGTTTGGGCAACGATCACATTTTTTGTTTGGGGAGGGCTTTTTGTGGGCCTTTAACCTTGGCCCATAGGCCTTGAGCCTTTGAGGCTTTGGGCCTTGGCCTCTGTCTTGCCTCCCTCCCTATAAGAAGACACACACACACACACTCCCTCTCACACTTCAAGCTTAAGCTTCACACACACACACACTCTCTCTCTCTCCCCCTCAAGCAGCAAGCCTCAAGGGCCAAGATCTCAAGTTTCAAGCTCTTGCACAAGCAAGCTCTAGCCTCTCAAGACTCACACACACACTCTCTCAAGCTTCACACACACACACAATGCACACACACACCCCCACCCACCCTCACACTCAAGTTCTCCCTCAACTTTCATGGAGGCATGCAAGCTTTGCCCGTGTAGGCGAGTGGGTGGCGTAGACAAAGTAATTTTTAAGTGCCGTTCCTACCCCCGTCCCTGTTCCCTACATACGGCCGTCCCCCGTCCCTTGTGACTATGAGCAATCTCCTGCCTCCATCTTCACTAACAGCTAGAGTACATTAGCTGTTGCGAGGAAACCAAAATTTCATGCTCGCACAACACACATTGAAGTGCATTATCATTATGTCAGGGAGAGGTTCATTGCAGGAGAGATTATCCTCTCTTATGTCTCTACACATGACAATGTGGCAAATATGTTCACAAAGACTCTCTCACCCGAGAAATTTGAAGCTTTTCGCAGAGCTTTGGACTTATTATCATTTGCGGATTGATCAGCCACATAATCCTTGTACATGTTTACATCATCATTACAGGGGAGATATGTAGCCAATTATATAATAGTGATGTGTGGACGTAGGCTAATAATGGGCCGGGATACTTTTTCTGATTTTACCATTTGGTCCCTCTACCAGTCTTGATCAGTGTTTTGGGACATGACCATACACAAAACGGAACCAAGGTGAGAATGGGGATTTTCCACAAAAGAAAGTTGAAGCATTGACCGGCTAAGATTGGCCTGAAAAAAAAATGGTTGTACAGCATGAGCATCTTGGGATTTAATCATTAAAGTGACTTATAAGGTTTATAAGTCAGTATGTTCACACAACATTAAAAGTTGGGCTAGACATACTATTATGTTGAGCATGTCAAAGTGGACAAAAGGAGGCGCCTAGCTACAACTTGGGAAACAAGTTGGGAAAAGCATAAAAAGCAGATATTTTTGGCAGCCAGCCCACTTTTGGCATGAAAGGAAAAGCACAGCTAAAGAAAGCTGGTCGACTCCATGAAAAGCATGAGCAAGGGCTATTTATATATATGTGTGTGTGTGTGTGTGTGTGTGTGTGTGTGTGTGTGTGTGTGTGTGTGTGTGCACGAGAACCCTGAAGAAGAGCTGAATATCTCCTTCTGTCCTGGCCGTTGATAGGTTTCCAAATGATATGTCCACCCTACCCCAAGAAAACAAAATAAATCTTTGATGTATGGTAGAAAACCTTAAGGAAAATAATTGTTGCGTGGCCACTTTCCAGAAAAATTGAAATTAGCCATTGCTGCCCTAGCCAAAAATAAGGGCAATAGAGAGGGGAGACGGCAAAATAAGGGCAATAGATGCGAGAAGCTATGGAGAGAAGCTTGGAATGGGAGACACTCGGAAGAATAAGTCTATAGACAGTGAAGATTGGATTGCGTGTGAGTTGGACGTTGAGAAGGGAGCAAAGGAGAGAAATCAAGAAGCGGGTCGAGAAAGAGAAGAGAGAGAAAGAGAAGAGAGACGCTTGGGGAGTTCAATTCTGAAGAAGAGGAGAAAAAGAGGAGAGACGCTTGGGGAGTTCAATTCTGAAGAAGTTTGTTGCGACTGTGTGAGCAGAAGAAGACGCAGGCTTGTTTGAGCCGACTTGAGTTTTGCCCAGAGCAGAAATTGCAAGGGTGAGAGGCTCTCGTAGGAAGTGGTTCCCTAAGACCTCTACGGTTGCAATTCTGTTAGAACTTGGACAACTCAAAGCCTCATCAACAATCTTCTACAATGTATGTTGGTGGATGTCTGCAGTGTGCTGCAGCAATTATGGTGGTTGTTTCTGGTTCTTTGTGAAGTTGAGAATTTTGGGTTTTGCTAAGAAAATTGTGCAAAGGTTCCTTGGTTTTGTCATGTTCTCTTTTCCCTATTCTATCCCCAAATCTCAGGGATGTTGAGATTGAATCAGTTTTATATATAGACAGGGTAGTCTGGTTGTGTTGGTTTGATGAAATCTTATGCTTTTTAGTTTAGTCATTTGTTTTGATGGAGTTTGTGAGGAGAAACAACAGTGAATGAAGAGCTGACTTGTGTTGAATTAGTTTTGTGTCAGTCAGTTTATGTTTGAGTCAACAAGTTCCAAAGGAGGCAACTTGACCAATTGTGTGTCAACATAGGTTATCTAAGGTTTTTAAAGTTTTGGTTTGGTCTTGTTTAACACTCGTGAGGTCTGGGCTGACAAACAAAAGCAGTCAAAAGTTAGTCTAACAAGTTGAGCATAGCTAGTGGTCTAGGTGCCAGTTGCAGACTGTGACAGGTCAAAAAGGAGCTGGCTTGGATCAGTTGAGGCCCAACAGAGGTTAATCATGGGTATTCAGAAGTGGTTTTAGTCTCTCTGTACTGAAGAGGAAAGTTTTGAGTTAGGTCAGACTGTGACAGGTCAGAAAGAAAGGAGCTGGCTTGGATCAGTTGAGGCCCAACAGAGGTTAATCATGGGTATGCAGAAGTGGTTTAAGTCTCTCTGTACTAAAGAGGAAAGTTTTGAGTTAGGTTTGACTGTCAGCTCTGTTGTCAACAGTCGAGCAGAAGGAAAATATATTTCTGAGTCAGAAGACCGTCAGCAGCAGTTAACAATGGGTGTAGAGAGATGAGTCTTGGTGGGGTTAAGTGTCTTAAGGGTTCAAGAGGGTCAATAGACTTAGAGGAGAGAAAATCTGCTCCAGTTGGGTCAGATTGGTCAGAAATCAAAATACAGTCTGTTGGAGTCAGTAGTGAGTGAGACCTAGGTGTGGTATCTCTTTGAGATTGGAGCAGTTTGAGAGTCACGGAAGGTAAAAGGACCCGTGAGCAAAGAGTTCTGCTTCAGTTTAGATAGTTGGCTCAGTCAGGACTATCTCGGACAGCTAGTTCTGTCTCAGCCAATTCAAGATTTGAGGACAGTCTGATTGGAGGCTATTGTGTCAGCTGTAGGCAGTTCAAATCCTCTAGGGTGATATCTTGATCAGATAAGTGTAGCCTGAGAGTCAGAGGATGTCATGACCCTGTGTTTTTCTCTGGACAAGATGTAGATGTGCACGGGGATATGGTGGACAGTGTGAATGGCATCAGGTTGGAGTCAAAAAAGGGGAGCCCATGTGTGGACAACCCCATGTATGAAAGGGGGCAAAGAGATTTTAGCTTAAAAGGTTTCAAAAACCTTTAAAAATTATTTTAAAGCCCTTCATTAAAGAAAAACGTGGCCCATATGCTATTTTGGGGCCACGTGTGCTTTTTGGGGTAAAAGAGGGGCTATCGGGCAGAAAAAGGGGGAGGCGCCTATCACTCTTGAAAAAACGTGTGCTTTTTGGAAGAAGTGGGCTGCAAGGAAGCATGGGGATGAACAGCACGTAGGCTTTCTCTCTCTCTTGCTAAGAGTCGACTGCAGCATACCCACGTGTGAGCTTTTTGGAAAGAGGAGATGCTGGCTGGACTGCGCTGGCTTTTCTATCTCTCCCTCTCCTTCTCTTGCATACCGGCAGACTAGACTGTGTGGTTATACAGGACTGCAGGGATAGGCCGGCTGCTGCAGGATTGGAGGCGGCACATGTGCAGGTACAGTCCACGTGGCAGATCTGTACGGCTGTTGCAGGTTGGCTGGCGGCTGGTACAGGTGGTAGTTGCAGGCCTGTATGGACAGCAGGAAGGTACTGCTGGCGGGCTGCGCTACAGGCTATATAGGCGCATCTGAGTGTCTATTTATGCATGCTTTTTGGAGATTAAAGGGCTGGCTGCTATGCTGTGCTACAGAACAGAGACACAGGCCTCCTTTCTCTCTCTCTCTCTCTCTCTCCCTCTGCTGAAGAGTAGACAAGGGTTGGTTTCTCTGAGATGCTGGCTGGACTGCGCTGGCTTTTCTATCTCTCCCTCTCCTTCTCTTGCATACCGGCAGACTAGACTGTGTGGTTATACAGGACTGCAGGGATAGGCCGGCTGCTGCAGGATTGGAGGCGGCACATGTGCAGGTACAGTCCACGTGGCAGATCTGTACGGCTGTTGCAGGTTGGCTGGCGGCTGGTACAGGTGGTAGTTGCAGGCCTGTACGGACAGCAGGAAGGTACTGCTGGCGGGCTGCGCTACAGGCTATATAGGCGCATCTGAGTGTCTATTTATGCATGCTTTTTGGAGATTAAAGGGCTGGCTGCTGTGCTGTGCTACAGAACAGAGACACAGGCCTCCTTTCTCTCTCTCTCTCTCTCCCTCTGCTGAAGAGTAGACAAGGGTTGGTTTCTCTGGACACAAAGGTGGACAAGGGCTGGATATTCATGAACATAGACATCATGTCGATGGCGTTCAACTGATGGAACTTTCAGCTTCTCTATACTTCAGTTTGAGGACTGTTTATGGGCTGTTTTTGCTTGGCTGCAAATCCAGCAATGTGCTTGGGTCTTTGGCTGCAAGTACAAGGTTATTTGATAGTGCTTCTTGGCATGGGAGTGGTGCAAGCTCGCATGGCTGCGTGCTCATGGAGCAGATTGTTTTCTTCCTGCTAGAAAGGAACAATGGGACCTACAATTATGGGCATCTCTATGTTGCCAGATGTTTCATGAGGGAACAGGTAACTAGATGTATGGAAACATGACAGAAGTTTCAAAGGGAAACAGGCCTAAGGGTTTCATGTGGAAACAGGTCGTAGGTTTCTCGGGGAAACATGTTTTTGGGTTTCTCCAGGAGATAGGTCACATGCAGGCAGAAGGTACAGGAATGGACACATGTTTGGTACAGCCTTGCTACTGATTGGACAGGGGACAGGGAATCCATGACAGAGATGGATAGTACCCTTGGAAGGTAGAGAGGGTTTGTACAGGTGTGTCGACTGTATGGTATGCTGTGCTGTGATACTCTTTTGAGAGACAGTTTGGGAGTCTGTGTTGTGATGCAGAAGCACTGGATGTGTCAGGGTGTGATGCTGTTCATAGTGTGAGAGGCTATGGATGGTTGTGGCAGCCTTGATCATGGGAGAAAGCTTCTGTATGCAGACTCAATGTGAGAGAGTCTTTTGATATGAACAATGGCTGGACTTGTTTGTGGATGCCGTGTGGATTAGAAGCCAGATGCAGGTTCTTTGCAGGCTTCAGGAGTTCTACTGGGACGGCTGAGTTGCCAGCTTTATATTGTAATCAAAGCTCTTTTAATCAATTAAAGAAATACCGCAAGGGGCGCCACTGCGATTTGGGGCCAATCGGTGTCCATGTACTATTTGCAGGAGCACTCTAGCTCCCCCTGTTTGTTTTCCTTTTCTAGGTCCTCAATGGCGTTGAAGTGTTTTATGTGCGAATGTTTGTTTTCACCGCCCTTTGGTTTCTGGAGGCCGGTTTACAGAGGATATCAGAGGACACCTGAGGAAAAGATTTTGTTTTAGTTGAGCACTTCTAAGGCAGTTCCCAATAGGTGAATATCAGAGTAAGGTCAAAAGAGGGTCGGGCAAGGGATCTAAGAAGGACCTAGGGTTGTAGATTTAAGGTTAGCTAACATTAGAGGACAGTAGAGGATCTTGGAAGACTCATTTTGGACTGGGATTAGCATCAAAATTCGGAAGCAGGTATTTTGTCAACATCTGATCTGTCTGTGGCACCTAAGAGTATTTCTGGTCAGCTGGTAACCTAGGGTCAGGCGAGGCTTTCAGGTAGATTGTCAGAGCTTTTGGAGATCAGAGCTAACCTGGGAGGACGTTGGAAAGAGACAGCTATACAGTTTGAGGAGCTTGGAGTGAGCTAAGAGTCCACCTGTGTCAGCTGAAGACCAAGGAACATCAGCTGAATTTAGTGGTGCCTTACTTTGTTGTGCTAGGCTATGGTGCAGTAGGTGATAGTTCCTTCTCGGTGTGCTTCGGACAGGGCTATAGAGGCAAGTTCTCCCGGACACATCATTGTTAAGGCACCCCCACTGAGGAGGGCTTTGAAGCACCTTTTCAGTCTATTGCAGATCTGAGAGTTTTCAAAAGGGCAAATGGCAGCCATGCTTTCATATCCAGTGTTCTATGGGCATGCTGGAGAGGATCTAGAGGAAATTTTGGCGAGGATGGAGTTGGCAGCATTTACCTTTGGGAAGGATAGAGATGAGGCTAAGTTAACTTTGTTGTCAATGTTATTAAAGGGAGATGCCAAAAGGTGGCTACAGATATGGAGAACTCACCTGAATCAAGGTCAAGCCTTGGTCAAAGTGGCCTTGGTGCAGCACTATAAACAGGGGGAATCCCCAAATGCTCTATGGCATGAGATTCAAAAGTTGGAGCATAATTTGTCAGATGTGTTTGACAGATTTGTGGACCATTTTGAGGACATGTGGGTAAGATGGGATAGGTCCCTTGGAACAGAGCATCCGCCTATTCTTCTGAAGAAAGACATGTTTATCCAGTCTCTTCATGTAGATTTGAAGGAGAAGATAGAGTTGAAGAGACCTGGAGACTTTGAAGAGGCTTTGAGGATAGCTAGAGAAAAGGAGTGGAAGCTACAAAGGATGGCTCAAAAACAGAGGGAAGTTCAGACTAAAGGAAGGTCAATTGTGCCTGGGGAGAGGAGCAAAAGAAGCTGTTTTGAGTGCCCCGGTGGTTTCTGATCAGCTCATGCAGGGAATTAACCATCTGACTCAACAGATGGAAAACTTGAATCTAAATTTATTGCAAGGAGGCAAAAATGCCCAAGGGTAGCAGATAGAGATGTTATGAGAGGCAAGGGTAGAGGAGGCCCAAATATGAATGTGCTTTAACTGTATGGAAAGGGGGAATATATCTCCTCAGTGCCCATATCCCAAAAGAATGGGAGGTGATGTGTATCCTCTGGCACCTAGGAGGGAGAAAAGGCAAGATGTCAAAAGAGCACAGGAAATGCCCAATCAGCCTGTGCCATTGGTTCAGCAGCAGCCAGTAAATGGACTAAGACAAGGAGAGGTGAATTTGATTGGAGTTGATGAGGAAGTAGATATGTTAGACAACAGAAGGGCTAGAGGAGCAGAGATGGAGGATGAATCAGGTCCATATAGGAGAAAGAAGGGGAAGCAAGTAAAGGATCAGCCCAAGGAAGGAAAGAAGAAAACTAGGTCCAAAAGACACATTGATATGCAAGACTTTCCTTTGGGTGTCCAAGAAGAAGAGTATGATTTGATGAAGGACCTTTAGCAGAAGGGTCCTAGTCTGACATGGCCCCCCAGCTGTTGCAATTGTGCCCCAAACTCAGAAGGACATGGAGCAAGTTGGTCAGCACAAGACGACCCAGAAAAGAGAATAAGGGGGGTCAAGTTAATATAGTGCATGTGAAGGGAGAAAAGGACTATTTGCCAGTTGTGGATGCTTGGGTGAACAAACACAGAGTCCCTAAGATATATATTGATGGTAGTGCACAAGTTTGTGTAATGACCTAGCAGACCATGAAGGGTTTAAGGCTGCCCATCAAAGTTTACGGTCAGAATGGCAAATAGCGGTGTTTGGGAATTGTTGAGAAGCTGCAGGTAAATCTTTTGGGATTTGAAGCAAAATTAGATGTTCATGTGATGCCAACAAGGTCTAAGGCGGCATATCCATTGATTCTTGGAAGGCCATGGTTGATTGCCATGAGGGCAGGGCACAACTCGTGGAGAGGACATCTAATTTTGGGTTTGGACCATTTGTGCTTACAACCAGAGCAGAGCAAGAAAGAAACAAAAAGGAAGAAAGATCTATTAACCTCTGCAAAAGGCCGAAGCATTCAAAAAAGATGTGTAGCTCGCTGAAGCTTCCGCTCCCCACCCCCCCCTGCTTGCGCCGCAGCCTGCACGCCCTCCCCCCTTCCCGCCCTCGTGTCTGTTCCCCCGCTTGCCCTGTGTTTTTGCCGCCCTCGCGTATGCTCCCCCCCCCCCCCCCTCCCGCGCCTGGTCTTCTTGCGCCCCCTGCCCCAGCGCTGTAGCACCTGCTCCTCTCCTTCGCGCCAGCCTCCGCCCTCTCTTCCCCCCCCACCCCCTTTCGCGCTGCTCCCCCCCCCCCCCCCCCCCCCGCCTTTTTTTTTTCCGCCGCCGCCTTACCCCCCCTCCCCTTCTTTCTGCTTTTTTCCGTCCCATGGGTTTTTTTCTCTGCCTACTGCCTTCCCCCCTCCGCCAATTGTGCAGCTCAGTTCTTGCAGGACTCTCCGCATTCGCTCCGCCTTCGACATAGCTTCAGACACTGATGGAGGCTCCTCTCGCCCCACCTCAGAGGGACTCTTCCACAGCCCCCTCGCCCCCCCCCCCCCCCCCCCCCCCCCCCCTGAGGATAACCCCATCAGGCTCTCTCTTTCGCCAGAAGAGGAAGCGAGCCTCGCCTCAGAGGTGGAACGCCTCCAGGCACATTCCACCATCTGCCGTATAGTCGGCACTCGCCCCAGCAGAGGAGAGATCCGGGATCTTCTCCAGGCCCGCCTTCTTGCAGATGTGGGCAAGATCCTGGACGTTCAGTTACTGGGCCGTGGACACTACCAGATTGAGTTCGAGACAGCCCAAAGCGTGGCCCAGGTCCTATCTATGAGAACCCTTGACATCAGGGGCGCTCGGGCATTCTTCAGACCTTGGCAGCATGGCTTTGACCCAGCAGCGGCCGAGCAGGGAGAGCGCCTATTCCATGTTACAGTTTGCTTCCCTGGACTCCGCCGTGAGTACCTTCCGCTCCTTTCTAGGCTAGGAGCTTTGGTGGGCTCGGTGCTTTGAGACTGGCCCCACAGCAGCTTCAGTGGTGGCTAGAGCAGTTGGGCTACCTTCGGTCAGAGTTTTGGTTCCTGACATCTCCTCCCTTCCGAAGGTCATTCAGCTACCTAGGATAGGGGGGGGATGGATTGATCAGAGAGTGGAGTTTTCGGGGCTCCCGAACCAGTGTTTTATGTACAGGCAGGTCGGCCACATGGCCAAGGCCTGCCCTCGCAGGAGACCCCGACCTTCACCGCAGCAGCAGGCCCCCGATGGCCCGCCCATAGATGCGGCTCGGCAGGCAGCCTCCAAGACACCTGCTCAGCTCACAGACACCTCGGAGTGGCAGCCTGGACAGGGGCGCGGTAGAGGGAGACAGCCACAGCAGCACGCCCAGAGACCGATGTAGCAGCAGCCACAGTCTCAGCACACTGGGTTCCCGTGAGGAACAGCTTTGCTCCCCTCCAGGAGGAGACCCGAGCGCCGACTGAGGACCAGGAGATGCCAGCACCCCCTCCTTCGCCCCCACCCCCCCCTCCCCCCTCTCCCGTCCCCCCCTCCCCCCTCCCCTGTCCCCCCCTCCCGCCTCGCTTCCACCTTCGCCTCCTCCCATTCCCGCTCCGGTTTTGGCAGCGGCTCCTTCTCCACCCCCTTCCCCCCCCCCCCCTCGCCTCAGCTCCCCGGGAGGCCCTGGCAGTTCCCTGGCGCTCACCTGCAGTCCGGCGGACACTGAGCACCGACCTTGCTCGAGCACCGCAGAGGAGACTTACCATGCCGATTCGGGCTTCACGGATATCCTCTATCCGCAGTCGGCTGAGTCGTCTCGACACTAGACAGCGCTCGGAGGATTTTGATTACTCCTTCACACGGCTTTTTGGAGCGGAGGGCCCCCATGAGCCAGCACCCATCAGAGTTCATGTAGTGATACCTCCGGCCCAAGGGGAGGAGGCACTTGATTCACCGGTGGCCTTCTCATTCCCTCTCTGTGGCCCTAGCAACCGGGAGTGGACTCTGGATCTCGCTCTTAGCATTTTGAAGACTCAGGCAGTTGAGTTTTCTCACCATGTGAGCGATCTGGAGGTGACGGACGTGATAGGCCGACTATGGGAGTTGGCTCATTTTTTCTTTGATACCGGGAGTGTGGATGCCTCCGGGATTCGACATTTGGTTATTCGCATAGTGGCAGACTTAGCACGCGACCTTGGATATGTATGCATGCACGAGGTTGCTCTGTCTGAGCGGGAGGCAGTCGTCATAGGACACAGCCACCACTGGCGCCTGATCCGAGATTCTTGCAGCACACCGGGTGGGCAGATTCGTAGCCGCTTGGATGGGGACTATTCTCCATCCAAGCCGCTTGCGAAGGCCCGCCGTACGGCTGAGACAGCCTCCACCTCAGCAGGTCATCAATGAGGATCATCTCATGGAATGTACAGGGCCTTGGCAGTGCACACTATGTACATTATCGTGGTTGCTTGAGGCAGGAGCTTCAGAGATGCCTGGTTGGGGGCAGTATTGATATTCTAATGATGCAGGAGCACCATTTGGGTGAGAGCAGGATCCGGAGATACGGTTCGGTGATGCCTGGTAGATGGGACACATTTTGGTCTGCAGGGTTTGGCCCCTTGGGTGGGCAGGGAGGAGTATGTATGGTCATTGCGGATGTATGGCGGCAGGCCATTGTGGATCGCGGGATCATTGTGCCTGGTAGAGCACAGTATGTCATTCTGAGGATGCATGATGAGCTCTTTGGCGTGCTCAATGTCTATGCGCCCAACCATGCTAGTGCCAGAGCGGAGTTTTGGACCCAGGTTACGGATGCATTGCCAGAGGCCGCACATTGGTGTGTCGGGGGAGACTTCAACATGCTTGAGGACCCGGCCGATAGGGTGGGAGGCAGTCATGTTACAGTGCACGGCACGGAGCTTGCAGCTTGGGAGCGATTTTGCATGACACTGAGGATCACTGATGCATGGCAGCATGAGGCTTTCTCCCGCTCTCAGGACAGTCTTAGTTTTTCTCGGTCGGATCGCCGGCAGGGAGGGACTAATCTATCACGGATTGATCGCTTCTATGTACGCGACAGGTTAGGGGAGCGTGGGGGCTCCGTTGGCATTCTCGCTGGCACCTCTTTTTCAAACCATGCGGCAGTTATTTTAACACTTGAGGAGAGGACACGGGAGACCACCTTGCAGTTGAGGATCCCAGAGAGGGTACTTACAGATCCTAGTCTTTCTGAGGACATTGAGAGGATATGGCATGATAGCCAGAGCTCTGACCAGGATGCAGCAGGCCAGTGTGCCCAAGGACTCATCAAGCTCAGCTCTTTTTTGCACGTTGTAGCCTTGACACGGCTGGGAGAGACTCGCGAGCGGGAGCGTCGGTTGAGACGTAGCCTTGCTTCGCTCCAGCGCCTTCAGGAGCAGCAGCCTACATGTGAGTGGGTGGCGTCCCAGCTGAGCCAGGCACGCCAGGAGGTTAGAGAGGCAGAGGAGCAGAGACATGAGTTCTACTATCGTCGCTAGGCCTCTCAATGGACGTAGCTTGGTGATAGAGTGACTGGGGAGTTTTTTGAGATTACTGGACCCCGCCATGCTCGAGCAGGAGTTCGCCAGCTCAGGAGGCAGGACGGATCGGTAGCCACTGAGCCCGGGGAGATCAGAGCCATTGCCACTGAGTTCTATAGAGACTTGCTTTCAGCGGAGCCAGCCCCACTGAGGCTCAGGATGCTTGCGGACAGACTATGTGGGCCCATGTGCAGAGGAGGGTCACAGATCGTATGCGCACACAGTTCTGGGTGAGCCTCTTTCAAAGGTTGAGCTTGCTGAGGCCTTGAGGGTCCTTCCGCGCCATAGTTGCCCTGGGGAGGACGGATTGACGCCTGCCATTTTTATGCGCTATTGGGACCTTTTGGGGCCAGGCCTCCACAGGGGCTTTCAGTATGTTTTGGACACTGGCGTGATGCCACAGAGCTTTTCAGAGGGCTTGATCTTTCTTATCCCCAAGGGGGAGGGAGTATCAGATGATATTCGGCATTGGAGACCTATTACGATCCTCAATACTATCTACAAGGTCTTAGCAAAGGCCTTGAGTTTGAGGATCCAACCCTTCCTCGGGGAGTTGATTCATGCTACCCAGACAGGATTCGTCAAGGAGTGCAGTATCCTTGACAACATTTTCACCTTCTGGGAGGCGACGGCCTGAGCTAGATTTCTCGGTGAGGACCTGGTCGTGATGCTTCTCGATTTTGAGAAGGCATACTATAGAGTCGATTGGGGTTTCTTAGAGGGCACTATGCTTCGCCTGGGCTTTGAGCCAGTTTGGATTCGAGGAGTGGCGGCTCTATATTCCACAGCTCGTAGCCAAGTGCTGATGGCAAGAGGACGGGGGCCGAGTTTTGAGTTGACCAGATCAGTCCGTCAGGGGTGTCCTCTCGCCCCGTTTCTTTTTCTCTTCTTTGCTGAGGCTATGAGCATGTATCTGACGGCAGAGGAGGTTGGTTTGAGAGGACTCCAGCTCGCAGTCCGGGGGGAGGACCTGCTCGATGCTGAGTTTGCTAATGACACGGGTTTGTTTTTGCATGGCCAGGAGGCCAATCTTCAGCGGGCAGAGCAGTCGCTTCAAGTTTTTAGTGCAGCTTCGGGAGCATTGATCAATTGGCGCAAGACAGTGGCCTTTTGGATCAGTAGAGTTCCCACTCCGGCATGGAGCCCAGACCCGGGTTTTAGATGGATTCCTCCTGGCACAGCAGTGCGGTATTTGGGATGCCAGATTAGACTAGATTTGTCACCTGAGCAACAGATTGCCCCGCTTCTTTTGAGCATTCGGAAGAAGCTTTTGTATTGGAGTACAGCTCGGCTATCCTTGGCTGGGAGGGTGGTGGTGGCAAATCAGGTGCTTTTAGCGACCATGTGGCATAGTTACCACGGAACGTCGTTCCGCCTTCCTGGAACGTCGGAATGCCGTTCCGGGCGAAGGCACGTTCCCGGAACGTCCCAAAACGTTCCGAATATATATATATATATACATATAAAGTTTTGCTTGCAGAAATGTATGTTCATGTCTGGGGGGAGCAAATATTATGAAGCATATTTGGCTATCCGTATACAAAAAGTTACATTTTTTGTGTCATATGCTGACATGTCATATGACGTGGCGTTCCGCGACGTTCCCGATCCGCTCCCATTCCCACTCCCGCTCCCGTTCTAGCAGCCCACGTTCCCGGAACGTTCCCGTTCCGCGGTAACTATGCCATGTGGTACATCACGTCTTGCTGGATCTTCTCGAGCTCTTGCATCAGCCAGGTACAGAGGCTAATCGGGAACTTTCTTTGGTCTGGGCGGGATGGTCAACCAGCCCGGGCTAAGGTTGCTTGGGCAGTTATTACACTTCCGCTGGCCCAGGGGGACTTGGGCATTATAGATCCAGTTGATCAGAGTAGAGCCTTATTGGGGAAGCTTATTGTTCGGGGGTTGCTTCCAAGCGCTGAGCCTTGGAAAGAGCTGCTTTTTCAGCGGCTGCAGGCTAGGGCTCCCCGAGCAGGGGGCACTTGGGCACCAGAGATACAATGGATCTTCATAGAGATGAGAAGGACAGGCCTCAGTAGAGGATGGGAGGACAAATTTGCCTTGAGCATCCTGCGAGCTTGGGAGTTGCTGAGACCGGGGCTCTCTCAGAGACCTCCTTCTTGTGAGATGAGGAGCGGGCCAGACAGCCACTCATTTGGAGCCCAGCGGTACGCACAGAGCAGGGTCATATGCTGGGTTCTCGGCCTCGTCTAGCCTGGGGACCATTGGCGGCAGGCCCAGCACGTAGTTTTGGAGACTGGCAGGCCTTCTGCAGTCTCCCAGAGGAGATCCAGGTGGAGAGGCTGAGTCACTTCAGAGGGGGGCTGATTATGAGGGATGACATTCAGGAGGCACTCACAGCGGAGTGGTTCACGCCTCTCGAGCCAGTGGCCCCACGGTGGATGGGAGCCTTTACACAGTTGGAGATCCTGATTGCTGTCAGAGCTTGCACTGAGGATGGTAGATGCCTCTACTATGAGATCAAGGATGAGGGCAGACTTCAGAGAGTGAAGGCGAAGTCGCCTTTGGTTGCAGAGTGCATCTTTCAGAGGATACAGGTGGTGGCCGCCGCTTCCCGGAAGTGGCATATTGATCCAGACCCTGCAGATGTGGACTCTGATTGGCACATATGGGCATATGCAGCGCGCCCCTTGGCCCGGCTCCAGTGGGACCCTGGCGAGTACGAGTGGCATGATCCTTATGCATCCCCCGAGGCCACAGAGATCACCTTTTTCCAGTACACTGTTCGGTTGGGGGGAGATATTTTGACGGCGAGGAGGAAGGTCTCTCCAGCTGCATCGGAGCATTGGCGGCCATAGGGACTCTCACAAGAGTTCCTGGAGGATTTTTGGACCAGGCTCTGGGCTAGTCGATAGGCACGCAGGATCTCGACTTTCCAGTGGCTGGTCGCCCCACAGGGGCTCTGCAGTTGGCACCTGGCTTGTCTCCAGTGGTCTTCCGGTGGCCTGCGTCCGATTGCGGCCACCCTTTGGAGACACAGAGACATTGCCTATGGGACTGTCCTCACGCGCAGCAGATTTGGCTGCGGATGCTGCGCATTCTAGCATCCGGGGCGACTCGAATGAGGCGATCTTGCGCCGCCAGGCCTTTCACACCACTTGGCGCAGCGGCCCCTTCTATACCCTACACGCGGGTTCCCCCCGCTGCTGGCACTACAGGCCACCTGTGTGGCTTTTCCCCCCCTCCTATTGTATGATATAGCCCCTCAGTTCTTTGTACTCATATTTGTACTTTTTTGCACCTAGGGAGAGTCTCCCTAGCTGCCTTGCTTGGATCTCTGCTCTGTTTTCTTATGAGCAGGAGAGGGTCTTTTGTAGCCCTACGGGCGTTTTTTATATAACTAATGAAAGGATCTTTTCTCGAAAAAAAAAAAATTGGGCTTGGACCAGCCATTGAGAAGATAGGTCAGATATGACATGGGCAAAGAAAAGGAGTTAATTCCAAAGAGTAGTACATCAAAAGAAGAAAAGAGACCAGCTCTACAGAAGACTCTGAAACAGAGGAGGTCAGTTCAAAGGATGATGGAGAAGAAGTCCAGTTGCTGGAGCCTGATTCTGACCTTTAGTGTATGTCAGTACAATTATGTACAGAGGAAGGGGAAAAGTTGAAGTCTGAAGATGAAGTACAGTCAAGTGGGGAGGAAGTCTTACAAAAAATGCTAGCTAAGGATCTAACTGAGGTTGAGAGAAAGGAATATACAAATATGCTGCAGCAGTTTCCAGACCTGTTTATCTCCTCTTATACATAGGTTAGGGGAGTGTCTGCAGTGCAGCATGAGATCCAGCTTAAGCCAGAGGCTAATCCATGTGTACAGAGGTTGAGAATTGTACAGCAGCAGGTGTTGAGAGAAGAAGTGGATAAATTGTTGAAAGCAGGGTTCAAAAATCCAATTCATAATTCTTACTAGGCTTCTCAAGTAGTGATTACCCCAAAGAAGAATGGAAAATGGAGAGTCTGTGTTGATTTTAAACCTCTAAAAGAGATTTTTGTATATACAGTGGTAGATGGATTTACTATGAGAAGCTGAGATTGGGCTTGAAGAGACTGGATGATCTAGGTGGACAGCTCAACCCTGATAAATGTCATTTGGCTCAAGCCAAAGTGTGTCTGCTTGGTCATGTGGTTTAAGAGAATGGGATTGAAGCAGACCCTGAAAGAGTGAAAGCTTTGCTCTTATTGGAAGCCCCTCAGAATGTAAAGCGATTGGCCAAATTTATCTTTCTTTTGTCTCAAGCATTATATCCACTACAGCAGGCAACTCAAAAGGATCCTTTCAGTTAGTAGGACAAGGAGGAAGAGGCCTTTATGCAGGTGAAGGATATCTTGAGTACGTTGCGAATAGTCATGCCTCCTGACTCGAGCAAGGAATTTTTTGTAAACCCTAGTGTTGGTGAGGATGTTGTGGGAGCAGTACTGTTGCAGCAGGGGAAAGAACACTCTTATACGAGGCCTGTATATTTTGTCAACAGAATAAAGACTCAAGGATAGAGGGCTTATTCTGAGGCAGAATAGGTGATGGCGGCTATAGTGTTTGCTCTGAGAAAGCTTAGATCCTACTTACTCCCAAATCCCTTCACTATTCTTTGCTTCCTCATTTGATCCAATCAGACACTAAATGAGACTAAAAAGTACAATAAACTGATTGTCTTACAGTTATAAGAACAGAATTGTAAGACTCCGAGATGATACTGAGTAGAAAATACTGGAAAATGTATATCAAGTAGATCCATGTATGCTGATTAGTTGAAGTGTTGCCCTCTCCTTAGATCAACTATCTCCGCCATGGGGTTGTCTAGAATGCAGAGGTCGTAGAAGCAAGGTAGGCGCCTCCGATGCCGAGCAATAATGGCTCTGATCTGGCGATGGTGAGGATGCCGTGGTCGGGATCCTAGTGGGCATGGCCGACGAGCACGACATAAGATGACTGCTCTATCAGTGGTGACTCCCTGGGAGCGTGGTCGGTGCCCTGATGGCCCAATGAAGGAGGTATCAGGAGGTGTGTGGGCTGGGTTGCTGCTGCTGGTGCTGAAGAAATCTGTCAGGGTCCTTTGTCTAGGTACATCATGGCTCGGTCTCCTGTCTGCCAAGAGGGTCTCTCTGTGTCTCCTGTGCTCAAGTAGGAACAATCCCAGGCATCTCTGATCCTCAAACTCCATGACCCTGCGTAACGGCCCAAAACCCTCTCGGAAGAGGCAGTGATATCTCCCTCGGATCTCATAATAGACTGTACATCGGCAAATGTAGTGCTCCTCTGTCTCTGCCTCCTAGTAGCATAGCTGACAAATGCAGTCATCCAAGATCTAATACACATATCGCCCTGTCTCAATCCGCAGTTGGTGTGATGAGGTCCGGATCTGTCCAATGGCACAACGTATCCCATGTGATAGGTCTACATCCATGTACGCCAAGCGGGTGATAAAATCATCCGGTGAGAGGTGTAGAAAATGGCTCTTCTAATGAGCCATTTTCGTGCCTAAGGGCTCAAGGGGACTCGTCCATGTCCTCTTTGTGTCCACTCTAATGATATCCATCCTGATCACACGGTTTTGCTCTGAGTGGGTGAGATCCAAAAATGGACAATCCAGACTGTGCTGAAAGGGTGGTAGTGCCTCTATCCGCAAGCATGTAGGTCAAACCATGATCTCATCTATCATACCAGCAATGAGTATCTCCATCCTCTGCCAACTGTATGGATGAGGTCAATGCCAATGGGGAGTACCTTTGCGGAGGGAGCTACCCATAGCCGTTGTAAAAAGGTAACTGCCTGGAATAGGACCTCGGTCAGTACTGGTGCGGCACCCCGCTCAGCCCTGTTAAATTCGCAGCAATGTGATGAGCTATGGTGGGTCAAATGCTAGAATCAACATCATTAACAAAGAGATTAGACGATGATTAAGACGTGATTAGTGAGTAATTAACTGATAGCTTAATGTAGACATGGATAATCAAAAACCAGCAAATTCTCATTAGGCCAATGCCTCAATTTATAGAGTTTACATCCAAGCATCTAATCCCACTGATCTCTCCTTGATTCACTCCACCTCTTTTGCTTGATTCTCTCCACCTCTTCCCAGAATATCTCCACACATCCTAAATCTTCTCATGCTACCCTTTATTCTCTCCCAGTAGATACGTCTCACCTTTTCACAGCTTCTCACTCATTTACAGATTCTCTTTTACAGCCTCTTGCTAAGGGCTTGTTCCCGCACACACCCTGTTCACTTATATATTCCAACACCTCTCCTCAAGTGAATACTTCTAGCACACCTGGACCCTATACCAAGTTTCCCTCTTACTTGGTAGTCCGCGACCAGTGCCTCAAGTCCCTAAACTCATAGTCCTTGACACTCTCTCTCTCTATATGTGTCCAAGGCTACTACAAGTGCCCGTGACCTTGACTAAAGTGCTCACACATACATCTACCACATGGCCTACATTATCGGTGGCTCAAAGGTGGTTTTACTCTGTTAGGGCAGGTGTTATTGGGTTGTGGGGTTTCTCTCTCTCTCTCTCTCTCTCTCTCTCTCTCTCTCTCTCTCTCTCTCTCTCAGAAAAGATGATCTGACTCCACTTCCTTAGAAGCCTCCATGAAGTTTGCTGATGTCGTTCCTTCTCCACTGGGTTTGCTGTAGCAGTCTCTTGCCATGTGTCTTGGCTTTCCACAGTTGTGGCAAGTGAAGGTCCTTCCTCCTACTCTGCCACTTCCTCGTCCTCGAGAGAATCCTCCTCGGGTGAAGAATGCTTTTTCTTCTCCAGCTGTTGAGTCCAGCCATTTCTTCTCTTTGACCTTGGTCTCTTGCTCTAGTAGAGCTCCTTCTATCTCGTACAGCTTCAATTCAGGTACATTCTTTAATGTTGCTACAATGTTTTCATATTCACCTTTGTCCACACTCTTCAGAAGCACTACTAGTGCCTCATCATCTTCTACCTTCTTGCCAATGGCTGCCAGTTGTTGCTTAATGCTTTTATATTTGTTCAAGTGTGTGATTAAAGGTTCACTTTCCTTCATATCCAGTTTATAGAATTGCATTAACAGATTTATCTTTGAATTTTTTGCTTGAGTGCCAAATAATTTATTGAGTTCATCCTATGCATCTTTTGCCCATTGTATCCCTGTAATGTGATGAATGATTTCATCATTTAAAGTGAGTGCGATAAGTCCTAATGCTTTCTCATTCCTGCTCTTCCACTCATTTTCCCCACTCACCTCTGGGCATTCATCTCTTCTCTCAACTAGTCCCCACAGATTTTTCCTCATGAGCAAATACATAGTTTTTGTTTGCCATGTATAAAACTGCTCCCCATTAAATTTGGCTATCTCTTGTGCCGTGCTCATGAGTGATGATATGAAGGGGGTCTTACCTCTTGATCCAATTTCAAGATTCAAGGACAGTGTCTACCCTTTTACAACTCAATCTGGTGTTTAGGTGATGATTACAACAAATTTATCAACATAAATTCACCAGAAATTACATAAAACCAAGGGTAACAAATCTGTACTGAATGGTTGGAGTATCAAACCATCTCTGAATTGCAATCTGAAGTTATAGGGATCTGTATCAGATACCCAATGGTTAATTTGAACCCTCAATTGCACCAAAATACAGTTATTAGTACTATTTAATCACTGAGTAGTAAAATAATCCTCTGTTTTGTGTGCAAAAAACAGAGTATGCGGAGAGTCGAGATCTGGGCCTTAGAGTTCAAATGAGCTCAACTCCTTTCAAAGCCATCAATAGCAATTAGTCTAGTAGAGGATTAAGCCAAGAAACACAAGATTTGACCAAACATTGAATGCTTAATCTCTGTTTTACCAAAGTCACCTGCAGATTTGATGCAGAGCTTAGATCTCACTGTAGACTTGATGAAATCAAAAACTGTCTTCACCAGCTTGTAGAGCACCCTTAAAAATCCCTAGGGCCAAGAGGAATTAGACCCATTGTATCTATGGAAGATAAGATCTCAATTTTGCTTCAGAAAAAAGGCGCCTGAGAAATCGCGAAAATTTGCAGCTCCAGAAGGCGGTTTAGCGATTCGCATTCATGGGCTGGAGCATAGGAATTGAAGCTATGTGGGGCTAGAGTCTTGAAGCCTATTGTTAGCCTAGAGGGAGATCAAGCCCCTCCACCAGCTGTGGGTAGTACAGAAGGCTTGTTGAAAAATGACTAAAAAGTTGATTATCTACTAATTCTAATTAACTAGATAATTAGCAAGATAATAGGCTCATAAATTTGATGGATTCTAAGCTAGGCTCTGATACCATGTTAAATTTGCAACACTGTGATAAGCTATGGTGGGTCAAATGCTAGAATCAACATCATTAACAAAGAGATTGGACGATGATTAAGATGTGATTAGTGAGCAATTAACTGATAGCTTAATGTAGGCATGGATAATCAAAAACCAGCAAATTCTCATTAGGCCAATGCCTCAATTTATAGAGTTTACATCCAAGCATCTAATCCCACTGATCTCTCCTTGATTCACTCCACCTCTTTTGCTTGATTCTCTCCACCTCTTCCCAGAATATCTCCACACATCCTAAATCTTCTTATGCTACCCTTTATTCTTCTCTCCCAGTAGATACTTCTCACCTTTTCACAACTTCTCACTCATTTACAGATTCTCTTTTACAGCCTCTTGCTAAGGGCTTGTTCCCGCACACACCCTATTCACTTGTATATTTCAACAAGCCCGAACAATCTCATGTGGTACTGATGATTTGCTCCGAATCATGCGGGCAATCATTATAATCAGTGGTCTCTCCATTTGCCTCCATCCCTCATCCATCCCTCTCTAAGATCTGTGATGTATGCTAGGGCTCCAAATTGGAGCTCCGTGCAGGAGGGTCGGTGTGACAAGCGTATCAAATAGCCACAATTTGGTGCGCGGCTCCTAAAACTGTATGTGTGCAATCATTATAATCAGTGGTCTCTCCATTTGCCTCCATCCCTCATCCATCCCTCTTTGAGATGTGTGATGTATGCTAGGCCCCCAAATTGGAGCTCCGTACAGGAGGGTCGGTGTGACAAGCGTATCAAATAGCCACAATTTGATGCGCGGCTCCTGAAACTGTATGTGTCAACACTGCCTCTCAAGTGCCCCCAAGGCTGCATGCCCTCGAGCTAATCTAGTTACTGCTGCCTCCTTCAAGGAGAAACGCAGTCCTATGAAAGTAACTCCAAGTAGACATATGACCTGACGTACTCAACCGGCTCT
This sequence comes from Cibotium barometz, assembly GCF_041138505.1. Lineage (NCBI taxonomy): Eukaryota > Viridiplantae > Streptophyta > Polypodiopsida > Cyatheales > Cibotiaceae > Cibotium > Cibotium barometz. The sequence continues at coordinate 49,984,800 of NC_141060.1, forward strand.
CCTCGGAAAGTGAACTGAGGCTCTGATCTCATCACCCATGCCTGTGTGGTGTTAAACACCATAACCTTGGTTTTCCCAAGGTTCACTGTCAAATCTCTATCCGCACAGAAAGCCTGTAATGCATCCAGGTGTCTCTGTAATCCCTCCGGAGAGTCTGAGATTATATAACAAGATGGGTATCAACACCCCTGCCAGGCATGCCCCTGGGCCTCCCAATCTGTCTACATAATCGGAGACCACATCAATGTACAGTCCAAAGAGGATGGGCGATCCACTATACAAGTGAATTGAAACTCTTGCAGCTCATCCAACCATTTAGACAGTCTCTTGGATGGAAGATCACATTGAATGAAATGGGGAAGATCACATTGAATGAAATGGGGAAGTAAAGAGAAATGGGTCAATATAGTGAAAGGTTTTGGAAGTAAGTAAGACCTGAATTTTCACAAGGCAAACACCACACCCACCATCACTAACTCTGCTTCAGAATAAGTCCTTTCCCCGGCTGTCTTTGTTCTGCTAGCAAAATATAATGGCCTCATATAGGAATGCTCCCTTCCTTGCTGTAAAAGTACTGCACCTATGGCATCTTCTCCCACGCTAGGATTTACAAAAAACTCCTTACTCCAGTCTGGGGGCATAACAACTAGCAAAGTGCTCAGAATTTCCTTAACCTGCAGAAAAGCTTCCTCTTCCTTGTATTGCCACACAAAGGGATCTCTTTGGGATGCTTGTTGCAATGGGTATAAAGCCTAAGACAAAAGATAGATGAATCTACCCAGATATCTCACCTTATGTGTGAATCTCATCAATTGCTTCACATTCTGAGGTGACTCCAATAAGAACAAAGCTTCTACCTTTGCAGGATCTGCCTCAATTCCATTCTCAGAAACCACATTTCCAAGCAAAGTGACCTTGGCCTAAGCCAAATGACACTTTTCAGGGTTCAACTGTCCACCCAATTCATCCAGCCTCTTCCATGCCATCCTCAACTTCTCACAATGGACCAATCTGCCACTATAGATACAAAAATCATCAATGAATACTCTTACGAAGGACCCCAAATAGGGCTCAAAACACCAGGTTCATAAATCTTTGGAAAGTAACAGGTGCATTGGTAAGCCCAAAAGGCATCACCTATATGCGAAACACCCCCATGGGGTTATAAAAGTAGTTTTCTTTTGATCTTCTAGGGCAACTGAAATTTGGAAATAATCTGAATATCCATCACAGACACTATACCTCTCATGCCCAGCTACACTGTCCAAGATTTCATCTTGAAAAGACCGTGGATAGTGGTCTCTCTTGGTCACAGCATTTAAACGCTTGAATCTACACAGACTCTCCACTTTCCATTCTTCTTGGGAGTAATCACAACTAGAGAAGCCCACTCATAATTGTTAACTGGGAAAATGAACCCTGCTTTCAACAACTTATTCACCTCTTCTCTCAATACTTGCTGCTCCACAACTCCCACTCTTCTCAAACTTTGCACAACTAGTTTAGCTACATGCTTCAATTGTATCTCATACGGAACAGTTGACACCCCCCTCACTTGAGTATAAGAAGAAATAAACAAATCTGGAAACTGCTCCAACATTGTTAGGTACTCTTTCTTCTCAACTACTGCTAAATCCTTGCCAAGCATTTTCTATAAAACTTCCTCCTTCTCTGACTGCTCTTCAACCTCAGCTTCCACCTTCTCCCCCTCCTCTGTACACAGCTATAAAGACACGCACATGAGATCAGTATCTGGTTCCAACAATTGAACTTCCCCCTCATCATCCTCTGACCTATCCTCTTCTGTTTCAGAGTCCACTGTGGAACTGGTTTCTTCATTCCCATCCTCATCCTCTGAAGTACTCTTTGGGATCAATTCTCTTCCCTCGGCCATGTCATACCTAACTTTCTTCCTGGCAGGTTGATCCAGACCCAAAATAAGGTGCCCTCTCCACCAATCTTGTCCTTCTCTCATTGTTATCAACCATGGTCTCTCCAAAATCAATGGATAAGCTTCTGTCCTTGATGGCATGACATGAACATCCAACTCAGCCTCTTGTCCGAGAATAGTCACCTGCAACCTCGTCACCACTCCCAGACATCTAACCTTTGCATTATTTGCCATCCTAACTTTAAACTCAGAAGGGGCACTCAGCTTAAGCCTTAAGGCCTCCATAGTCTGCTGAGTCATTACACAAACCTGGGCACCTCCATCAATGTACACTTTAGGAACTTTAAACTTGTTTATCCACGAATCCATGACAAGCAGATAATCCTTGTCTCCTTTAACCTGTACTATATTCAGCTGTCCTCCTTTCTTCTCTTTCTTGGAAACCCTTGTGCTGACTAGTTTACTCCATGTTCTTCTGAGTTTAGGGCACATCTGCAACAACTGGGGCCAAGATAGAGTGGGTCCTTTTTGCTGGAGATCCCTCTTCAAATCATAGTCTTCCTCCTGAGCCCCTAAAGGAAAATCTTGCATCCAAATCCTCCTCCTGGATATGCTCTTCCTTTTACCCTCTTTGAATTGGTCTTCTACTTGCTTTCCCTTCTTCCTTCTAGATGGTCTTGCTTCATCTTCACCTTTTGCATCCCTCGTTCCTTTGTTAGGTAACATATCAGCTTCCTCATCCATACCAATCACATTAACCTCACCTGGCCTAGGCCCATTTGCTGGTTGTGGCTGAACCTGAGGTCCCGGCGGGTTTGGGATCTCCTCTTCCCTTCTAACATCCGGCCTTTCCTCCCTTCTAGGTGCCAGAGGATATACATCTCCTCTCATTCTCCTGGGGTAGGGACACTGAGGGGAGATATGACCCCTTTATTGGATATGCCCCATCACATGCACACATAAACATCATTTTGGTAGAGTTCAAACTCAAAGGTTATTGGCCCTCTTTTACTATTGTAATAGGCTCATAGATCAACCATAAAAGGTACGCCTACATTTGAGATATTCTTGGAGGAAAAGAGGTGGAGATAATCAAGGAGTTAATGGAGGAGAGTATTATGGAAAAGATTAGTACCTAATCATCATTAGCTCCAAGCTAATATCTCTACCTATTTAAAGAGGCATCGAATCAATGCAATTTATGGTCCCTATTTTCAATTATTTGCAATGTTATTATGTTTTCTTTTAATGCTAATTATTATTATCAACCCCCTTAATCAAGATTTGGTATCAAAGCCTCTTCAACTGGAGCAGCCTGCTAATTCTTTCATCAGCCTGCGCATTCTCTCATCATTTCCTTCTTTGCTCTCATGGCGATGGTGGGACCGGTTGGTGTGATTTGCTGCTTCCAACACTTGTGTTGAGCCACGCGGCCAGTTTTGTTCTTTTCTATGGTGCTACCCGACCACTCATGAGCTGAGCCACGCAACCAGTTTTGTTTGTTTTCTGTGGCGCTACCCAACTACAGCCACGTGGCCAGCACGCTTTCTACTTTGCATTAAGCCTTTAATTAAGGCTTTGTGTAAAGCCTTAGTAATAAGGCCTATTTCTATTTAAAAAAATCACACAGTTTCTCATCTGCTCAACATGGCCGCGCCTTGGTGATCTCACCTCCTTCAGCTCCGCCTAGCTCAGCCAGGTCTGCAAAGAACAAAATTCAAGGTGATTTACATTGAAGGGCAATTCTTTTAATACTCTTTGAATTACTGATGATATGACTAGCCCATGTTAGAATTTAGAAAATTCTAAAGAAGTCATACAAATTTCACCTGACTGAGAAGCTTCTGTAAATCAGGCTAAGTGACAACAAATCAAAATTTATAAACGAAAGCTTAAGCCTAGGAAAAGAGTGGTTTTCCAAGAAAGACAACTTTGGATTAAAAAATCAAAATCAAGGCTCGATGGAAAACCATGGTATTTTGCCTATGCCATATATATTGGTTTAAGTGATTTCCTTGCAACAAATATGCATTTGTATGGAACTGGAGTAGATATCTTTTTTATTTTAAAAAAAAACTCAGTTTCCTTGTACAAGGCACTAGACACGCTTGAAGAGAGTCTCTCAAGTAAGACCTTGCCATCATGTCTAAAACCTCAGAGTTAGATGGGGGGAATTTTCATACTTGGCAGTACAATGTTTTTATAGGCATTAAAGCCTTTGATCTTTTGACATAACCACATACTAGGGTGGTGACACGCGGCTATGCTAATGACATCATTGCTTATTTCTTTCACATAATATTCATCACAAGAGGCCATTCACACGCCTAAGCAAACCAACACACTCTAAGAGGTGGTTCGCACATACGAGGCTCCGAATACCCAATAGTGTTCTCTTGTCCTACCTGCTCTCCCGAAGATTGTTTCTACCATGTTTGGGTGGAACAATAGAGAGAAGATGGAAGGAAACACGGGCACTTGAGAGGGTAGTGTGAGTAGGCAACTCCTTGGAGATCTTCATCAACATCCATATCGTTTGCATTACCGATTCCATCTGCATTGGTATGGAAATCTGGTTAGAAATGCCCCTGATGCTATGTACTTGATTCTCCCAAGATCAATACACATTATTTGAGGTTTCAGCTCATTGTGCGTCTCTTGTAAATTTAGCAAAGTACATTTTGTATTGTGCTTGTTGTTTATTGATTCGCATTGTGTTCAACCAAACATTCAACACAAACTAGTGGAATTACAGTTCCCATATACAAGAACCCACGCATTAGCGGTTGTTCACACACACTAGAACCGCTTTATTTAAACCTAGAATACTAAACAACCACCTAGCACCTGTTTATTCCCACGTTCATCACTATTAATATTTAACATTCCCCCCATAGTGATAATGTGGCTAGAAAGCCCACTCATCCTGGGCTATGTTTGTTGCTAGCGCTTCTTGTTGGAGGTAGAGGTAGAAGAGTTTCCTGAATCTTCATCAACTTTCAACTTGGCAAGTCTCTTCCAACACTCTTTGATGTAGTGCCTTGGCTTGTGGCATTAATGACACAATCCTTTCTTTTTCTTGGTGTCGCCCTATGACGAGTCCACTTTGCCTTTGTCCCTAAAGAAGAATGCTTGATCTCCTCTGCTTGCATCATCCTAGATCTGTTCTTCCTAGTTGTCTACTCCTCAACTTTCAAGGAGAAGCAATCCAACCAACTCCTCAAAGGATATAGGATTGCCTGCTCCTCTCATAGAGAGATTCAAAAAAGAAGTGTGAAAATTATGAATGGTCATGACCAATTTCTTATTATCAACTACCTCATCTATATTCACCAGTTGTTCTTTTGGGTCTGTTACCTTAGAAAGGTGATCTGCGACGATGAAATCACCCTCATTCATGGTCAGGTTGTCTAGCTCCCAATCACGTACATGACTCGCACTTCATTACGGGACTGGAACATGGTCATAATGGATCGCTTGACCGAAAAAGCGATCATGGCCATTGCTTGGGCATCACGAGCATCCCACCCTCTTTGATCTTCATTGAGTGGAGGCAACTTTGGTGGAGAACCTGCCACCACTTAAGTTGTAGTTTGGGTCCCTCTTGTTGTTGTTGTTGATGTGGCTGAAGAGGTAGTGGTTGCTAGTGTTGTGAGACGAGGCTCTCGCCCTATAAAATTCTTCCACAGCCCCTTTGATGTGGAAGAATTTCCACTAGCTCCGCCACAATTGGTGGCACAAGGGTTCTAGGGCACCTGCATGGGCGGCTCGCCGGGCGGCGGAAACTGGAAGAGGCTCACATGGTGGCAGGGGCTTTGATACCAGATGTTGGAGATTAGGATTAAACACAAGGTTTACAAGAGTTATTAGCAAGAGGGCATTAGATGAACTGAAATGATTAGGCATACTCATAACATTATAATGATGGCCTTTACAAGGTGTGTATATGCTGCCACCACATATACCACATTTCAAATCTATGATGCCAAGTGTCCTCTTAAGAGGATCTTATGTAAGCAATGATGTATGTAGGTGACACCCTTAGACCCTTAACCCTCCCAAAAACGATGCCGTCTCTATAAGCTTCCCCAATCTGTCATGGTACACCCTCGCATGGGTATCATTCATTTTTTGAAGCTTCAAGCTTACTTTTTCGTAGACCTAAACCATGGAAATAAAATAAAGCTTGAAGTTTATCTGATTAAAAACAAAGGACACCAAGTCTTTGATGGCCTTTTTCTATTCAGCAAATTTTTAAAAAAGATTGTAAAAGGCTGAGATTGGGCTAGAGCTATCCCAAATAGTGTTGGTGTCAAAAGTAAATTGTAAACCTTCATAACAAAGGACCTGAAGTCACATTGAAAGGAATTATAAAACTACTGAACGGAAATAAGAAAAAATTCCAATCTATATGATGGCAAAAGAATTGTACCTCAAGTAATTGCTCGCATTCTAGTCCACCAATAGATTTATAAACCTGAAATCTCAAAGGAAGAAGTAGATTAAATATCAACAAAATTTACCAAGCAAATAAGGGCCAAAAAAACATATGAGAATATTTACAGCAACCACCTTTGTAGATGCCTGTGTTGTGAAAACAGCTGTGCAGCATGAGCCAACTTTCACTTTAATGTAAACAGAATCACCCTGCCCAATTTATATACTTTCAAAACTTGGCATGTTGAGTACTAATCACACAATAATTAAGCTTATCTAGATTGATAGTGTACCGAAACAAAGCCTCCACCATAAGACAATGCATAAATCCAAACCACGTCTACGGATGGAGCAATCTGCCAATCATCCAATATCAAAACCATACACTATTAAGTTTTTACTACATCTGTTACACCAAAGAACAGCTAGAAATTGTAAGGTGCAAGTTGCCAACCATATACCTTATTGGGCACAAGAAATCTGAGAGGATATTTTGAAAATAATCGTGTAGTGACAGATTTTCCTGCCACATGTTCAACTTCTATGCATCCGGTAAGTTCCTTGTTTGCAAAAAGAGAGCGATCGTCCATCATTGACTCTGCAATCATAAAAATACACAAATGATACTTTGCATAAAATGTGACATTGATTTCGATGCAGACCATTAGTTGGTCCCTATAAAAAAAACCTGCCTTTAAGACACTAGTATGGCATACTTCGCAAAAAAATTGTTTTGTTTCATTCCCTGAAAAGATTATTTACTCACAAGGTGGCATGAATGACCATCACAAAGCTTGGAAGCACTACAAAGACAAAGGGAAAGCGCTTGGGCAATAGACAATGGCCCCTTCATCAAGATAAAAGCATGTTGTAGACCTCTTTTTATACAGCTTGTGAAAGCCAACACAATGGCATGTCTACATCTTCCATATACAAAGGTGCAATACATGGTGGGTTCATAACCCCTAGGTTAAAGATCCAAAACCTTGCTCTTATACACACTTACCCTTAAGAAGATTGTATTATTCACACACAAAAATTTAATAAACAACCTACTGCTAAAAACCAATCATGCCATTCACATCCAGATGTAAGTACGCTCCATAATTGCAAATTTCCACACATACATGCAGTGCTATAACGGCTCAAAAGGGTATATAGAATACAAACCATTTCCTACAATGATTATATACCTTTGATTGGGAACTATCAAGCCTAGAGTTAAACCTCAAGGAATCTGCCTTTAACTGTTTCTTCTTTTTCCTTTATGCCCGGTTATGTTAACATTTTCAGGCACATGGCTGCAATCTCAGCTCTTTCTCCTTACTACTAACTAGAGTCAAGAAGAATGATCTTGACCATAGAATTCCCCCTAGCAGGAAGTGGCAGGCCCATTTTGGTGGAGAGGAAATTATATCCCCCTTGCGCGACCTACATTGATGCATGGACTCTTCCCCCTATGGATATAAAAGTGGTATCTCTCAGACTTTTTTTCCTTAAGTAGATCCATTTGTAGTCACAATATTGGATGTTTTTTTTACATGTCCGCCCAAAGGCATCTAGAACTTGTGGTTGTGGCCACAACAAAAATGGGTGGCTAGCAGGGGGACCTCCCTCGTTTGAGTTCCAAACCCAAGGTAGACAATCTACGAGTGTGTGTTCACTCTTGGTTGAACAAGTGGGGCAACGCACTTTGCATCCATCTGTTACTTGATAACTGGAAGATCCTGTGGGTAGGTCGTCTCCTTAAGGGGAAAACCTTGACCTAGTGAAAGGGACCTCTGGCAGAACCCCATTACTTGGACAGATTTTAAGAGTCTCTTTCGGGCTGGATTTGTTCAAGACGCAGATAAGTTTGGTGTTCTCAGCAAACTCTTGACTTAGAGATGCATAATGTGTCTTTCCACACTTGCGTGCAAAAACTCCATGATGAAACCACACATGTGGATTCTTTTTTTTCTTTTTTTTCCAGAAAGAGACTTCTATTAAGTATGAGAAAAACATACAACAATCACAGCTATAAGCCGGAAAAGAATAGAATCACCCCAATATGTAAGGTGATTTCAACCACTGAGGAGCATCATGATGCCATGTAAGACCTGTGGTCCTCAAGGAAAAGGAGATGCCATGGTCCCATTCCCGCATAAATGTCACACGCTTCGCCTGCGCAAAATGAGAGGGCCCCTGAATGCGAGCCCAAGTAGCCATAAGAGTATGGATGATATCACCCCATATAGTACTAATGCACTGAGACCCAAAAATCTGGACACCCTCAGTAGCCTCCGTGCATCTAGCTCTCCACATCTGCCATGCTGTAATACTAGCAATAATCTCCCAACTGGTGTCAATCCTCTGTCTAGGGAGTGTATAACCAGAGTGAGAAACATCCTGCAATAAACCATGTTGGGCAATTCCTCTACGAATGAAAATAGCAGAATCTGTACCACTACCCTCATAAAAAAGCTGCGGACTGGACTGGGAGAGCCAAGCAAATGCCCTCCAAGTCACATGCATGGCTCGGCTACTCAATTTGCCCATAAGTTAGGCTACAGCCCCAAATCTGCTATGCAATGCTGCATCCCCATAAACAATGTTGTACGGTCTCAAAATCCGCCGCACACCTAGGACAGGAAGGTGCTACACTGAAAACTGATCTCCACTGATTGGTGGGGAGACCACCATGCAAGAATAACCAAAAGAAATGAGAGATCTGGCTCCTTCTGTATGAGTGCCAAAGTCTATGCCAATATCTGCGCTGTATCACCGGAGAAATATCATAAATGAGGCCTGAGAGTAGGGATCCTATGCATCTGTCGAGTGAGGAGAAGCCTAGCATTCTGGACAGTGAAACTGAAAAAAGGAAGGCTTTTCAAAGGATCAAAGGCATCAATCCACTCCTACTCTCTTGGATCCCACTGAAGATATCTGATAGGACTTCCACCATATAACCACAAACAAAGTGCCATGAGAAGGGTCAATGAACCAGTGCTTCCCCGAGCGACCAACAATCCTCACTGAACTAAGCCTAGTATCTGGGATGATCTCCCCCATACTACATCTCCTCAATCTCGCACCAGGCATGATAGAGTAAATGAGGCAATCTGTATCCTCCTGGCCCGGGAGAGCAATGACTTGCAGAGGTATGCCTATCCTCGAAAAAACTCCCAGCCAACTCGGATGATAGTCTCCGTGAAAGGTCCCAAAGGCCACTCATGCGGAATAGCTCCATCAATCTGATCAATACGAATGCGAGAGCCCCTAAGATGCTGAATGGATGCAGCTCTCCAATCCTCCGGAAGACTCTTAAAGGTCTTCCAAGCAAGAACTGTGTATGCACATCTCTCCCATCCTGACCACCACTGCATATAACGAGATGCACCAAGTGACCGACCAGCCTCATCCCTAATGAACTCGTTCCACATAATAGGTTGTCGGTCAGCCTCGTCCAAAGACCTAGGAAGCCTTTGTCGCAAAAAATATCTCATGCTTCTCCATGCTCTAACAATGGCTGCAATAAGAGGGGAAGATGGTGCCCTAATATCAGCCTCTGTGAACAAAAAACGTGTGCTAGGCATCCAGTCTCTCCCGACCCTGGGTGTACATCTGGAAATCTGAAACAAGAAAAAATCCTTCCAAGGCTCAATGCCTGGTAGGAAACCTTTGACCACAAGTTTGCAAAGCAACGCCCTGCACTGAACATCCGGATCAATAATATTCAAGCCCCACTCTCTTTTGGGCTGAAGGAGTTAGGATCCATCGGACAAAAAATTGGACGACACTCGGTCATCCCAAATGCCTACAGGAGCTGCTGTAAATATCTGTACTCGCTAAGAAACACTCCATCAAAAGATTCATAGACCTCCATTCCAAGAAAGTAGTGGAGAAGTCCTAAATCAGTCATCTCAAAGGTGAGAGCTAAATCTAACCAAAGCTGTTCAATCTTAGCAAGATGTGAGACAGTGATCAATAAATCATCACATATAAGACAATCAAGTAGAGCAAAGCATCCTCAGCAAAGACATAGAGATTACTATCTGCAAAGCATCTCTGGAATCCAAGGGAAAGAAAGAATGCATCAAACTTATCATACCACCTGTTTCAAACCATAAAGGACTTTCTGCAATCTGTACACCTTACCCTCATGTCTAGGAACTTGAAAACCTTGAGGTTATTCAACATACACCTCCTCATGTAAGTCACCATTAAGAAAGACACACTTGACATCCATTTGGTAAACCGACCACTACTCATGAGCAGAAAGAGCAAGAACTGTCCGAATGGTGGTGAATCTGGCTGTAGGAGCAAAAGTTTCCTCATAATCCACACCCTCAATCTGAGAGTACCCCTGTGCAACCAATTTGGCTTTGTGTTTTTCTAGAGATCCATTAGCATGAAACTTGGTCTTAAAGACCCACTTGACTCCAATAACCTGTCGATGCAGAGACCAGTTGTAACTATTTGGTCCTCCTAGCTCTATTTCACATGATGAAATCCATGCCCGGACACCAGACAGGTGGCAGAAGACATGGGAACAAGGTCCATAAGAATTAATTAAGAAAAAGCACCATTCTTGGTCAAAAATCAAGGAAAAAGCAAAAAGTCCAACACGGTTGACCGCAAGCCAAGGGCACCATTGGAAAGAGGAGACTGAGCCGAACCAAAAAGCTAAAAGACGATTTCTCAAAAAGCAACTCTAAGGCCAAAAAGCAAGGCCTTAAAACCAGAAAAGCAAAGCACCAAAAGTTGAGTAATATTTTATTAATAAAAGTAAAAAGAGAAAAGCAAAAGTATGAAGGCTTTTTGGCAAAAAGCACGGTCTCTTACAAGTATAAAAAGGATTGGACTTCTCTTGTAGTACCATGAACGAGATGATTGAAGATTGAAGGACATTGTGGAGTATGTGTGGACATCATTATGATCATGAAGAGCTTCTTCTTTACCATCAACACCTTCTCCAACATGCTTTTTAGATGTATGGTCATCCCTAGACTTGTATGGGCATATGCATGGGCGATATGGACGCGTGTACGGAGCTGTACGGACAAATATTTCAAAAACCCTAAAACTGCTCCAAAAATCCCAAAAAACTGCTTTTTGGATGTTTTTATCGCCCAAAAACCATTAAAACAGGTTTTATATCAATTTTCTTGCGAGAAAGAGCTTATCCATGGTTTTCTTCATGGACAAGGCTATAGGAGTTGTGGAGATTACTCATGGGATGAGCGAGTGTTTCTTGGACTTGGACATATAGATTGGACATGGAATATGAAGCTTGGACATAAACATGGAACCTGGACATATAGGTTGGGCATGAAGCTTGACATGAACATGGAACCTGGACATATAGGTTCGGCATGAAGCTTGACATGAACATGGAACTTGGTTATGAACCTTGCACTTGGATTTGGACTTGGACTTGGATTTGGATTTGGATTCATTGGATTTAGATTTGGATATTTGGATTTGGTAATGCCCCGGTGACAGATACTTGTGTGTCATTCCCGTGGTGTGCTTGACATCAGACATCTTGTACGTCGACATCGACATCGACCTGGATATCCTACATCGGCATATTTGTTTCTTTTGTATTCATTGATTGTATTGATCCTAGCCAGCGTGCCCGTGGATTCTTCTTGAATAAATTCCTGAAAGGGGGCGGGGCCTGTTCTCCGCTCAATGTGGTGTACTGTGCAAGATTCCCATTCCCTTTTCTCTCTCCCCCCTCTATTTATATTTGTATCTCTTGGACATGTGGTTGAGTCTGTAACTGCACGCCCCGCTGGGCTTACAGTGGTATAAAACTTCTCTTGTAGTACCATGAACAAGATCATTGAAGATTAAAGGAGATTGTGAAGTGTGTGTGGGTATCATTATGATCATGGAGAGCTTCTTCTTCGCCATCAACACCTTCTCCAACTTGCTTTCAGATGTACGGTTAGCCCTAGGCTTGTATGGACATATGCATGGGCAATACGGACGCATGTACGAACATGCACGGACAGAAATTTCAAAAACCCTAAAACTATTCCAAAAACCCTAAAAGCTGCTTTTTGGAGGTTTTTATCGCCCAAAAACCATTAAAACAGGTTTTATATCAGTTTTCTTGCCAGAAAGAGCTTCTCTAGGGTTTTCATCATCGACAAGGCTATAGGAATTGTGGAGATTATTCATGGGATGAGCAAGTGGATTTAGAGCTTGGACATGGAACATGTCACCATTTGGCCACCCGAATGGTTCACTCTTGCTTTCACACTGTGTACATATTGGATTGGTGTCCATGGCCTATGGAATGTGCCTATGCATGTGATTGACACGTGTCATGCTGTATAGTTGGATATGATATTCCGCTGGGACTTGATGTTATCATGCCCGAAATATCTGGAGGACTTGGCTTTCCGCTGGGACTTGTGCCTTTGTGTACATGCCCGGAAACGCCTGGAGGATTGGCATTCCACTGGGTCTGGTATCGCATATACTTGCCTGGAAACACCTGGTCTTATATGGTTTCATGAACGGAAATTGCTCATGCCAATGCTGCATTGCATAGCATCTTTATGTGCTTGCTTGCAATTGAAATTGCATGCTGTTTTCATGCTTGCTTGACCAATCTGTAGTTCCGGGTAAGGGGACGCCCGCCCGTAAACCGTGCGTGTGAAACTGTCTGCTGACATGGTTGTGTGGCATGTGAACAGGTGGTAAGTATTACCCAATCTAGGCTCAAATAGCCCTTAGGACTTAGCCAATATTTATAAGTGAGTGCGTTCCCACTTCATTAAAGTTTGGGCGCCCAAAAGTCACTTATAAATTATGACCGCTTCCAAGTTCACACTCACTGAAGTCCCGAGGCAGACAAGACTCAATGTCCAGGACCTGATCCTCTCTTTTTACTCATAAATGGGCATCTCTCCATGTCCTCTCACTTGATTGGACCCCAATTCACTTACTTATTAAGAGAAAATTCGTGTTTTCTCTTCATGAGGATTTTTGGAGGCTGAAAACTCTGTTTTTCCACCATTTTTCTCCATTTCCAAGCTCTCCATAGCCATACCCAACTTGCTAGGGTGTTTTCCAAGCTTCCAAGAGTGTTTCCAAGTGCTAATCACTCTCCTACTCACTCCCAATGACTGAAATTCAGCAAAACAGCTCTCATTTTTGCTGTAATTTCTGGTCTTTTTGCTGAAAACCCTAATTTCAGCCTTCCTTTCTCAAGTTGAACCATAGGGGAAGCTTTCCCAGGGTTCCCTTCATCCTCTTGAAGACTTTTGTCGCAAAGGATTATGGCAAATCGAAGATATCAACACTTCTAAAGCTTCCAACGCGAAGGCTTCTGCTTGCAACAACTTCTATGAAGACTGGTAAGCTAATTGGACAATGTGTTGTCATTACTTATTCAGTAGAAGGACAAGACTCCTTGTTTAGCCGCCCTGTGTAGTATTTCTCTTGTCCTATGTGCTCTTGAAGATGTTGCTACCTTGCTTGGTAGAACATAGAGCCAATGGTAGAGAATATGGGCACTGAAGTCCGGCCGGCCATCAAGGCAGCTCCTTGGTGATCTACATCGACATACCATTGTTTTCTAAATGCTGAATTTCATATGCATTGGCATGGAGGATTTGGCAATGGATGCCCGTAAAGCTATGTATTGAATTTCTCCAATAGTAATATAATTTACTCAAGGGAGGGGTCCGCCGTTTCGGCTCATTGTGTGTCTCTTGTCAATTCAGCAATTTACTTCTTGTATATGAGCAAGTGTCCTTCAAATCTTAGTGTATTTAAGTGTATTGATTAGCATTGTGTTCAACCAAGTTATATTGGTATCAGAGCATACGGTTCTCTTTCACTTCTATCGTGAGAGACGATCACCGTGAACACTAGCTATCTCTACACTTAGAACATTATGAACAGCCATACAATGAATGTTGGAGATGCTAATACAAGAGGCAGGGACAATGAAATGCATGCCTCCAATGCTTTACAAAATGAGCAAACTCATGTGGTGTACAATAGGGAACATGAATATGTGGGACAGCCGTCCCATGGCAAAGAGAAGATGCAAGAAGAAGAGTCCATAGTCTTGAGGGCTGAACTTACTCGTATGCAGGCTCTTCTCCATGCACAACAAGAAAAATTGAATCTCTATCGCCGCAAGGATCCATTGGTACATGATCGTTTGAAGGCCAAGAAAGCTGAATCTTATATGGATCATGCAATGGCAATGATTGCTCAAGAGTTGCACATGCAACCGAGGGATGCAACACGTGCATACTTTGCTCGTACCAAGGATGCCTATGCAGAAAAGGCAACCATCCCACATGTCTTGGAATCCCCACTGGTGTCCGAACAAGAACTTATGTCTAAGAGGATAAATCTCCATGCTATGGGAGAGGAACAATCAGTGACTTCACGCCATGCAGGAATACCTCATGTAGCCCGTGAAGGATACAATGTTTATGGCAGTGGTCAAAATGTATGTCAAATGCCATTGCCGGCTGAAAATGTGCATGCACAACACATGCAACATGGACTACAATTTTCTGTTGGTGCAGGTATTCCGCGTATGTCTCATGCCACTCATGCCTTCGAGTGTGCTCGTGAGGGAGAATGCATTTTGAGGGACCAGCCATGCCTCATGCTTACAGGGCACATGTATCTATGCCTTATGCATCACCTTTTGGTCCAAAAATGATGCCAGTCTCAATGGACAAACATGGGGGAAAACATGTTGAGATGCACACACATGCATCAAAGTCTCGTGACTTCAAAGCCGGAGACAAATCTGTGAAGTTTGACACATATCATGGGGAATATGATGCATCAAAGGCACTTGCTTTTATTGCCCAATTTGATATTGCTTTCAGTGATGAGGATTTCACTCAGAAATCCATGATCCGGCATGTACACATGTTCATGAAAGGCACTGCTGCCCATTGGTGACTCACGGAGAAGCTCTCACCGAATCCTGTTAGATCATGGGCAGAGTTCAAGGAGAGGTTCTATGCTCAATTCTTGCCTCCCAATGCATTGAATGAGATAACAATGAAGTGGGATTGGGTAAAGCAAAATGAGGGGGAATCGGTAAATGCATATGTACAAAAGTTTTGGAAAGAGCTTTTGGAGGTGTCTCCATTTATGCATGTCACCGAGGCGAAAAGGAAGAGAAGGTTTCAATCGGGATTGCAACCCGTGTACAAAGCGGGATTACAAATGTATCCTGGTCATACCTTACACCAATTAATCGCAGCCGCCACCGCCACCGAGCAATTGGAACTCAAATTGAGTCGATCCAATAAGGCTAAACCCTCATTTCAAGGCAAAGAGAGGTTTGTCCAAAACCTGCAAAATGATGGACAGGCACCTAAAAGGGACCAAAACCAAGCCAAATTAGGTCCAAAAGCTGAAAATAAGTTTGCTAAAAAGCGCCCTTATAAGCCGGCAAACTTTGGTCTTAGTGCTGAGAAGAAGGAGCAATATATGTGTGAAGGCAAATGCTTTACTTGTGGCAGCACTGAGCACATGGCAAGAGCATGCCCAAATAAGAAGAACAAAGCTGAAAATGCTAATGTACCGAAACCCAAGGTACATATGGTTCCTGATGTGCAAGGGGATACAATGCATGATAGCAAAGATAGGGTTGTATGCAAAGCTTGGGGACAACTCAAGAATCAGCCCGCTTTGTTTATGTTTGATGATTGTGCAACAGAGAATTTCATATCCACTCAGATGCCAGCTGCTTTGGGTATTGAAGTGGAGGACATGGGTCCTCAAATTGAAGCACGGGCTGCCTTTGTTGGTGGAGAAGTGCAGGTCATGCCTATTTTTGGCAAGTTACGCATACACATTCAAGGCTATGTGGATCATGAGGATTTTCTTGTGGCGCCTTTGAATAGCTATGATGTATTGCTTGGAAAGCCTTGGCATACACGTATTGATCCGTGCAAGGCTTACAAAACTAACAGGATCACCTTCATGCATAAAGGCCGAGAACATGTAATTGATGCTGGTGAAGAGGGTGATACCATTCCCCTTGTATCTCATGTACAAATTAAGAAAGTAACGAAAAAGAGTATTTTTGCGTACTTGATTTTTGTACGAGATCCTGTTGAGGAAAATAATGTACATGTAAACACTCTTTGTAATGATAGGCTGAAATTTTTGCAAGAGCACAATGATTGTTTTGCTGATGAGTTACCAAATGAGTTACCACCTGTACGACCGGAAGATCATCGCATTGATCTTGTGCCGGGTAGCTCACCACCTAATAGGCCAGCCTATCGTGTAAGTGCATCCCAAAAAGAGGAGATCATGAAGCAAGTAAATGAGCTTCTTGTTGGGTTTTATGCTATGTATGCACCCATGGGAGTGCTAGTGATCATCAGTAGATTACTGGGGCACTTTTTACTTCAATTAGTGGAGGTTTTTTTCCCTAGTTTAGCTTAGTTTCACTTATAGCGGTTTATGAGTGGTTTGGTCCACCTGGCACAGTTTATGGCCGGACCATGTGAACACATTTTAGGTCACATCTTTTATATGTGGCTATTGTACTCTTTTTAGATTCATCAATATATGAGCAAACGTGTTCCTCTCTCTCTCTCTCACGCTTCCTGTTGGTGTGCCTTCCAAAACCCTAACCCTAACAACTCTTTCCTACACTTTGGTATCAGAGCCAAGTTCGCCTGCCCTGTCCGTACAGCTCGCCATTAGCTGCCCGTACAGGCCCTCGCCATCAGCTGTCTGCTGCAGCCACCTATCTGCCCGATCTCCAGCCCACGTACAGTCCTGCACAGACAGCCGTACAGTCCTGCTGTCTGTCCATACAGGCGCCGGCTGTTCCGTACAGCTATTCCGTACAAACGTCATACTACTGCCCGCCGTACAACTCTGCCCGTACAGCCTGGTTGCTGTTCTATACAGTCTGTACAACGTACAGTCTGCTCCGTACAGCAGACAGCAAACGACCAGCACCTGCAAAATCACACGGGTAAAATTTAAAGCTTTACATGTTTTGAAATTTGGGTGTTTTTTTTGTGAAAGTTTTTCTGGCAGATACAGAGAGGTTTTCTTGCAAAGAAACTCTACAGGCTTTTGCAAGGCTTTGGGTGCAGAAATTTTGGGCATTTTTGGGCATTTTGGCACTGTGTGAGCCACTTTTGTTGTTCTACTCAGTCAGTGGTGCATTGTTTTGCACATTCAGAGGA
The DNA here is from genome assembly GCF_041138505.1 of Cibotium barometz. Lineage (NCBI taxonomy): Eukaryota > Viridiplantae > Streptophyta > Polypodiopsida > Cyatheales > Cibotiaceae > Cibotium > Cibotium barometz. Next base: position 50,002,323 of record NC_141060.1, read on the forward strand.
TTGAGAGTGCAAGCATATTTGGGTCAGTTGTACTCAGTGGAGTACAATTGCTTTTAGGGTTGTTGTTTTTGGGTTTTTTGATACACAGGTACAACATTGTGCACTGGCATAATGGCAGATCAACAGCAGAGTGATGTGTTCACGTACTTGTCTAAGGAAGACAAGCTGGATGGCACGAATTACTCCTTGTGGAGTTTCATGTTGAGAAATGTGCTCGTGACAAAAGGTCTTTGGGATTTTGTTAGTGGTGATGAACCACGTCCAGGTCCATTGACTCCAGAGACTCCTCCTCAAGGGGGTGCTCGTGGAAGAGGACAACAGGCACAGGCACCGGTTCAGCCACAGTCTGTTTAAAGAACAAATGCCCAGAAGACATGGGATGCCAAAGATGCACAAACCTTATCACTTATTGCATTGTCAGTACATAGGTCTATTATACCTAATATTCGTCCAGCTGGAAGAACATGAACATGAACACAAGTGCTGAACAAGCACTTGTGACAGGTCAAAAAGGGAAAGGCAAGTTTCAGCCAAAGAGTTCAAATCAGAATTCAGGTGATGGTGGTTCATCTCAAGATACCAAGAAAGGCGATGGACAGCCCAAGAAGAAGGGCAAATGCCATTACTGTAAGAAGCCAGGTCACTACATCAAACAGTGTAGGAAGAGGATTGCCAAAGAGAAGGAGTCGTCTGGGATGTCTATAAAAGATGCATCTAAAGCTCCTCCGGAGACTGCTTCCTTTGTTGTAGACAGGGATTACTGTTTCTACACATGCAGTTATGATGCCTCTTGGTCTTCACAGGCACTCAGTGTACTGAGCATGCATGTACTTGGTATTTTGATAGTGGTGCTTCAAAGCATATTACATCTCGCAGGGATTTGTTTTGCAATGTATGCCCTGCCCCTGTTGGCAAGTCCGTTCAGTGTGCCAATAATGCTTCATATCCAGTTCGTGGCATTCGGGAGATTTGATGGCTCTATTCTTCGCCTTACAGATGCCTTATATGTACCAGGGATAAAGAAGAATCTGTTGTCCATTTCTTCTTTAGCACAGTGTGGTATGCAAGTCAACTTTGATGATGACAAATGCATGGTCAAAGACAAAGCTAATGCTTTGACCTTGATGCTTACTGGTACATTATGTCATGGACTCTATCAGTTGGATGCATTTCAGCCAGTGGATCAATCCGCTTATCATGCATTCACTCTTACTCCAGCTATGGTTGATGCAGAGTTATGGCATGCTCGCATGGGGCATGTAAATTTTGGTAGTCTTATGCTTATGCAGCGACATAACATGTTGGCAGACCTACCTCTTATGGAGAAGCCTCCAGATCACATATGTGAAGGATGTATTTTGGGAAAAATGCATCGGTTTTCCTTTCCACGTGATCAGGCTCTACGAGCAACTACAAAGTTGCAGCTTATACACAGTGATCTTTGTGGTCCCATGCAGACGAAGTCATTAGGAGGTTGCTTCTATTTTGCTACATTTATTGATGACTTCTCTCGTATATGCTGGGTCTATTCGTTGACACGGAAATCACAGGTATATGATGCATTTTTGGCCTTTGTAGCATTTGCTGAAACAGAGTCAGGATGCAAGGTTAAAACCCTCCGTTCTGACCGAGGGAGGGAATATGTGTCACACATGTTGAATTCCTTTCTTGAGAGTAGAGGTATCAAGCATCAGTATACTACTGCTTATACTCCACAGCAAAATGGGGTTGCAGAAAGGAAGAGTCGATCACTCATGGAGATGGCCAGATGTATGTTAAAGGCAAAGAAGCTACCACATGTCTTTTGGGTGGAAGCTGTTATGTGTGCTTGTCATATTTTGAATCGATGTCCCACAAAGGCATTGGTTTCCATTACTCCTTTTGAGGCTTGGCATGGCCGCAAGCCTTCGGTATCACACTTTCGTACTTTTGGGTGTCTTGCATATGCACACATACCCAAAGAGTTGAGGAGGAAGTTGGATGATAAAGCCATGTATTTTTGTTGGGTACAGCCATGAGAGCAAGGGCTACCGGTTATATGACCCACTGTCCAAGAAGATATTCACTAGTCGGGATGTGATTTTTGATGAAAAATCAGAATTATCCATGGTTAGTTATGATGCAAATCAGGCTGAAAATGATGTGTTTGAAGATCTACTACCTATGGAGTTTCATTCCACAGTTGGTGATCCAACCCATGAGGGTGCAAGGCAGCCAGCTAACAATAAAGGTGGTGCAGAAATTCAGCAGGAGATTGAGCCAGAAGTTGAGCCAAATATGGGGCAACAGGCTCCACAGGTCAGACATATACCTAGATGGTATTTGAGGACATTACAAGACAGCCATCTAGATGCTCCTCTTGCTGGCCGTACTCGTAGGGAGACACGGACCAATGAGCATGCACACATCATGGATTTAAATATGGTTATGGCAGCTAGTTTACAGGATGATGATGAGCCTGATTCATTTGTGGATGCACGAGACAATGTGCATTGGAACAAAGCCATGCAGGATGAGCTTGATTCTATTAAAAAGAATCAAACATGGGATTTGGTTGATCTGCCCAAAGGCAAGAAAGCCATTGGTACTAAGTGGGTCTATAAGTTAAAAAGACATGCAGATGGATCCATTGACAGGTACAAAGCCCGTCTAGTTGCAAAGGGCTATGCACAGAAGAAGGGCATTGATTATGAGGAGACATTTGCTCCTACATCCCGTATGTCGACACTTAGGAGTGTCATTGCATTGGCTGCACATCGTGGTTGGGTTGTTCATCAGTTGGACATCAAGACTGCTTTCCTACATGGGGACCTCGAGGAGGAAGTTTATGTACATCAGCCCATAGGTTTTGCAGAACATGGTCATGAAGGGAAAGTATGCAGGCTGAAAAAGGCCTTGTATGGTTTGAAACAAGCTCCACGAGCTTGGCATGCAAAGATAGATGCTTTCCTGCTCACTCAAGGCTTTGTGAACAGTCCATCAGAAGCCACTTTGTATGTAAAGAAAGAAGAGAAAGATCTGCTGGTCATCAGTCTTTATGTAGATGATCTTTTGCTCACGGGATCGAATGATGACAAAATTGCAGCTTTTAAAGAGATACTGCAACAACAAACATTTGCCATGTCTGATTTGGGGCTCGTACACTACTATTTGGGCATACAATTTGTGCAGGATAACAGAGGCATTGGGTTGTTGCAATCTCAGTATGTTGCTAAACTTCTGGAGAAGTTCAAATTTCAGGATTGCAAGCCTATCAGCACTCCTATGGAGCCTGGGATGAAACTGTCACTACAAGATGACAGTATTTTATTTGATGCCACTATATATGCTCAGGCTGTTGGGTGCCTTATTTACTTGTGTACTACACGGCCAGATATTCAGTATGCCGTATCTCAGTTAAGCAGATTCATGCACAGCCCGCGATTGTCACATTGGCCAGCTGTGAAGCGTGTATTTCGGTATTTGCAGGGTACCTTGTCTCTTGGATTGCTTTATCCTGAGGGGAGTGACATGCAGCTATATGCTTACAGCGATTTAGATTGGGCTGGTGATTTTGATACCAGACATTCCACTAGTGGAAATTGTTTCACAGTGGCCACTTCGTCTTGTGAGGCAGAGTACAGAGCATCCTACACTACTATCGTTGAGTGTGTATGGCTGCGTCGTCTTATGACTGATATGGATATTTCAGTGGAGGAGCCTACACCTATCTATACTGATAGTCCGAGTGCCATTGCCGTGGCCAGGAATCCTGTGTTTCATGCTCGCACGAAACACATTGAGATTCACTATCACTTTGTTCGGGAGAAACTCCATGCAGGTGATATCAGTCTGATTTACTACCCTACAAATCAGAATGTGGCAGACATCTTCACCAAGGCACTACCACGTCCGAAATTCGAAGCATTCCGCACTGCTTTGAATTTGTTTCCTTTTGGTGGATGATGTACAGTGATCACATATCACTCCAGGGGGGTTTGTTGGGTTTTATGCTGTGTATGCACCCAGGGGAGTGCTAGTGATCATCAGTAGGTTACTGGGGCACTTTTTACTTCAGTTAGTGGAGGTTTTTTCCCCCAGTTTAGCTTAGTTTCACTTATAGCGGTTTATAAGTGGTTTGGTCCACCTGGCACAGTTTATGGCCGGACCATGTGAACACACTTTAGGTCACATCTTTTATATGTGGCTATTGTACTCTTTTTAGATTCATCAATATATAAGCAAACGTGTTTCTCTCTCTCTCTCTCTCACGCTTCCTGTTGGTGTGCCTTCCAAAACTCTAACCCTAACAACTCTTTCCTACACTTCTTGAGAAGGGTTTGGTCCAACCAAGCTCTTCCCCATATTGTTCACCCGTCCTCTTAGTTCAAAAGAAGGATGGATCCTTTCGTATGTGTGTGGATTATAGAGCTTTGAATAAGCTTACCATCAAGAATCGGTTTCCGATTCCAAGCATAGACGACATCCTTGACAAGTTGGATGGATCGGCATGCTTTAGCCGAATTGATCTCAAGAGTGGATATCATCAAGTGCGTGTAGTGCCTGAGGATGTACACAAAACTGCTTTCAGGACAGCATTTGGGCTTTATGAGTATCTTGTTATGCCTTTTGGTCTTACAAATGCCCCGGCTACATTCAATAGAACGATGGATCGCATATTCCGTGGGTATAGGAAATTTACAGGTGTCTTCTTTGATGACATCCTAGTCTTCTCGATGACCGAAGAAGAGCATAAAGCTCATTTGACTATTGTTTTTTAAGAGCTCCATAAGCATAAACTCTTCATAAATGCAAAGAAGAGTGAGTTCTTCTTGTCAGAGATACATTATCTTGGGCATATTGTGTCCAAAGATGGAGTGCGGATGGATCCTGCAAAGATTGATGCAATTCGGAATTGGCCCAAATTGAGTTCGGTGCATGAGATCCGTAGTTTTCTTGGATTATGCTCTTACTACCCCGCAGGTTCATTCGGCACTTTGCATGGATTGCTTCTCCTTTGCATGATTTGACAAAGAAGAAGGCCGTGTTCAAATGGACTAATGTAGAGAAAGATGCATTCCTCAAATTGAAAGCAACACGGTAATGATGCAATTTGGACAATTGTGGACAGGTTTAGCAAGTAAGCTCATTTCTTGCCGGTCAAAAAGACCATCAAAGCTGAGTATATGGTTAAAATATATCTTGCACAAGTGTTCAAACATCATGGAATGCCGAAGTCCATTGTGGGGGATAGAGATCCCAGGACTACAAGTCTCTTTTGGCGGGCCTTATTTGATAATATGGACACCAAATTGGACTTCTCATCAGCTTATCACCCTCAAACCGATGGGCAAAGTGAGGCTGCAAATTCAGCCGTGTTGGATCTCTTGAAATGTTATGTGGCGGATCAGAAGTCTTCTTGGGAGAAGTACTTACCGCTTGTGGAATTTGCATACAACAACACAGTGCATGCATCTACAGGAAAGGCCCCGTTTGAGATTGTTTATGGTAAGGTGGTTTTGCCACCCATCCTTCGCACAAAGGATGAGATATTTCCAGCTGATGAGTATGTAAGAGACTTGGATATTGCTTTTGCTCAGGTGCGGACAGCCATTGCAAGGTCAAAAGACAAGCATAAAAAGGCTGCCGACAAGCATAGAAGGCAATTGGATGTTAAAGAGAATGATTGGGTATTGCTGAAATTTGAGAAAGCAAGACTTGCAAAGAGGCCTGGCAAAGAGGGTGCATATCCTAAGCTTGCAACCAGGTACTATGAACCTTTTCAAGTGATAGAGAGGATCAATGAAGTGGCTTTCAGATTGGCATTACCTAGTCATTGGCACATACACAATGCTTTTCATGTGAGTCTCCTTCGCAAGTATGTAGGGCCAGAGCCCAGTGAAATGGACATTGAGGATCCACCAGAAGTGGATGAGCTTGAGGAGATCTTGCAGCCAGAGCAGATTGTGTATCACAAGGAACGCAAGCTTGCTGCAGGCAAAGTTGTGAGGCGCTACCTTGTAAAGTTTAAGAACTATCTTCCCATTGATGCTAAATGGCTAGATGAAGAGTTCTTCAAAGATTGCCCGCATGTGCTTCAAACATATTTGGATGTTGCGGACAACTGTTTAGAAGCGGGGGGGAATGTCACCATTTGGCCACCCGAATGGTTCACTCTTGCTTTCACACTATGTACATATTGGATTGGTGTCCATGGCCTATGGAATGTGCCTATGCATGTGATTGACACATGTCATGCTGTATAGTTGGATATGATATTCCGCTGGGACTTGACGTTATCATGCCCGGAATATCTGGAGAACTTGGCTTTCCGCTGGGACTTGTGCCTTTGTGTACATGCCCGGAAATGCGTAGAGGATTGGCTTTCCATTGGGTCTGGTATCGCATATACTTGCCTGGAAACGCCTGGTCTTATATGGTTTCATGAACGGAAATTGCTCATGCCAATGCTGCATTGCATAGCATCTTTATGTGCTTGCTTGCAATTGAAATTGCATGCTGTTTTCATGCTTGCTTGACCAATGTGTAGTTCCGGGTAAGGGGACGCCCGCCCGTGAACCGTGCGTGTGAAACTGTCTGCTGACATGGTTGTGTGGCATGTGAACAGGTGGTAAGTATTACCCAATTTAGGCTCAAATAGCCCTTAGGACTTAGCCAATATTTATAAGTGAGTGCGTTCCCACTTCATTAAAGTTTGGGCGCCCAAAAGTCACTTATAAATTATGACCGCTTCCAAGTTCACACTCACTGAAGTCCCGAGGCGGACAAGACTCAATGTCCAGGGCCTGATCCTACCTTTTTACTCATAAATGGGCATCTCTCCATGTCCTCTCACTTGATTGGACACCAATTCACTTATTAAGAGAAAATTCGTGTTTTCTCTTCATGAGGATTTTTGGAGGCTGAAAACTCTGTTTTTCCACCATTTTTCTCCATTTCCAAGCTCTCCATAGCCATACCCAACTTGCTAGGGTGTTTTCCAAGCTTCCAAGAGTGTTTCCAAGTGCTAATCACTCTCCTACTCACTCCCAATGACTGAAATTCAGCAAAATAGCTCTCATTTTTTCTGTAATTTTTGGTCTTTTTGCTGAAAACCCTAATTTCAGCCTTCCTTTCTCAAGTTGAACCATAGGGGAAGCTTTCCCAGGGTTCCCTTCATCCTCTTGAAGACTTTTGTCGTGAAGGATTGCGGCAAATCATAGATATCAACACTTCTAAAGCTTCCAACACGAAGGCTTCCGCTTGCAACAACTTCCATGAAGACTGGTAAGCTAATTGGACAATGTGTTGTCATTACTTATTCAGTAGAAGGACAAGACTCCTTGTTTAGCCGCCCTGTGTAGCATTTCTCTTGTCCTATGTGCTCTTGAAGATGTTGCTACCTTGCTTGGTAGAACATAGAGCCAATGGTAGAGAATATGGGCACTGAAGTCCGGCCGGCCATCAAGGCAGCTCCTTGGTGATCTACATCGACATACCATTGTTTTCTAAATGCTGAATTTCATATGCATTGGCATGGAGGATTCGGCAATGGATGCCCATGAAGCTATGTATTGAATTTCTCCAACAATAATACAATTTACTGAAGGGAGGGGTCGGCCGTTCCGGCTCATTGTGTGTCTCTTGTCAATTCAGCAATTTACTTCTTGTATATGAGCAAGTGTCCTTCAAATCTTAGTGTATTTAAGTGTATTGAGTAGCATTGTGTTCAACCAAGTTACAGAACATGAAGCTTAGACATGGAAGCTTGAACTTGAACATAGACATGAAGAACTTGGACATAGAGCTTGGACATGAACATGGAACACAGAGCTCAGACATGGAGCTTGGATTTTGGACTAGGATTTGGACTTGGATTTGGATTCACTGGACTTGGGGTCCACTGGATTTGGATATTGGATCTAGTACTAGCCCGGTGAAAGATACTTGTGGGTCGTCCCCTTGGTGTGCTCGACATCAAAGATCTTGTGCGTCGACATCGACATCGACTTGGATATCCTACATCGGCATATTTGTTTGTTTTGTATTCATTGATTGTATTGATCCTGGCCAACGTGCCCGTGGATTGTTCCTGAATAAATTCTTGAAAGGGGGCGGGGCCTGTTCCCCGCTCAATGTGGTGTACTGTGCAAGATCCCCATTCCCTTTTCTCTCTTCCCTCTCTCTTTATATTTTTCTCTCTTGGACACGTAGTTGAGTTTGTCACTCCACACCCTGCTGGGCTTACAGTGGTATCGGAGCAGGATTTCTCTTGAAGAAACTTTCTTGGGGTGACAGAGCCATGTCGAGAGCAGAGGGAGACCATGGGCCTCATGAAGGGAGCAACCATGAGGTTGTTACAGAAATTCTTGATGGGAACCACGGCCATGACATCAAAAGAGTACCATGACTTTCAGCAGTTCAGACAATCTCTCAGAGACGAAGAATTTATTTCTTGGAGAACCAAAAGAGAACATGAGCAAAGAAGGGCTCAAATGTTTGCAGATTTCATCAAGGATTGAGCCACTGAAGCCAAAGAAGTCGAAGCTACTAAAGCCTATTTTCAAGTCACCATTGCAGAAGGATCTAGAGCTACCCACTCTATTTATCATGGAGGAGACAAGGAAGCTACTCCTAGGCCTACTCTTTCAGATGCAGTTTCCTCAGGGCAGGTAAAGGAAAGGAAGGCAAAGAAGCCAGAGAGATCGGAAGATCATCAGATTGACATCATGCCAAGAAGTTCGACAAATGGTTTGCAGTGGTGCTTAGCCCATTGCATGTTTCGACAACAAATAAAGCCATGGGATCTTTGTGGACCAAAGCTGAAACAGAAACCTTTTGAAGCATTGAGACTTTATGCTAGCAAAGGACCAGTGTTGGATATTCTAGACCTTTTTTTGTGGTTGAACATGATGAGATTGCATTGGAGCAGTCTTGAACCAAGCAGGCCATATTGTGGCCGATGAATGTCAAGGCCAACAAGGAAGCAGATGCATTATCTCGGAGACCCTTGAGCCATGCGGTTTCTATGGATTACCATATATGGATTTCACTTTGATGAAGGATCCTTATGCTACCAAAGAGGATTTCAAAGATGTTTTGGAACAGATTACAAAATAGAAATTTGGTGACTTTTTATGTCATCAAGAAGGATTTTCTTATGATACAAACCCAGGTCATGTGTAACACAAGGAATTGAGGCCAAAGTAATGGAGGAGTGCCATGCTTCTCCATACATGGAGCATAGAGACACCTTGACTACACTTCAAGCTTTGGAGAGCTATTTTTATTGGCTTAGTATGAGAAAGACATTGAGCTGCTTTATGATTCGAGAATGTTTGTTTTGTCAGAAGGTCAAGTTTGATTGACAAACACCAGCAAGATTATTGCACCCATTGAATGATCTATGGAAGAATATTGCTATGGATTTTATCTTTGGATTGCTAAAGTCAAGGAATGATGGTATATGGCCCTTTTAGGATACCAAGAAGATCAACCATGTATGTCATCAGTTGGACCTTTCAGATCATTGGAAGATATATAATGTTTTCCGTGATACTTTATTGAAACCATGTACAGGTTATCCCCAGAGGAACTTGTTTTGAAGAATCCACCAAGGATGGAAGAGCCAGAACAGATTGTGTTTCATTCTGTGAGAAAAGGAGGAAAGACAATGGTCAAAAAGTTCCTCTTGGAATTCAAGAGGTATTCGCTGTTGGACATGAAATGGATACCAGAGGAGTACTTCTAAGACTATCCAGATATACTTCAAGCTTATGAGCATTGAGGAAGTGGTTGGTCAAGATGTATTTGAAGTACAGATATGGACGTCTTGCGATCAAGACAGATTCAAGAGGGAGGGATCATACCTCTATACTCCTCTTCACTATATATATAATGGACTGGAATTGATCATTTTACTGCTTATAATGGTTATTTGGACATGCTCTAGTTGGGGTGGCAACGATGCTAGAAAGCCCAAGAAGCAAGATTTGTATATGGACGACAACGATGCCAAAACGAGATTTGTATATGGGAGGCAACGATACCAGATGACCCATTGGACGACAACGATATCCGAACGAGATTTATATATGGGAGGCAACAATGCTAGATGACCCATTGGATGGCAACGATGCCAGATATATTGGACTTCGCAGTCGGGCAGTCATTGCGACCAGATGGCCCAGATGACTGTATTGGATTTCGAAGTCAGGTGGTCATTGCAACCAGATGGCCCAAATGACTATATTGGATTTCATAGTCGGGCAGTCAATGTGACCAGATGGCCCAGATGACTATTGATGAACTCTCAGGCAGTCCCAGTGACCAGATGACCTTGAGGAAAAGTCTAAGTGGTCCTAGTGACCAAATGGCTCAGCACAATTTCGATGAAACCAGACAGGACAATCCATGAACAGGAGGATCATTACTTGTGCATTGCATAATGATGTATGTTTGAATTTCTTTGATTTTGTGAGCTGCTTTTGATGTATGGACAATGCTTGAATTTATGGCATGTTATTGATAGTCCACTGGGCTCCAGACTACCTGGCCAATACCTGGAATACCCCATAGACGCAAATGAGGCATACTTGTTTGTTGACTAGCTTGTGTCTAGTTTTTGCAGGAGGTAAGTATGCATTTATTTTGTCTAACACAAGTGACAGACCATGAAGATGTACCATCAAGAACAAAGACATCGGTCAAAGAAAAGGCATTGAGATGTTGCCAGACGAGCAAATGACACCACGGATATGGGGAAAGACCAGATGCACAAGCTCACCGGATGGGACTAGTACCTTGAAACATATGGATGTACTTGATGTACCGTGAAACATATGGATGTACCAAGAATATATGGATGTGCTTGCAACACTTGCAGTCCGCAGTTGAGGACAACTGTGATGTAAGAGGGAGGGAATGTAACTATTTGGCCCTCCTATCTCTATTTCACATAATGAAATCCATGCCCGGACACCAGACAGGTGGAAGAAGACATAGGGACAGGGTCCATAAGATTTGATTAAGAAAAAGCACCATTCGATCAAAAAAGCAAGAAAAAGTAAAAAGTCAAACAAGGTTGACCACGAGTCAAGGGCACCATTGGAAAGAGGAGACTGAGCCGAACCAAAAAACTAAAAGGCGCTTTCTCATAATGCAACTCTAAAGCCAAAAAGCAAGCCTTAAAGCTAGAAAAGCAAAGCACCCAAAGTTGAGTAGTATTTTATTAATAAAAGTAAAAAGAGTAAAAGAAAAGGCAAAAAGAGAAAAGCAAACCAAAAGCATGAAGACTTTTTCGCAAAAAACAGGCATCAATCTCAATCTGAGGAGACGTAGCATCAAGAGAGGCATTAGTACCAGAAACAATACCCCATAGCCGATGATATCGAAGGAGAGTCTTCATCTGTAGTGCCCAATCAAGATAATTGGTTCCATCTAAGATGGATTCCTTGGAAAATTGACAAATGGATGAAGAGATGACAATCGGTGTAGAAGCCATGGAATCCTCCTCTTGAATTCCTTGTCGCGGTGGCGTTGCTCCCCAAAGAGACCAACTGCTTTTGAATGGTTATGAACTCCGTAATAGAACCCATGATGTTAGCAGTATTGGCAATCTTCAAGTTGGAGAGCTGATTCTCCAAGGCTACCTTCTGAGCAGAGTTCTCACGGTGATACATCCTCTAAATGGTATTCCACAATTCTTTTGCAGTTTCCTCTTGAAGATGTAGGAATCCTTCTTCTCTCTAGCAAGTCCCCATTCTTCTTACACCTTGCACCGAATTTCTTCTTGCCTCCAAATTCAGCTTCATTCTCTTCATTGTCAGTCTTCTTAGGCTCTTTGGCATCCTTGAAGTCATTTTTAGATGGCTACCCACCTTTTTGAAAGTTTTGACCAGCCTTGTCTTTCCCCTTTTGCAAACTATTATCAAACTTGGATTGCACCATTACTCTGGCTAGCTGTCATCTCACTAGCAACATCATTGTGTGGTAGCAAGCTTGGTCCCAAGCCCATACTGAGGATGGTGTGGCCACCTATGAGTGAGACCACTTCGTAGCTGACTTGAAAAAGCGGTATTCACCACCTCACTACCTTCATAAACTGGACGATGAGTTTTGAGGCTTGCATCTGAATGCGCAACCCATCATTGAGTTTGCCAATAAGGTCACTAACGAGGCCCTACAGAAATCCATGATGACAAGAAGGGGACATTCCTGTATGGGCTTGATTCTAACATCCATTGGGATGTACAAATGTTTGACCCCAGCACACCCTCCACAATGTCAAATTGGTTTTCAAAAGAATCCCTAATCCAGAATACAAAACCAAAGAAAAATAAAAGCTCTTCTAAAGTCTTCTTCATATGCCCAGGAAGCAAACTAAAAATCCCACCAAAAAAAAAACCATTTCGCTGCTTTTTTCAAGAAACCATAGCAAAAACTACGCTTAATTTTCCATGCCCTGCTATTCGCTCAGAGAAAGCGACCAAATAATAAGCAAAGCTAGCGAAAGAGGCAAATAAAGAGGGGAAGATGGGTACCTTATTTATACTGTTATTAACAATCCTGTTGGGTGATTCAGGCTGGAATCATCCATATCTAGCGAGATAATCTAAATTTGACCCAACTATTTTGCCCTCAGACCTGTGAAGCTGTGGACACAGATGCCAGATCCCATGACTGAAATATTCACATTACGTGGGAAAATCTTATTAATGTGAGCTCTCAATTTTAAAATAACATCTTAAAATCACGTGGAAAATTCTTTACGTTTACCTTGAACATCCTTGCAAAAAAAAGCATGAAAGGAGAGAAAACCACTCCCATGTAAATAAAAATAAATTATCAAAAGTCCTCTAAAAGCTCTTTAAATAACAAGCTCCCTATAAAAAGTTCAAAAAGCTTTGTATACCGTATTACAACCTGTTAAAAGCTGTGCTATCAGGTACGCAAGCGACACTATACGACAAAAGGTTTAGTTTTTTGAAGGCACTCAAACGGCCACCAGTAAGGGGATCCCGAAAGTCCCAGCCGTTGAAGGAGACACGACAAGCCCACCAGCCACGACCCCGGTAGGCCAGAGAGCATCACCAGGTACAAACCTAGTAACAATAGCACCGCTAATAGAAACAGTGAAGAAAAGAACAACCAGCCAGCTGCCTACGCAAGTAGTGAAGAGTGCTGCAAGCACTTTAGGGCATTGAGACAGAAGCAGTGAAGAAGCCTTGTGCTTCAGGCACTTAGGCCACCAATGAAAGTAGTGAAGAACCCTTGGGTTGTAGGCACTTAGGCCACCAATGAAAGAAGTCTGTCACACAACATCCGACGAAGTTCGTCGTTCATCATTGCATAACATCCAATTGAGACGGTTCACAGTCCATCAACATTTTTTCTCTTCTTACAATTAGAGTACAAACAATTATCCCTTACGCACAATAGGGCGGTGTTGAGCAGATTTTATGAACCCTACCAATGTACAAACTTATACTAGGATTGAATGTAGGAAATCATTGAATAAAGAAAACATCGGGTTTTTTGAATGCAGCGACTCAATTGCTAGGGGGGTATTGTTAGGATGCATTTTTGCTTGTGTGTTCATCACTTTTGTAAATATAGCATTTTATAACTGCATTATTTAGAGGAATAAGGGCACAAATGACTCATGTGGCTTAGGGGTTTTATGACATGGACAATGTATCAAATGGTGGCCAATCTCCTTTCACATACATTGAAGATATACATAAGGCACTAAAGGGCATATTTTCCAAAAAGTTTTTGGGCTTAAAACCATGGATTTAAGGATTGTAGAAATGGCGCATTATCTAGTGGAGAAGACCATTAAAAAATATTAAAGGAGTAAAGCATGGATGAAATCGACGCCAGGCATTCAACGAGCGAAAGGGAAAAGAACTGGCTCTGCACTAAAGAAAAGCAGATGGTGGAGAAGGAAGAGAAATTGGCTACCATCGACTAAAAGCAAAAGAAGTGGTGATGCAACTAATGAGGAAAGGAAAGGTGGAAGTTAAAAGTTATGCAGAAGAAGGGACACATTGATGCAGCAAAAAACGATGGAGGAAAATCATTGCTTGCAGCACAAGGAGCAAAGGAGTGGTAGCATGAACATTGCATGGTTGTCCCATTGGAGAAGGAACCGGAGGAAGCAAAGGAGGACATCATTTGACTAAGCCTATAAAAGAACCAATGGGTTCGTGAAGGGAGGATGCTAAGAAGAGACAGCTTGATGCTGTGAAGAGTTCAACTGGTCAATCCCCACCAACAAATTTGCTTCATAAGCACTCACAAAACCTGTTTTAACCATTTCATATGGATATTTCAACACAGAGGACAACCTTTCTCTAATGGCCTTCCATGCTTCCTGCATACTATTCACCATTTGTTGCCTAATCACTTGAACATCTCCCTCAGACATTAATACTCCATTGACATCAACTTCCTCCTGTCCCAACACTTGCTTCTCCAAATCCAACAAAGGCTTCAACCTCTGATCAAGCATTTGATTCTGGACCTGTAACTCTGTATTCATACTAGCCAACTGCTCCAACTCATGTCTGACCTTTTCCTCCAAGGTCTGAGATGTCAAGTGGGGGTCCTTTTAATGTTTTACTCTCTTATTGATTGGCTGTTGAGGGGGGTGGCCATCTCTGATCTATTGGGTTGCCGAAGGGTGCCAATTTTTTTGGGAGATCATACCTGTGTTGAAGCCAAGCTCGGGTGATCGCATGTAAGCTTGTTTTTTTTTCCCATTTTTATTTTGAATCACTCTGCCTCCTGCTTATTCAGATTGTGCTAAGGCAAAGAATTGTTGGAGAATTGTTATGGGTTTTTTTTCTCTATGTTATCATCTTGTTGTTCAATTTGGTTAGCCGTGTGAAGAGAGTAAGGTGCCCATCTCAAAGTTTTTTTATTATTCTCCTTGGATTTATATTCAAGGTTGCTTCCAAAGTTTGTGCTAAAGACAATTGTGCATACAAAAGGTTGGCCGGTTTCAAGATATAGTTTTTTGTTGATGGGTTGTTGTTGATTGGGGTTTTATTAGTGGATTGTTCTCTTGATTGATCGGCTAGTTGTTGGAAGGAATTGAGAGCCGTTAGGCTGCCGCCATTGAGGGTGTCATACAGGAGCTTCACATTGTGGTTCTCATAGAGGAAAATTAAGCTTCTGGACTAGTTAAATCAAGTTTCTCTCTGCCCAAATATGCCAAACGTTGTAATTGATGTTGAAGTAGTTCCAGATGAAGACATGGATTTCAACTGAGATAAACCACTTGTGTCTTTGAATAACATTGTAAACCTTTGCAATAAAACAAAATTGTTTTTCTTTTTTTGCTACAAGAGTGTTAAGTGCAATTAGTGGTGGAGCTTATTGATCTACACCCTATTAATGTCTGAGGTTTGCTTGCAAAATTGTGTCAGCAAAGTTTTATTCTCCAGTGTTGTGGGTATTGGTGATGTGGATATGGTACGGGGGAAGCTAGATAGAGGCATTGTGCTGCTCTACCCAACGCTTAACAGCAGTAGAGCCAATTTGGTGAAGTAGAGCTTGAGGTAGCGAGCCAGTCTTAGTGAAGTAGACCTTGAGGTAAGCATTTCTCCTATGCGCACAAGGAAATATCCAGTCTTGGTGAAGTAGAGCTTGAGGTAGGCATCGAAGAGGTCAATTTATGGAGACTAATAGGGTGAACTCATCAAGCGAGCGCCACCATAAGAGTATCACAAGAGAGGGAGAGCCAAGGCGTTAGTTTCTATGTGCTCCATAATCACCAAGTAAGGCTAGAATGAAGGCTATCCATGATTTTTTGAACTGATATTTCTGTCTAACCTCGTCGAACCTCTCTCATCTAAGCTTCTCTAACCTTTCACTTCTAAATCCCTCTTCATCGACACACTCAATCATCGTCATCATGGTAGAAGCACAAATTAACACTATTGAAATGCTTGAAAAACACAATTATCAAGCTTGGAGGCCGTTCCAGATATTCCTTTAGTCATATGACCTGTGGGGTATACTCCTCCTCACCGGCCCTAAAGACTCAAGAAAGTCGGCTTTGCTGCATGAGTTTGTGAGGAGACAGTGCTTAGGTACATATGTTCTATTTTCTACCTAGTTTCATTTAATATCCGCAAAGGAGTAGGGCAAAATTTACAAAGCCGGAATGCAAATTCCAAGATTGCAAGGTATGCTTAGAAGGGGCATGGTCACTAAACTGTTTTGAAAACATGTAGCATGAGGGCCCCTCTCTGGCTCCAATGACCTTTGCTTGCATGAAGAAAGCTTGTGGTGGCAGCATAAGGGAAGTTGACAAAGAGAAACAAATTCATGATAAGATTGCTAGACAAGGGTTGTTTGGAAATGATATGGTGCTTGGCAAGGCTGTGCTTGATATGTATGCCGAAGCACCACACTTGGTGATGTTGTACATATCTTGCAATCGGTGCACTCCAAGAGACAACATCCCGAGAAAGAAGCTCCTCAAGCATGCCCTCTTTAGGCTTAGCTATTTGATCAAGCTACCTCAATAGCCACTTGCAGGAGAAGCTTTACATGCATCTTAATTTTGTTCCTAATTTGGATGTGAAAAGGCTTTAAAAGATACATGAAAGTTGGGAGAAATTTGTAGAAGCCAAAATAAGTAGATCTAGACATGAAAAATGGCTCAAAAAGGCTCAAGAAGCTTTTGCCAAGCATGTGAAACTTGTAGAGAGCTAGGGTTTATAAATGGTTTAAGAAAATCTTCAAAAATTAGGGAAAAATCTCAAAATTCAAAAACTAGGGTTTATGTGTAAAATGGATCAAAACTTGGTGCCTTGACACCACTATAAGAAGGAAGGATTGCACTCGTAGTATGGACACACATCCACCATCTAATGACGGCAAAATGAGGGAGGTCACCATGAATGCGTGCTTGAGCACAAAAGTGATTAGCAAAATGGTTAGTGATTATTAGTGAATTATGATTAGAGCTTATGCTTGTCGTATATACTCTTTCCCCTTTTCAGACTCACTTATTCTCTTGGCCCCCACATTTTTCCATGCCCATGGCCCTTTGGCACATTATTTACAAGTTGCACAACCTTTACAAGGCATGTGAATCCACTATATTACATCTTTTCCTTTAAATTTTCAAGAACACCCCCTCCCCCCCTCAATTTCACACCCTCTTTTCCTTTATTACTTCTAAGCACAAGTAGTAAAATTGGCTAGTGCCTTCTCATGTATAAAATTAGAACAAAGAGGAAAAATTATTCGATCAAATTTTTATTAAAATAGAATAGTTGATGTAAACATTGGTTAAAGTAGAGTATCATTTTACAAAAGTAGCCAATAATATAATTATTATAAGATTCTTTCTGTTACACACTTTGAACTCAAGAATGTAAGCATGCTATAGAGTGTATATACTATTGGTAAAAAAGAGTACTTTGATATAACTACCTCTCTACACACTTTGAACTCGCAAGGATCTAAGCATGACTCATGATTGTTTGAATTTTGAAGTCACATGTAATCTATTTTCATGACTCGTGATTACCCACCATTTTTAAACTAAGTTCACCTTCCCCAACTTCCTATTGCGTACATTTTTCTCAAATCCTCTCCCTTTCATTCCTTTATTATTATTACATTTTGTTCAAAGGCTTGGAGTGCTCGTCCTGTGAAAGTATGAGCCTGGCTTTGCCGTTTATACAACATAACAAGTAGTTATCTTTTTATGCTTTATTTTCATCTCTACTTTGGTTCAAGCCTCAAATCTAAAGCCTAACAATATTATTTCATTTAAGTGTGACAATATTAGTTCATTTTTTCAATTCCTTTAAATGAAGAGTAAAATGCCTCAAGATAGCAAGGAGTCCTCCCGTTCTCCGAGCGAAACTTTTTGAGCGAGGAAAAAATTTGAGCGACACATTTCAAGGAATGGGTTACGACAGTAGTGCTCCATAGGTAATAAGAATACCATAAGTAATGAGAACACCAAAGGTAATGAGAAAAAAGCGAGCAACAATATTTAAGTGAACACCATAGGTAATGAGAACACCAAAGGTGTGCAACATAAATTAACCACAAAATTACAATAACATAAGCATATATCTATTTTTAAACATTACGTTTTTTGAGACACTGCATGTATCCTTATAAGCCAAGTCAAATTCTAAATAGACTAGCCACAATACAAAAAAGATATAGTTAAAATAAAACATAGAATGCCAAGTATGGCATGCATCCATATGCGTTAATCAATTAGATGTACATTCGTCATCAAAACAAAGGGATTGCATCTTGAGGAGGACTCTTGAGTATCTGCATCATAACGTCGATCAGTTGCCATAGCTGAAGCCATCGCCTATGCATACACTGGCAGTACACTTTGACAACGAAAATAAAGGGGATAATAAATTTATGTCACACATAACTCAACCGAATATTCAAACAAGTGGAGAAATAAAAATCCATGTATCCACAAATCCATAATGTAATCTAGCAAAATATGGCAATCCAAAACCAAGTGTCACTATTCATAGGGGTTCTCTCCAGCATGTACATCTATATCATCTCCAACATCCCTTGAGGTACCTACATCTACCTACTTCCCTAGACTCCTATGCAGCATAAGGATCACAAAGGTAGAGATGATATGCTCATCCCTAACAACAACTGCACAAACATGGCCCGTGCGTAGGCATGCTCGAAAAAGTGGCACTATCCCACAACCGAGCTCCAGGAATATACCATCTGGTAGAGAAAGCATCTCCTATGTTCTATCTATTTTTGGAAAGAAAGTGAATAAATAACAAACAAATTATTTGTGTTTTATTTATGTTATGTTCAATACAAAATTATAATGACATAGCAGAATAGACATAACAAAATAGATTGTTTGTGTTTTTATTTATGTTATGTTCAATACAAAATTATAATGACATAGCAGAATCGACATAACGAAATAGCACAATAAAGTACATAATCCTCTAAGACAAAGAGCCAATATACTCTTCTCATCCTAGGAAATTTGATTTCAACTATTCCTATGAGAAAAACTTGAGAAGATGCCCAAGATAACTGAGTGGTTTGGGGACAAGCGTGGAGAAACATAATAAAAGGGCCTACCACTTCGAGACTTTGAAGGAGTGGAGGTAGAATCTCCTCGATTTGTATAATTATATGGATCAAACATCCACAAAAACTCCAAAGTTGGTACCATTTTTGCCACATGCATTTGCATGGCATCATATATATGGACTGGAATGACTTTCCCCAAGGATAGTCAAACCCATAGCAATGAATAATTCCAAGTTATAAAGTATAATTTTTTTGGAATTATAGGTTTTTAACCACATGAAATATTATGATATTATCAAATATGATACTATTAAGATTATAGAAGTTTACTCTCTATTGTTATGTTGCTTTTACATGTGCTTTTATGCAAGAGGGGGATACTATTAAGATGATAGAAATTTTCTCTTTATTGTTCTGTTGATTTTCCATGTGCTTCTATGCAAGAGGATGATACTATTAAGATTATAGAAATTCGCTCTTTATTGTTATCTTCATTTTACATGTGCTTGTATGCAAGAGGATGACTAAAAAACCATGTGTTTGTCTTGTCACAAATAAGAAAAACATCAAAGTGTTTCTTAGACTCATCACATCATCGACTTTAGTATCTTAGAATGACAAAGGTATTCTTATTTTTCTCTCTTTTATATTCGAAGAAACTAATGGCCACTTTCAACAATGAAGGTGTATCTTTGGTCCACTTTCGATACCGAGAGTATTATTTGGGAAACGGGGGAAGGGCATGTTCCTTTATGTTCATAAAATTTTTGGGAGGACTGCGCCAACTCCCAGCCATACTTTGTATGTTTTTTTTTTCACTCGCACAAACAAGCAAAAACAAGCAAAAAACAAGCAAAATTTTTGGGAGGACTGCGCCAACTCCCAGCCATACTTTGTATGTTTTTTTTTTCACTCGCACAAACAAGCAAAAAATTTGTATGACTTGAACACTGATGTGTAACTCAGATTTAGATGTGCTAACCAATTTTTAATTATCCTTTTTACGAGGTACTTCAAGATCTCCATCGATCACAAGTGTAGGCATCCAATTCATCGATAGTGGGCATGCCTCTAGCACCCTTTCCAAGTATGTTTACAGTCACGGTTGTATGTTTGTACAAGATGATCCATTTCAACTAATGATAGAAGCGGAGACCCATAGTGAACTAACATTGCTGCAAAATGTAGTGGATCCTTCAAAACGAAGAGCATTTTGTATAGGCGCATAAGTCTGCCCAAGCATCCTAGTTACTTAGTGCATCCTTGTTTTTATGTGCGGGTATGTGCATGCTTTACATTTACATTTGTGTGTGTGTGTGTGTGTGTGTGTGTGTGCGTGTGTGTGTGTGTGAGAGAGAGAGAGAGAGAGAGAGAGAGAGTAAATTAAATGAATGAACATTAGTTATGGGATAAAATTATAAATTAAATGAGTTTAGAATGAATCAACATAAAAGCAAAAGAGAGAGAGAGAATACGCATGCAGGACCACCTCTCACACATGTTCGATCAAGATTTTAAAAAATCCCCCATTCTTTTAGGTCATAAACCGGCATTGAAGTACTACCTCTCACACGTGGCCAATGGCTCTAGAAAGGCATTGAAGCCAAAGTCCCTCCGATTTGCAAACGATAGGGGGTGATGTGCACAGAGAGTGTATGTTTTTTTAGAAAGAGAGGGAGAGAATGACATGTATGTGCGTAATCTTCTATTTTGTACATGAAAAAAAGTTAACTATAATGAATATATATATTTATATCTGGATTATGCATTTATGTGTGTTTTTATATGTTATGTATTTATGAAACTATGTATATGTTATGTATGTATTCTTATATATGTATATGTGCTGTTATATTTGAAAAAAACTTACATAGAATAGAATGTAGAATATCATGGGTTTTTAAACATTTTTATTTAAGTTTTTATATATCAATAAAAACCTATATCTATTCATGGAGATACCTTTTTAACATTCGTTTATGTATTTTTTAAGAAAAATAAAGAGATAATAAATTTCTTTAGAGAGAGAGAGGGGGGGGACGAGGGAGATTTCATGAGTCATGAATATATAGAATAGAATATATAATGTCTTGACGTGTTATTAATGTATGTTTATTTAAAAAGAATTTCTTTGTGGAGAGAGAGAGAGAGAGAGAGAGATTTAGGACTTCATCCTAACTTGCTACCACACACTCTTGAGCGGGAATTGCAATAAATACTTTGTCACACCATTACGGGCACCCGTCCAAGTTGTAGCTTTGGACACTATTGCTTCATATCATGAATGTATGACCCTTTGGTGTATTTACCGTGACTCCTTGATGTAAGATAATGGCGGTAGCTCTTGTTAATCCTAGAATTGGATTAACATTGCCCCCCTTCCTGATGTGTGGCGATCGTGTCTGCGTGATCGCGTTGAAGACCTTTGTGTGGGGAGAATGAATAAGCTTTGTCGATGGCTTTAATGTTGAATGACGTTCAATGGTCTTTGTTCCTCCAGAAGGAATAAGAAAAGATAGCTAATGAATGAAGAGGTTAGTGGTGTATTGGGAATTCCTATGGGGTGGGGGGGTTTTGCGAATGATTGCATTTTTATATTTTGTGAGTTTTTTTTTTTGCTCACTTTGTTTTTGTTGGCAATCATCGGGGCAAGGTTACATATGATTTTTGTTAGTGGGGACACTAAGAGATGTTAATAATGGGAGAAAAGAGAGAGAAGGATCCGAAGGAACGTAGATTCAATCATCACAATGAGATGATGATTCTCAGTTTCTCATTTGATTCATTAAAGCGACATTCATCATTTGAAGTATTTGGCTTGGATGATGTCCCTTTGTGTGGTAGGATTCTTGTCAAATTTTGTTGAGTAGGACCTGATCCTGTCTTCTTCTGCCCATGTGCTTTTTATGTTTTTATGCATATTTAAGTGTTCTTATAAAGCAGATTTACATGAAGTACAAGAATTGAGTCATAGAGACTCTTATTGAACTGCTCTGTGTTGAAGTAGCCACTTGTTGGTGAGGATTGAAAGAATTATGTTGACTTGCGAGGCTAATATTGAGATCTTCACTAGGGATTGAAAATCATTGAGTTGAGAAGATTGTGGCGTCGTTTGGAGAGGTTTGTAATTTATATGAAAATTTCAGGCGATGGGTTATACCATTGACTAGGCTTTCGCCCACCATGGCCCCCCCATCCAGAGATGTACCTAGAAATTGTCGATAGTGAGGCTTTGGTACAAATGTTCTCCAATGCATAAGTATAGATATATACTCATGGAGTAGTTGCTACATTAATTTAGCCAAAAGAATAGTCAACAATAAGCTTAACAAATATATAGTGGCTATTGTGTGATATGGCTTAATCCATGATGCGGCTTAGCTGTGAAAGTGCAGGTTCTTAAGCCGTGAGATGGAACTCCATGAATTTTAATTCTGTGATATGGAATTCCGTGAATTTGCAGGTTTTGACTTGGAGGTGTGTGTGTGTGTGTGTGTGTTTTTTGGGGTCTTCTAGGTCATGACTTGCAAGAAACAGCTTCTTGTGCGCTCATTTCTCACTACTAGAGGGGTGACAAGAGCATTGTTATTTTGTTCTTGATGTGCTCCTAGGTCTCCGTATTTGATCTTAAATTTGTTGCTAAAATGATATCGAAGTAGTAGGGCAGACTACTGCTTGTTTGCTTAAACAGACAAGCTCTTATGTTGGTGCTGAATGCACGAGAGTGGTGGAGGGATTTGCTTGCTATTGCTTGGGATTCATTCTTGTCGAACTATAGGTGAAGTTGTTGGGGTTGAAGTCGGTGTTGAGGTTTTCTTCACATTGTTTGATTTTGGCAACCATATAATGGAATTACCATCATAGTATCCTTGTTGTTGAAGTACATGCACAGGCATCCATCTTTGATGAACACTGTAATTTGGTTGCCAATGTGCTTGGTGTTGAGGCTTTCTTCTTTGTGCGAGCTTAGGGGACTTTGTGATGCCCTTGGGGACCCACGCTTTGGTATTTCTTTGGTAGTACCCTTGTGCTTGCAGCAATGTTTTTGGTACCCACACTTGTTGCATTGGTGAAGTTCTTTGAGGAACTCGCATAGGCTTTTGTGGACGGTGTTGTGGAGTACTCTTCTTCTTCCTTGGCTTTCGAGTGCTTCGTTGAGGAAGAGGTTTTGACTGTCGAGGCACCCAAATTTGATTGGCACCTTCATAGTAGCATTGAGCTACAAGTAGCTGCTTCTCCACCCACATTTTGATACCATTAAGATATCTTGATTGTGGGTGTCGTGGGTGGAGTTTTCTTTTGGGGTGATGTGGAAGGTTTGGGGCCCTCCTTGACTTTGGTTGGCGCTAAGGCTATAGGTTTGAGACTCATGGGCATTGTTGTTGATGATGAGGTTAGAGTCGATGACGAGGCCTTTGAGCGTGTGGTTATCTCCATTGGTGAGGTTTGTTGATGAAGATACATAGGATCCGGGGCCTTTCCTTTGAGTTCCTTGTCAGAGATAGATGTTTGGGCTCTGGGAAATTCTTTAGAATTAGCTGGTGCTGATTTGCGAGGTTTTGGCATTGAACTTCGTAGGTGAGGATGGGATTGAAGGAGTAGAGGCTTTATCGGAGTTGGTTGTTGACGCAAATGGTAGGTCATTGTGTAGAGGGCTTTTGTGGAAGAGACTTGTATCCTTTTGCGTTCAGCATCATAGATATCCATTAAAGTTGGATTCTTCCTGGCAGCATGGTATTGTCAACTTTTTGTTGTTGATCGTCATGATGACTCTATCGCTAGCAAAGCATAGTAGTGCTTGGGCAGCAACATTCCATTTATGCCCCAAGATTAAATTTGCTTCCAACACATTCTCAACCACAAAAAACTTGCAAGTAATGGGGTTAGTTTCAATATACATTGTATGTTCAAAGTACCCCATACATGGCATGTTCAAGTCTTGTGTAAAGTTAATCCTTTCAGGAAGTTTCTTGAGTGTTGGTTGACCTAACGAATCCCATAGCTCGAGAGTCATGAGATTGTGTTCTCGTGTTGGATAAAGTTGTGCTTAAGCTGTGGTGATTTCGTTTGAAATTTCCAATCCCACCAAAATCCTAGGGATCTTTTCAGTAAGATATGTTGGAAGTTCCAGCTCTTGCAAGGTTTCTTCTTCCATTGCCTGTGCAGGAGTGTTCAAGGTGACTGTTTGCATGGATTCATCTGGTGAATACAATGATTCACTTATCCAAGATCCACCAAAGACAACATCATACTCAAGGGAATCTAGGGTAACATGAAATGTAAATTCCATATCGCCATCAATTGTTTGAGTAGTGTATCTAAAGTAACCTGTAACTTCAATGTTTTGTTTATTGGTTCCTTTTGCAAGACTATTGCTTGTCGGGGTGAGTTTAGGTTGTCCCCAATGACACCCAAGTATCTATTGTCATGATGTTATGACTTGCAAGAGGGCTAATCAATGCGCGTTTTTACTGAACATTGTTGCCTGTAGGGAAATTCATAGGGAAAATATTTTTTTGAATTTATAATGAAAGGGATATGGGCATTTTTCCAAAAAAGGTAAGTGGAATAAAAAAGTCAACCTTTTAATGACACCCCTTATACCCTTCATAAATGACCCCCAACAATAAATTGACAACTCATGAGCATCTTCTCATTGAATGCTTATTAGCCTTAATGAGTTATGTAAAAAATTAATTAAAAATTAATCCTTTCACTAATCTTTTCCTCTTTTACACTTATTGAGGACTCTAATTAACCACTAATCTCTCATTAATTTACACAATTGAGCACATCATTGGATAGAGCAAGGAAAAACTAAATTGTGTGCATCAATAATTATGTAAATTAATCTAAATTAGGAGATTAATTAGACTCTTAATTATAGTCTCCTCTTTAAGGAAAAATTAAGCAAAGAGAGTCAAATTTCTCCAATTGATAAAAAATTGTTGTGATTAGGTGTTTTGATGCATCTAGATGCTTTCAAAACACTCAAAAACCCCAATTTCGACTACTCATATGATCAATTTAGACCCCAATTAACATGCTTTCTAAATTTTTAGCCTCTTGACCAAGATTAACCACCTTTAATGACCAAAACCAGTCCATTAAGAGAAATTAGTCAAATTCAAGGATGTTTTGATGGTTTTAAGAAATTTTTTGAAAGATTAAGCTATTCCTAATGCTTGCTAACACTCTAATCCAAACAATCTCAACCAAAAACACATAATTAAACTAGAATTAATGATCTTAGATCTATGTTTAAACTAAAGAGAGCTAACATTCACTAAAAAATACATTCTCTTGCATTATTTGATGCAATGGATACAAACTAAGCCTAATACAAACTATGTGCAAGCCCTAAGAATATGAAAAACCACAAAAACAATAACAAAAATAACAAATTAATCTAAAAATTAAGCAAAAAGCATTCTTTTCAAAAACAAAAAAGAGAGCTATTCTATACCAAAACTCACACAAATCCACATCTTTTTTATGGGAAACCACTAATCAAGATAATGGGAAATGGGTTGTGTGTAGATTAGAGGCAAAACGATGGAAAAAGCCAAGGGATGGCTCCCCGGCAGTGGCGCCAAAAATGTTATGGCTCACACTAACCCTCTTTGAAATAGATCAAAAAAGAGATTACCTGGTGAACCGCAACTGTTATGAGGATCTTTCCAATGGCTGAGCTCGTAACCCTTAAGGTCTCCAAGCTCTACAACTCCTTGAGAAGCGATTCCACCTCGTCTCTGTGACGAGCGTTGTCCTACCGCCGCGTTGCACTATGGGTCCTCATCCCTCCTCTCACCTCACTTCACTCACACACACTCATTAGCATGCATTAGGGAGAGAGATTAGCAAGAGGATTAGCAAGAGCAAGACTCAATTGCACAATGGGAGAGTCTCCTGTATTATAAGAGAAATTCACTTATATACATGGCCATAATTGTTCACACTCACTTAAACTATGGCCGACCGGGCACTTTAGGCCCACAAGAGGCCTAATGCTATTACAATGACTACTCTCAAAATATATCCATGAAGTACATCACTTAGGACTTCATCCTAACTTACTACCACACGCTCTTGAAGCGGGAATTGCCATAAATACTCTGTCACACCATTACGGGCGCCTGTCCAAGTTGTAGCTTTGGACACTATTGCTTCATATCATGAATGTATGACCCTTTGGTGTATCTACCGTGACTCCTTGATGTAAGATAATGGTGGTAGCTCTTGTTAATCTTAGAATTGGATTAACAACCATTGCAAGTGGAAATCACAAGATCAAGGACACTATCAAAGCTACCTACCTCCACATAATGAACACATGTGGTCCCTTTGGAGAAGCACACCTTTGTGATGTTGGTTTTCAAAAGACAATTGATGTTATAAAAGAGCAACAAGACAAGTTAAGTGCCCACTTTGATAGGTTTGGAATGGAAGTATCAAGTCTTAAAGTAACATTGAATAGGTTTGGGGCTTTACTTACCAAAATGAGTCATAGATTGTAAACATGTGAAATGTAATTGTTGGTTTGGTTTACCACTTCGGACTTGATCTTATGATCCTTTTCTAAGGCTTATGACACTATTATCTTTTTATAACTTTAGTCTCTAATAAGTACTGGAACGATAATGATGGTCCTTTTGGTCTCTCGAATAGTATGTGGAGAGAGTACTTGATGGAATTAGGTCTATGGCAAGAATGGTAGAGACAAGTAGTTTGAGGTGTCCTTTTCAGGCCATTTCCTTGAATGCTCCAAGGAAAAGGATAAGAAATGAAAAAATAGCAAGTGCAGAGGAGTCAAGGGATAGTGAACCCTCATTTTTATGATGCAAGGGGGCATAATGTTACATGTAATAATGGTGATGCATTGATGCAAGAGACTTATAGGATTCTTGTAAAAAACGATACCTTTTCTGCACAAAAACAAGCAGTAAAAGGAACTTTAACACATTTGCCTTGATCTAGCACTAAGAGGTTTGGAATTGCCCTTGGTGGAGACCAAAGGATATCTAACAAGAGTGCTAGAAGTGTTTGCCATGAGATTGCTTAAAATAGGACTCTTTTGAAAGAAATAATAAGGGAAATGATAAATGGACTTTATTTCGGGATGTCATTGGCTCAAAGTTAAAGACTTAGGAGAAGGTATCGATGCTTCTAGAAGTAAGGCCTCTTATAATGCAACTAGAAGAGTAACATTTGATGGAGCTAATGAGGGTCTTGCAATATCCAAGGCATTGGCTATGGACACGGTTCTTTTAACAAGGAACCTGTAGTGGTGGCTAATCAAGGTGTTATGGTAAATAATGAGGCAGTAGTGGCGTGCCTTGATGTAGGTGATGAGGGTGTGGTCAGAAGGGTTATAGTGAGTCATCCAAGGATGTTATCTTCTTCTTTGGTGAGAGATTACTTGCACCACAGAATAGAGCTAATGAAGATGCCATTATATTTGATAAGAGAGATGTGGTAGATTGACTAAGAGTAGTAGTAGATGGTCAGTAAATGACAGAGGCTAAAAGTGTATTGGTAGTAGTAGATGGTCAGACAAGAGTGGTAGAGGATGAGAGTGCATTAGAATTTGCCAAATGAGGGTGATGCAACTACAATGTATTTCTTTTCTATCCATGAAGAGAGACAAATATCATTTGTTAATACAATAAGAAGGGACAATCTTAGCTCTCGAATTACCCTGGGTGAAAACCAAAGGATATTTAACAAGAGTCAAAGAGAGGAATGGGTCAAAGAGGAGTGGCAAAGGATGAGAATATATTAGAATTTGCAAATGAGGGTGATGCAGAATGTCTTTCTTTTCTGTCTATGAAGAAAGAGAAGTATTATTTACTAATAAAATAAGAAGGTACAATCTTAGCTCAAAGGATATTTAACAAGAGTGCTGGAAGTGTCCGCTGCCCGTGAGATTGCTAGGAATAAGATTCTTTTGAAAGAAATAACAAGGGAAATGGCAAGTGAAATTTATTCAAGGATGTCATTGGCTGAAATTTTGAGAGTTCATTGCTAGAAATAGGACCTCTTATAATGCGACTATAAGAGTGAATGAGGGTAACACAATTACAATGTCTTCCTTTTCTACCCATGAAGAGAGAGAAGTGCCATTTGCTAATATAATAAGAAGGGAGAGTGAATGAGGGTAACACAATTACAATGTCTTCCTTTTCTACCCATGAAGAGAGAGAAGTGCCATTTGCTAATATAATAAGAAGGGAGAGTGTTAGAGAAATTCCTTCGTAATGATAAAAGAAAGGGAGGATTTTTTCTATCCTCCATGAACTCCCACCCATACAAAGTATACATGTAGCTACTTGGCCTTTGGCATACTCATGGACTTTAACCCACTCATTTTAGGAGGGATGACACATGAGTGTGGGTTTGTGGAGCACACTATGGGCAAGTGAAAAGAAGATGAGTTGTGGACAAGCTCTTTGCAAATATGGTAGTACTTGATGACAACATCTTCCTAAATTGCTAGAATCACGATTAGTCAAGGTGACGATCATAATGTTGGTCTTGCCGTGATATTTTGTCACAAACTCGAGAAGGAACATGCAAACACATCTCTAATGTGTATAGGTGCTACATGTATGTTTAGTTAGTTCAACAAGGGGAAGACGGATGACACTTGAAAATCCCTTATGCTGATGTATGTTCACCTAAACATACTACCTTGCATAAGAGGGGGAGAGAGGAATAGAATGAAACCATGCAAGGGGGGTCGATTCAGAGAATAGCATTTAGCTAACCCTAATGTGGGTTACTCCCCTATGTGAGGCCATTAGGGGCTCACTCCACCACCACTTGGGTCACCCAAGTGGAGATTCACAAGCTAGGTAAAGAGCAAAGAAGAAGGGAGGTATGGAAAGCTCTACCTACACTCAATGCCAATGTGCATGCAAGAGGGATCTTGATAGAAAGACAAGAGAAGGGAGAGGAGAAGAGAAGCTAGATTAACACCATCCCCTCCATGTATACACAACAATCAAGCAAGCAAGCATTCACAACACTAGCATACAACCATAATTGAGAGAGAGAGAGAGAGAGAGAGAGAGAGAGAGAGAGAGAGAGAGAGACTCTATTGAGACAAATGGGATTGTCCCTTTTCATATTGCACAAAATGACCTATATACATGAGCTCACTTTTTACAATGGTCGGTCGCCCATTTACAATTGGGGGCCCAAAATTTGCTTTCTAATTCTATGTACATCTAGCTCATTCCTACGACCGGCATTACACAAGCCGTAAGCTCGGTCATCCCATATATCTTTTATCAATAAGTGCTTTGTGCGATTACAAAAGGATAAGTTACAAGAAGTGTGACCACGCTTCAAAAATAGGGGATAGGAAGTGCAAGCTCAATAATTTTTTTTGCAAGAGTTTGGTTAGGTTGAGAGTAAAAAGTGAGGAAAAGGGAGTGGTAGGCACATATTTATAGCTTTTCAAAAGGACACAACCGTGGTAAAATTTGGTAAGGGCATGGCAACTTGAGGGTACGGATGTACGCTTTTGTTTGGTATGGGTGTATGTTTTAAATGGTATGGGTGTGGCATTGGCAATAGAGGTTGGTACGGTTGTGGCTTCTATTTCATACGGCCGTGGCAATTGAGGTAGAGGTTGAAACAGTCATGGCTTCGAGTTAGTACGCACATGGCTTCTTTGTGGTATGACCATGGTAACTCTAGGGTACGGGCGTACACTTTTTTTTGGTATGGCTGTGGAAAAGTTGAGGTGCAGAATGGTACGGTCGTGGCAAAGTTGGATGAGAATGGTACTGTCGTGGCTTCTTTGTGGTACGGTCAACTCCAAGGTATGGGCATACACTTCTGTTTGGTATGGCCATGACAAAGTTGAGGTGCAGAATGGTACGACCATGCAAAAGTTGGATGAGAATGGTACGAACGTGGCTTCTTTTGGTTACGACCGTTGGTAAGTTTTTTTTTTTGGCACCCTACAGACAGGTTTTGTACCCCTGGGCTATGTAGCTAGCACTCAATTACAAGTTTTGTATTGACTCCGTGCCCAGTTTGCCAAATGGAGAAGATGGTTCCAATTGGGTGATGGCGAGGTTGGTATCTCCCTAGGGAGTTTAGAGGCTTATAATGAGGGAGTAGTTGAGAATGGAGAGGTTAAGGAATGAGTGGGAGTACTTCGAGGTAGCCTGATAATGACAGGTGGGGGAGTAGCTAAAGTCGAGGGTATATCATTGTTATGGACCGTGGACTTCTGTTGAGGGTATATCATTGTTATGGACCGTGGGCTTATGTTGGGGGGACAAGGGGTTGTCGTGAAGTTTTTGCTTTCTCCTGTGTGCAGTATTAGTGCTGGAGGTCACTTTGGGCTTTCATTTGAGGGTTGGTAATTACATAATGACAAGAGTAGGGAGTTTGTGCCTTGGTGATTTGGGGACCCAAATTTGGTGATTTCCCTCATAGTAATGTTGAACCTGAAGCAACGGTTTTGAGATCAACCGGTAATTTATTGTTGGGCAAGGCTTAGGGTGTGAGCGAGGATGGTTTGCCCTTGGGGAGTGTTTGGGATGGCATTTGTCTTGTACCTTGTGGGCTTGGGGTTGTCAAATTGGTTTCCTTTGAGAGGGACGAGAAGCTTGTGTTGCCAGTATATGTGTATGGGAAGTGGATCATTAGGGGATCCATAGAGTGGAAGTATCTTCATAATACCCTTGCACTATGAGAAGCCTTTTAAGTGCCCATTGTCGAGAGTGCTTGACTTGTGTGCGTTGGTTAGGAGGGTTAGTGTTGTTAGTTTTGTGGGGAGGGGTCAGTAGCGGTGGTGGCTTTTGAGAGTTTGGATTGGGCTACCCAGACAAGTGGCATAGTTGAGAGGATACACGAGGCAATAGAGTGTCTGGAGTGGGGAGCGGCCTCTTTTTGAGCAGCATGGATCGGTGTGGATCGAAGGGTAGAATAATGGTAGTGAGGGGAGGAGTGTCATCTTGGTATGAGGGAGTAGGGGGCACGGGTTCTTCGTCCGTTCTAGGACTGTAACTTGGCTGGAGGTTAGTTATAGTGTGGCAGTCCTTGCATCCCAATCAATGTTGCACCGGTTATGTCCCATCCAATTTCTTCTGAGAAGAATCTCCTCACGTATGGTTCCTGTAGGCATCACATAAAAATTCCCTTCCAAGGGATTATTTCCAATGTGGAACAAGATTGTGATTGTGCCTAAATAGTGAACTTTTTGAGAGGCCATTGTTGTGACTGTGGGAGTCTCTTTCAATGGGGGTTTCCTGAGCGACCTCTTTCTGATGCTTTTGCTTGTCAGGATCCTCGTTGGATGCAATCGTCCAATACTCCTTTGCTGATGAGTTGGGAAGGTTTCTAAGTAGGGTTAGAAAGCAGTCGAAGATGACATTAAAGTAGGAGAAACCGTGACAACTCCATGTACATCATCCTAAGATTTATGGGTGATCCTTTGGACACTCCAACTGCAATGAATCTGCACACTCAGCACAGCTCTCTTGATTTTTTGCACAGCAATCTGTACTATGCATAAACTCTGCAATTTGAATACTCTACACAGTCTGCACCAGTCTTTGAAAGTTGCAATGAAATTTCTGTAAAAGTGCGTCAACAACCAAACTTCTTGTAAATACGCTCCAAGAACTCCAAGATTTTGGAAAATAGGACAGAAATAGAGACTTAATGGATTAATAATTGGAACTGTACGCTATCTAAGCAAGATAATGCAAGAAAATCCCTTAATATTGGTTGCTAAAATGTATGTAAACCCTAATTAGAAAATTAAGAATTTTTTTAATGAAAATCAAGATCAAGAAGATCAAAAACTTCAGGAAATCAAACAGTAAAGTGGATTAGGGTTTTAAAAATAGTGTTTAATGCAAATTCAAAAATGATTAATAGAAATTTCTTTGCTAATCTTGTCAAACAAGAATTTAGCAAATCTAAAAATTGTGTGAAAATCAATTCTGAAAATGATTAACACTAATCAAGACTAAGAAAATATATTTCAAAAAATTGGACTAACAATAATCTAAAAACAATTATCATTAATCAAGATCAAGAAAAAGTATTCTAAAAATTAGATTAAGCATAATCTAAAAATGATTATAACTAATCACTCTCTAAGTAAGGATCTAAGCCGAGAACTCTGACCTAGGGATCTAAGCCAAGAGCTCTGATACCAATGCAAGAGACTAGGGTTGGCTACTCAAAGCATGGAGTGACAACATGGGTGTGGGTCACCATCCTCACATCTCATATGGGAGAAGTTCACCACATGAAAGCTTGGGTAACAGCACCAAGAAGACATGAATGTCTATAAAGTGAATATGATAAAAAAGGGTACAATGTCCATAAGCCCTATGGCTCATATAGCCCAAGGCCCCTAAAAGTACACATGTAAATGTCCCTAGGCCCAAGTGACTAGGCCCCATTCCCCATGTGCATGTGTACCCAAATCTACTTCATTACATATAAAATTGTCTAGCTCTTTCCGAACACTCATGTGAAGATTTACCATCATTGGATCATTGGATTGGTTAGTTGGGTGCTCTTATGCATTCCCATACTGCTAGAACATGTTTATTGTCATAGTTTGACAAGAACCTCCTAGCTTTGGCTCCTCCCATTGACACATCTGCCACAACATCACCAGTGGCACTCGATTGCTTCTCACCTTTATTTTGAGCATCAATGATGCTTGGGATTTTTATGTGACAAAACAACCATTTGAGAGTATCATGTCTCTCCATTGGCACTATAGCTACCCCTAGGTACCATACCTTTGATATGGTTCTCTATCTCTTCTGTCTTATTAAAACCTTTTTGCGTGCCTTTGCCGCCTCGTTAGGCTTGACCAAGTCACGAAAGTCATCGCTGCACACTCTGGAAGCTTGAGCATTTCAACTAAGTCATTGTTTTTTATAGCAGACTTGATCAACACAGTTCTACCCATAGGATTATCCATGCAAAATCCTTTCACACTATTCGTGTAGCTTCAAATAAGCTTTATTTGTTTCTTCTTAGCACCCCCATGTGTTGCTAGGCATGTTACACTCTTAAACTATCTAGACCTTGCCCTTAATCCAAGAGGAGTGTCTTTTAGTTAGGTTTCTTGGATTGCATATTCCTCCAATTTTTTGTTAGTTTGTCTAAGCTCTGTTATCTCTTCTTAAGCTAATTGAAGTAGTCTTTCTATCTCATTTACATGTTGAGTTTGTGAGAGCACAATGTTTTCAAGCCCTTTAACAGATTGTTTGTACACACCAAGCATAGTTTCAATCATGTGTTTGTGTTGATAATGGGAAATGATAGCTTGATTGTTCAATCTTGAGTAATACCTAAATAAGTCTTCTATACCATCAATGAATCGAACAAGATCATGTAAAGTGTTGAATATGGGTCAAGAGGGTATAGACCTCCTTGAACCCATAAATCCACGTGCTTCTTCCCTTCTACATGTATTCTTTTAGCTTCAGTCTTATCATGTAGAATTTTATGATGAATACTTCTCCATGTGCAGTAAGTATGTGCAGTAAGCAGCACCAAGTTGATATGGTGCCTTTTCATCGAGTTAGGATCCACCTGATCTTGAGTCACCATGGCAATAAGAGAAGATAAAGGACTATTAAACAAAAAATGATATAGATTCAAAGAGAAAGTAAGAGAGGGTAGGGAGGGAGAAAAAAATAGTAAAGAGAAAAGAGAGAAATACTCGCGCTATGCCTATGGAAGAGAGAATTATGTTATGAATTCAAATTTTCAAATAAATTTATTTTAAAAAACATTCAAAAAGTTTCCTAAAGTAGGTAAGACGGTTGTCGAGAATAGATAGGTGATGGTCAACATATTAAAGACACAACCCTCTAAATATAGGTGAAAAAGAGGCATTCAATATAGCTTTTTGTCTCTACTATTTTAGTTTAATGACTTTGATTAAGAGACTTAATCCAATGATCCTTATGTGCCCTTTTTTGCATTTTTGGCCCTAATGGCTCAATCTGGTAAAGTGATAATCTGATGGTGTGTCGTATGTTATAATTGACAATTGTGTGGCATGATCCCCTACCCCAAAGAAACACACTTGCACAAGCATTTAAATTAGCTGCACTTCACGTAAGTATTCACATAAAAGATACAAAAAAATCAAAAAAACATTTAGGAAACCAATAAAAAGAGAACAAAAAGAAACACAAACAAAGTGACACAAAAAGATACATTATAGAAGGGAACACGCGCAAGAAAACTTAAAGATTGTATAAGTAATCTTCGTAGAAACGTGAAGCTACACTTTTGTCCCCTCAAATATACTTTGTAAAAATCTAAAATTGAGCCCAAGTGGACCCTCCTAATTATGAGAAGATATCTATGTGAGGAGATTGACCGTATTATGCATTTGCGATCAAGGAAAGTAGTAGTGTAAGTCGTCATTGCTAACCCTCTATGTACAAAGATAGTGATGGTGTTGTCTTGATGGTGTCCAAGATGTGGCATAACTCACATCATTTAGGATTGTCCCAACAAACCTCACCTAGGAAGTGATCAAGGGCCCACAACCCAATTGAACTTGCTATTCATGGCTGAGAGGACACAGAGAGTGACAAAATCTTACATGCTTCTATAAAGTATTGTAAAGGACAAAAGAAGAAATAAAGGAAACAATCTTAGAAGTCTAAACTCTCCGTAGAACTAATATCTAAAGCTAAGAAAGCGATCAGTGTGATCATTGTGAGTGACGATAGGGATACAAGGACTTCTTCTTCCTTAGAAGACACACATAGAGATGAATTTCTCGATATGTCTCAAAGAGCTATAGCTGGAAGATCTCAATGGAATGGACTACGAGACCTTCCAAAGAACCTGACAAAGTATCCCAACCCCATTAAGGAAAGAACTAGGTTCCAACTGCACATGACTTGGTGAAGGAGACTCACTACAAATTAGAAGGACCCCTAGGCCTAGCTACACAAGATCCTTACAAATTTGTGCCTAGCCCTACACCCTATTCTAGAAGGTTCCAAATAAGGGAGTGTGTTGTCTCTGCCGAAATATTATTGTAAAGAAACATAATTTGTGACCAATCCCATGAATGTTGGAATTAATGCAAATATGGAAACTGAGGAAAAAAGGGAAGAAGCTACGAGAGGGAAATATAGAGGATCCACAAAGTCAAACAAATATCGGCTGAATAACTACCTTTAGGAGAAAGCAAAGCCTTATGCTACTATTTTATCAAGGCGGTTGGATGAGTCCAAACCAAACTCTTTGAATACTCTCCACTTTTATTTAGGTTCGGAAGGGTAAATCACTTCAATCAGAGTGCTCTGTCTCTGGACAGGGTAAGGAGACGGAAAGATATGATAGGAATGAGCACAATGATGCTTGCTCGTATCACATTCACATTGGGAGAATTCTTGTCAAGGGACCTAGGCCTTTGGCAAGATATACAAAATTGGATGGATGAGAGATTTGACCAGTATCCTATAGATGGGTCAGACATGGAGTCTGAAGAGAGTAATCCCCATATCACCTGTAAAAACGTTCCTATCAACAAGTTTGGCAAGTACTTTGAGGGTGAGGAGCTTAACACCACTTTACCATTGAGACTGAAAGATAAAACATCTACCGCAATCCTAGATGGGGGAGCTGGTGTCAGCATAGCCACAAAAAAATAATGGGAAAAATGGGAATCATCAAATTTAACTTCCATTATCTTACAAATCAAACTAGCTGATGGAAATCTTACCATGCCCATGGGTGTAATTAGGATCAACAATTTGACCTCATGTGGACTTACCTTTGATCACATCTTTGCTATTATGGACTTACCTTTGATCACATCTTTGCTATTATGGACTTTAAAAAACACATGGCATATGATGTCATGTTAGGGAGGCCATTTATGAGACAGTTTTGAATGGTCCACGATTGGGGAAGTGATCATGTCTATCTATGCAAGAAAGACGTCATCATGAAGGTCAACCTTAGAAATTTGAGTCGCCATCCTGTAAAAATCGATCCTATTGATGTAGGCTCAGTCACTACACAATGAACTATTGAGGATTGAGCTAGGAGTGTTTGCCTTTTTGAAAAAATCCAGATAGATGATCTATCATTTGTTGAACTGAAGTTTGATGCCACAGGTTTTCCCAAACTAGGGGATGATGAAAATTGGTTGCACACCCTAGAAACAATTGATCAGTATGTAAAATAGGAGGTTCTCAGTTTTGTAATGAAGCTGGTATAGAAATCGCTCCTGTTAACAGTGGATGCTATTATAGATTCAAAGACCCCTATTAAGCTATACCAAGAATTGAGTCTGGGGAATCAAGAGCTTGAAACGTCCTTAAAAAGACAACAAGACACCTTAGTCAAGCTCCAAGAATCTATTAGTCAACTTGAAAAGTCACACAGACTTCAAATGACAGATGACTATCCAAAAGATTCTAGGAAGAAGAAGATTAAACCTATGAAGATTTTAGCAGAAGAATCACCAGTCAAAACTGACTATGAATAACTCCGTTACATAAAAGCCATTGAGCCCCACAAATTTTTTTAAAAAAACTTGGGAACCCAACAGGGAGATGGGAAAAAAAATTTGTACAAATGAATGTCTTCTTAAGTACAACACTGAAATTCCTTCCCAATCCACCCAAACTCAAGAACCGATCAAGCTCAGTCATTTAGCCATGCAAACAAAACAAAGAGTTAGTGTTGAAGGACCGAGAATCTAAGGCTAAAATGAAAGCCTTAATAAAAGAAAAACAAGTCCTAGATGCAAATACTAGACCAGTTCTTGATCATTTTTGCAATTATAACATCGGTGAGATAGGATCATTCAAAGTGACAAGGCATAACAAACTCCTTGTGAAGACAACCTAATGGAGGTCTTAGAAAGACTTATGGATCTACTAAGGAGGTAGACCTAGATGAACCTAAAGAGCAGCCTAAGCTGGTGTACATTGCAATGGACCTAGATCCTAAAGAGGAAAAATACTTAGTTTTTGTCCTCAAAGAGACTCGTGACATGTTTGCATGGTGTTATACTGACATTAAAGGTGTGCATCCTTCACCTATTCTGCACACAATCCCTAGAGTAGCAGAATCATGGCCAATTAAACAAAGGCCACATGAGATGAACCCAAAATATGCTCAGCTTATTAAAGAATACAATAAAAAACTTTTGGATATAGGGTTCATCCTATGAGATCGAACGCACAAAGTGGGTGTCCGTGATTGTGATGGTAACAAAGAAAAATTACAACCTCAGCGTTTTTAAATTGATCTTAAGAAAGTCAATGCTAGCACAATAAAGGATAGTTTCCCACTTCCTTTCACGGAGTAATACCTTGAAAGTGTAGCACACAAAGTAGTTTATAGTTTCCTTGATGGATTTCCAGGATATAATTAAGTCATGATTGACTCAATGGAGAATTTCTGCTTACATAGTCATGTCCTTTGGTCTTACCAATTATGTGTGTCAATTCACCTAGATTGTCTATGAAAAGTATTTGAGCTATACAGGTCGTATTACATCTCTCTAAACCCAAAGAAATGTCAGTTCATGGTACATCATAGAGTAATTCATGGACATATTGTTTCCAAGAATGGTATATCCACCCCTGATGAGAGCAAAATCAAGGTTATCATAGAACTTCCATGACCCCTTAACTTCAAGGGTTTCCAAAGGTTCATGGGACATTGTGGATATTACCGAAGATTTATCTTCATGTATGCAAATCTCGCTCGACCACTATCCATATTCTTCATTATCTTTGAATGGATTGAAGAATGTGAAGAGGCTACTTGGGATACTATGATTGGATATCTAAATCGATTGAGGGACATTCAGGGTGTCCCATCCGCATGACACGATCCCAAAGTGAGGACCCTTATCATGCAACCGCCCATATGCTTCACATTAGAGGTGGGGGAGCAACCTATACCAAAGCATGTCAATAAGAAACATTTGCAAAGCATATCCAAAGCATGCATGAAAATTGAAGATCATGTTCTATGTGAAGCTTCTATTATGGCTTGGGAAAAGACGAATCAAATATAGCAGTAGAATACTCCTCTGCTGATGAGTTGGGAAGGTTTCTAAATAGGGTTAGAAAAGCAGTCAAACATGGCATTAAAGTAGGAGAAACCGTGACAACTCCATGTACATCTTGAGATTTAGGGGTGATCCTTTGGACACTCCAATATCTACAAACGAGTATACCGATTTCAATCATGGCAATCTTCTTGTTTTTTTGTAATACACTACTGTTGTGGTCCAAACCATAACAGTATACTATTGCTGCACTATTTTACAACTATGGTTTTTGCCTTTGTAGGTGGTACTAGAAGGAAAGTCTTAGAGGAGAAAGATGATACCAAGCATGGTAGAGGAAGGACATGTCAAGACTACACAAAGAGTATTTGAAGCACATACAGACTAAAAAAGAAGATCCTTCTTCTATGCCAATAAGTTCAAGACAATGATATACTTTTGTGATAATATTGAGGCTAAATGTTTGAGTAGATTCATCAAGCATTAGAAGAGGGTTGACAAAGTACTTTGGTATGCATGTAGAGATGTTATTTCAAGCGTCTTTGGTATCCACTGTCGTGATTGCGCCATCGCCTCTATCGGCACTGCCATGAGTCATGACCGAATAAGAAATGGCCAGTAACTATAAGCTCACACGTGGATATGGATGCTAGCTTGCTGCTGCATAATGCAGGTGGAAACTAGAGTAGCTGCTCTGCGAGCTGATCACCTGGCTCATAAATTCTGGAGTACACACATGAGTACAGTCTAGTTATAGCCTTGACCTAATGTATGAACATGCAGTGGTGGGCATGAGTCTCATTGCCATGGGAATTATACATCTGTTTTCTACGCTGTTGCAGATTGGTGCAGGTACATCTGCGTGGTTCTCTCCCAGCGGCTTTTACTGAGGCGTGCATTAACGTTGTCGATACTTCAGCTTCTCTTCTTTGATCAAAGCTGTTAGATTTAGCTTGTGCAACAATATTTTGCACTAAATAAACAACATATGCATTGGAGTTAATCCCTCTTTACAGTACAGGCACACATGAAGCTGCGAGAGACACACAGAGAGAGAGAGATCGATCATAGAGAAAGGTGGATATATTATAGCCATGTTCAATATGTGCATTCTTGAGTAATATACTCACTTCAATTTTACATATGCCAAGCTCTCATGTCTTACAAGATGTATTCTTCATTAATCTAGTCCTTTCTCAACAAGCACCGTGAACAAGACAAAATGCATGAAACTGTCAAGTGTAGGTGCAGCTAGTGTCTTAAAAAAGGAAATGGAAGGTAATCTTAAGCATCATCTGTGTGGTGACAAGAACTCAAATGAATGCCAAAAATTTACACTAGCTATACTAAGCTAGCAATGTGGATCTTTATATTGAGCTTATTTTTCCTTAATCAAACCACCTCATTAGTCAGCATGATCTCCTTAGTGTGATGTCAATAAAAAATTAACAAAAAAATACTTCTCCGCAACTACACTCCTCCTACTAAGATATACATATGGTAGAATATCCAAGTGCCATTGACAAGCCTATAATAACAAAGACTCAATTTTCTTTTTGACTATGCCTATCGATGACTAGAGTAACAGATTTCTCGTGATGATTGGAATGCGACAACCAAGATTAATGACTAAGTGGAGAAAATCTTAAATTGGGATTATCCTCAATTAACAAATCATAAGCCTTGAGGTGGATTATGCACTTAATCACCAGCTAGACTCCCCTCCAAAGACCTTCTCACTATTATATTTATCAACGGTGTCCTCCTCCGGGTGTAGAGAAGCTAATTTGTTGAACCTATTATAACTTGGGTCTGATTCGGTTTGATTGGGCCCTAATTGGATCCAATTTGCCACACTTTCATATCCATTAGGCCCAATGATATGTGAATTAGACCTAGTTTTTGGTCCCAATTGGACCTCAAATAGAACACTTGTTCCAATTAGACACAGAGGAGACCCAATGAGATAAAACTGAAAGAAAGATGAAATCTTGTCCAAATATTTCAAGGAACACATGGAATTTCATGAGACTGCCATGGCTAGGTTTTGTTAGAAGGAGAAGAAGACTTTAAGGAAATCACCAATAATTTATACCTCCAAATCACTCACCTAAGCTTAGGTAAGTCCTTGAAGTAGTAGATCCTAGTGCATTTGTTGTACATGACCGAAAATGGGCTCCCCTTCACTTCAAAAATCACAACCTATTGTTGTGTATCTTACTTCTTGCTATTTTTTTGGGTGAATATGACATTTAGCTTAGTAATGCTCCAAAAATGTGTAATACTTCATGTCCAACTTGTGGGAAGCCTAGGGTTTGTGAAATTTGTAGAAGCCAAAATAAGTAGATCTTAGCGTGAGAAATGGCTCAAAAATACTCAATAAAGCTTCTGCCAAGCATGTGAAACTTGTAGAGAGCTACGGTTTACAAATGGTTTAAGAAAATTTTCAAAATTAGGAAAAAATCTGAAAATTCAAAAATTATTTTTATGTGTAGAATGGATCAGAACTTGGTGCCTTGATACCCCTGGGTCATGAAGTGGGATTTACCATCAAATCTATGAAATTGTGCAACCTGAAGGAGTAAACCAAAAAAATGTAGATGGACCTTGGAAAAAAATCTATTAGAAAAGCTTGATCCTATCACCTCAAGCTTTCCACCCTTGGTCAAAGATTATTCACATGTGGAAGATCCAACTAGACTCAACATAGACCTGCAATAATGCCATTTATGACAAAAAGATGCACGGCTTTCCTTTCCCAAGGACAGTTGTCATGCCTCAATCAAGACCACCACTTGGTATGCCTCAATCAAAACCACCACTTGGTATGCCATTCATGTATACAGTAGTATCGACACCTCTAGCTCCACAAGGATGCTGAATGACTCCTCTTGGGCTAGTGGGGATATCTCTAGAGATGTTGGCCTTTGGACATGTCCAAGCGGTAGGAAAATGCATGACTCTCAAGGTTATAGAGAGTGCTTAAGCATAAATTTTAAAAAACCATGCCTTGGATGTTAAACAAACTAACTCTTTCATATGTATTTTCTTAATGATTAATATGTTGAAGGTTGCAGAGACTAGTCACAAGTGGATATCATGCATGCCCCATATACGGTGGTATTGTATGGTGGTACGTATGGATGCCCTATATACCGTGGTAATGGTTTGTATGCAGAGAGATCCACGTCATTTGAAGCAGATAATTTAACAAAAACACATTTCATACTTTCTTGAGATGATGCTCCATTGTGGGAGGGGAATCTTCGGCAACCACACCTAGACCAATGAAAGTAAGTTCATGGTTGCAAGCATGGAGAGAGGTCGGAAATGTTGAACTTGATGGGATGAAGTGATGCCCCATTTTTCAACATTTTTCATATTGGGATCATTTATTAATAATCATCCACACACACACATGCCCATACTCATAAAAAAACACCCATAGGTGCACCCCCACTGACCAATGAAAGCAAGTTCATGGCTACAAGCATGGAGAGAGGTTGGAAATGTTGAACCTAATGGGATAAAGCGACTCTCCATTTTTCACGATATTTTATATTGGAATCATTTATTAATTAATCATCTACGCACACATACATATATGCCCATACACATAAACACACACCCACAAGTACACACACACACACACACACATGTTACAAAAACACATACACATACATGTGTATACACATGTGCATACACACGCATGTGTGTATATAGATGAGGCATACATGCACATGAGTCTTTATGCACATGTGCACATAAACATAAAATCTACAGAATGATCTAGTGAATGCTTTTTTTCCCCTATCGAAATAATGAACAAAATCTTCTTGTTCCCCTCCCCCTTTACTTCTTTGTAAAGGGGCTAAGGTTATGTGTCAAGGTGAAAAAACTTTACATGAGAATTATAATGAGTTGTATCATTTATAATCAAAAAATTTGACAATCAAAATGGCTTGGATGGGGCAATTGACCAATGCTAGCCAATTAATTGCCTTGAAAATCCTTGCCATCACACTAAAGCCATGGAATGAACACTAATGCATCAACCACTCACGATGATAGAAAACGTAACCTAAAATTATATTATATTGACAACAAAGCTGCTCAGAGACAAGATACAGTGTACCTCAGAGGCAAGATATAGTGCACATGGAAAAAGAAATGATCCAGAAATATTATCGTTACATATGTATCATGCCAAAATGACCCATTTCTAACATTTATGCTAGGATGAAAAGGATCATTAATTCATAATCTATCATCACGTTTGATTATACCACCTGTTAGTCTATCATCACGTTTGATTATACCACCTGTTAGTCCCATTTAGAACACCATCATTAAAATAGCATCCAACTAGTGATATTGATGTCCTTTTTTTTCCAAACTAGTGATTTTGAGAGTCACTTTTGGACACATGGGATATTTCTCACTCTAGCATTTTAAACTTCCTTTCATTAATTCTCGTGTGTAACAATCTTTCATCTTGGCTCACTTATTAGCAGCTATCAATTATAACATTTCTTCAGGAATAGTTGGACAGAGCAAACTTTATACTAGTATAAATATACAAGGATGAAGCTAGTCAAAGGAATTTCTCTATGCACCAAGGGATATTAGCTAAGTAGATTGGTACTTTGCATTTGTGTTTTACTGGTGTTGTGGTGCTAGTTGATAGTGTTCCCCCTCGGTGGTGTGTTCAGACAAGATATAGAGGTAGACTCCCCAGATGCATCATTGTCCCTCGAAATCATCAGACAGCACCACACGAGCATCACGTACACTTGTTAGTGTCCATGAGAACTTCTTCAACCCCATCACTTCATCTTCATTCATGCTACCTATAACCCTTCATGTGCTCATCAGAAAGCATTCCCTCATCATTCCAAGAATCTTGACCATCCTCCTTATTTAAGAGCATAAGGTTCATTAATCTTCTTGATCATCTCCATAATAAAGGTATATATGTCCAAATCATCCCTAAAGCAATCATCAGAGAACTACCATGATCTACCACATAAGAGAACAGCATGAAATTGTCATTTGAATCATAAGTATGAGCATAAGAATTCTCATCCACCAGTGTAACACCATGGCAAGCTAGACAATCAATAATTTCCAAAACACTAAAAGAATCATCCTCACAAGCATATACATCAAACTATTAGAGCATGGAGCACATCATGTGAAAATTGGACATCATCATGGACAACCTTCTACCCTTTGACAACCTTACATCTCTATTGCATATGATTTATTGGTGGAGCGACAAGTTCTAAACTGCTTTTAGACATTGCCAATTTAGATGTGGACATAGCTTCAGCCTTTTAAAAGCTCTTAGTCTCTAGATAGAGTATGCTAGCTTCCATGTTTTCTATCTCATGACTTGAAACATGTGTTAAGAGGGCCTTAACATCATGTGTTTGTGTAGGGATACCTACAACATTCAGAACCTCATCACATAATTTATTGGACATCTTCCCCCCCACTATGGGAACATGTGACATAGCAGCCTAGTAGAACAACTAGCAACAATAGCAGGAGCAACATTGGCATCAAGCAACCATGGCCTCATCATAAGACCATAAGGCATTATCACCCACATCATCAAGAATAGCATCTAGCCCATATGCCAACCACATCATTATCACCCACATCATTCACGAACAACATCTAGCCCATATGCCCACCACACATTGATTTCTAGCCTTCATGCACACATCGCCCAAGTCACCACAAGAACCCATATAAAGAAATACGCACCATAAGCATGCTTGCACTACAAGAATGCTTGGTCTTAGATTATTCCCGCCCTGGCCATGTGACAAAGAAGGTAAGAAAGGGAACACAGAGGTAAGAGAGAAGGGGGAGGGGATAGGGAAGAAGAAAAAGAAGAGGAAGGAGATAATATTGAAGGGGATGATGAAGCTCATGAAGGAGGGAGTGAAGAAGGTAATGATGAGGGGGATGAAGAAGAGACTGTAAAAGGTATTGAAATGGAAAATGAGGAAGGAGGGGAATCTGTTGAAGAATCAAGTGCTCAATAAGAAAGTGCACAGGAGACAAATGTGCCAAAAAGTGCGAGTAAGAGGAAGCTAGAGATATTTGGTAAGCTCTTGAAAACTAGTACACCTCAAGGTTCCTAGAGAGAATTAGGGTGAATTTTACGACACCACCTCCAAAAATCTCTCTATGTAGGCTCATTCAACAGAGAAAACTCTATCAAGGTCTTTTATGAAGATGGGTGGTTACTTGGAAAATAAGGGGTCCTCATTATTTCCATCCTTGATTTAGAGGGGGACGAGACACCCCTGATGACAAATGAGAGGAGAGAGTCTTGGAGTGCATGGAAGACTATGAATGATAGGTTTAAGCAACTCTTGAACATAAATGCAAAGTGGGTACCTTAGGGGCAAAATGATCCACATACTTTGATGGAAACAATCGCCACAAAGAATTCATAGATTGTATCAAAAGAGGTGAGTATTATATTATTATTGTTTATGTCGATGGTTAAATTTTCCTTTTACTTATTTATTATTATGTTCTTAATGCTGCAGAATATCAAAATGATTTATCGATGCACTTTAGTGTTGTTTTTTATTTTCTTTCATTTGAGAGTTATGTTGTTGGGGAACTCTTGTTTTCTCTTACCCGATTGAACAAGTATCTCTCAATTGAACTTATTTATTCTCTCATCTAATTGGCGAATGTGCATTTTGGGTTGTTAATTGAAATGTTGTCTTGTGTGGTAGGATCAATGAGTTTAGGTATGTTCCTAACACATTTGGAGATAATCTTTTTCAGATTAGGAAACTTGGGGAATCAGACCTTACTACTCTTATTGCTAAATTTGATGAAGAAGA
The DNA here is from genome assembly GCF_041138505.1 of Cibotium barometz. Lineage (NCBI taxonomy): Eukaryota > Viridiplantae > Streptophyta > Polypodiopsida > Cyatheales > Cibotiaceae > Cibotium > Cibotium barometz. Next base: position 50,047,311 of record NC_141060.1, read on the forward strand.
TAAGAAATGGATTGAAGCACAATTGAGCAAGATAGTTGATGCAAGAGGAAAAAAGGGTTGGTACAAGATTCCAATTCGAATACTCACACAACTTGTTTTCAAGGTAATTTCCTACTCGTAACTTGCATTTCTAAAAATGTTAGATTACATATATGTCTTCCATTTGCAAAGTGAAAATATGAACTTACATTAATTGTTCTTGTTTTATTATATTATGTTTTCTGTCAAAGGATGAAATGGAACAAAAAGTGGATTAAAAGACAAAGGACATGGATGATGAGGCCAAACAAAAGGTCATAAGAGAGGCGGACGTGTTGTATAGAGGAAAAGCATGAAAGTATGCGCGAGGCTTGTAGATCTTCACAATGGTGAGTGTTATTAGCTTGTTGTCCTTTCTTTGCCTTGGTATGAGCCAAGTGAACACATTGCCATAGAGGAGAAATTGAACATGATTGATGTTGCTTACATTAAAGATGAAGACAAATCCTTTCTTGTGGGGATGCTTGACAATTCCTAATATCTTGTACGCACCTTGGAGTACTTACCTAATGACAAGAGGAAGATACGAGATTGGTTGCACATGTTTGTTTATTGGCTTCAAATTTCTGAATTGGGGGTATCTTTGCTACATGACATACGTAATGCAAATAGAGTGAGGCTTCCTAATGACAATGTATACACAAAGTATGTCATGAAATTGAGGAAAGTACTTTAAAAAGGCTTTCAAGACTCATCAAGGAAGCATTAGATTCAACAATGACATCGAGCATCAACCCAATCTTCACAAGGCTACACAACGTGTTATTTACGGGTGAACTGCTTCCTATATACTTCTTGGCCTCTTAAATTAATCATTAATGACACCTGTTGAAATCGGCTTATGTAATAAGCAAGTGGCTTCTTAAGCTTGTGATTGTGGGTTCACTTGAGAGCATACCTCCGCCTAGAAACCATATGGGCTTGCAATGATACACCATCATATATGTATGAAGGCTTGCAATTAGGAAGTGTAAGTATTTATCGTATGAGTGCTTGTAATACCATAGTCCACTGTAACTTTTTCTTATTCTTGTTACACCTATACACATGCTATTTCTAGTATTGAGAGAGATGATTTTCCATGGTGGTTGGACATGGAAAAAAATATAGCACCAGATGAAGAGATGCATCTATATCAACAACATAAGTCTGTATTACTTCTATAAGCATAGCTTGAGATTACAGATGAGGTAAGTGAGAATCGTTTGTCTTTCATGTGTTATAATACAATTACATGATGTAACATGTGTATTATACGTTTAGAATACTCCCATTACATCCCATGCCTAGTCTACTACATCGACAATAGCCACATTACTCACGCCAATTGTGAACCTAGGAAGACAACTTGTAGAATAGGCCTTATAGGCAAGCAAGAGGCAAGTAACACAAGCAGGGAGTAGTAGCATTGGTGGAGATGAAAGTGAGAACGTTGGAGATCCACCAATAGACATTTTGGAACCAAAAGGTGAGTTGACTCACCATACATATCACAATGAAGATCTCCACTTGAGCTAGCCATGCTAACATTTAAAATTGTGACAGGAATTATATTTTCCTTTAATGCAAGCATTGTAGATCTTGCTTTGGATGTTGAGAATTGGAAACAACCCTCCACCATCATGAGTGGAATTAAGGAAGCGTTAAATATAATTTGTACTAAAGGCAAGGTGAAAGGGAGAGATGGTGGATCCTTGTGTTGAGCTAATATTTGGTGACTTCCCATCTGACATTGTTATAGAGGGTTGATCCATAAATAAGATTCCATCTTGGAATAGGGTTGATGATAATCTATATACCTCGGCCTTTAAATTTGCCGACTTTTATCTCTCTGATGCTCACTTCTTTGCATGCCTATACACAATGGAGGAGGCTACAATATTAAAGTGATTTCATGGTATACATAATCCAAATTATGAAGAGGAACACCTAAATGCATCTTGTTGTGCTTGACTAGATAATCTCGTCCAATATCCACCTTGGTTGTCCCGAACTCATGATCTATAGTGATAGCATTGTGCCTCAATTCAAGGTTTTGTAGTGGTGCATCGCTAGGTTGTGAAAAGTACACCATCGGTAGGAAGAAAAAAGGGACTAATGGCAACAAAGGTAACCTTACTGCATAGAAGTCTACATAGAAGCTAATTTCATATTATACTTTATTTTCATTATCTTAATAAATGTGTAACACAAGTGGCATGCCTTATCTTATCTGCATTTGTACGCTCTTCTTCACCAAAAATGTATTCTCAATTCATACTCATCAAGTTGAAGACTTGAACCTTGGAGAGGAACTTGATGTGGAGCATGAATTCATTCATGATATGTATGTATTTAGTTTCAATTATCTTTGTTTCTGTCAAGAATTTGTTTAATTTTGAATTCATTTCAACATGTATATACTTAGTTATCAGTATCTTTATGTTCGTCATGTAGTTTGATTTTGAATAATAATTTATTGAATCACAAGAGTTCCTCCTGAAGATTTAGTCAAAAGAAAGGGCACTTCTTGGAGAGGTGGTTGCCAGAGAGGCCAAAAGTTCTACATGTATATTGTTTCATTGTTCAGCAAGCCTGAGGAAACTGTTGTGGATTTGTTCTCTAGAACTGTGACACTTGGTCTTGCAGCAGCATATATGAATCGCAGTGTGATATTGTTAAAGAAGAATGAGCGCATTTACGAGTGCCTACTAGAACTCTACTCTGCTAAGGTCATAAGTATTTACAAGCTTAAGTAAAGTTATTCCCACTAATGTGCATTGAAATATATTTTTGTCTAACTAACATACATATTTCTTATGCAGATTTAGAACAAAGCCAAACAACCTAGAATACCATTGATGTCTTCTTGTTTGGAACATCATTTTATGTTTTGATTCTTGTATTTGTTTATTTAGGTTCAGAAGCTCCTCTTACACTTAAGCTTCGAACATTATAGACATTATCTCGGTTTCACTATTGCAGACATTTGTTATGATAAATCTAGGTTTCTTGCCTTTGTTTATTATGACTAAGAAGCTCCTTTTGCTATTACAACTTCAAACATTATGGACATTATCTCAGTTTTGCTATTGTGGACATTTGCTATGATTTAAGTAGATTTATGATCTTAAACATTGCTTATTTGTGAAAAAAATCTCAAAAAAATGTACTCATAAGAGTACACCCATACCTACCTAACCTAAGCGTACGACCATACCTACCTAAGCGTATAGCCGTACCTTCCTAAAAAAAGTTCATTTTTTTTCAAAAAATTTAAATCTGCAAAGGTACTTAAGGTCTACCTCCCTGATCCACTAGGGTGGTTTTTATACACACGAAACACCTAAAACGACCTTAGGGGCCATTCACGTGCAAAGAAAAAGAGAGCAAAAGCTTATATTTTTTATTCGGGCAAACACCGTTGAAGCTTTTTTAAGCGTGAATGCACACCATGGACACCTTTCAATCATGGTTGCATGCCCCAAGTGTCCCCATTCCATTGGACGGTGCCCCGTCCATGGTGCATTCACATGTGGTTAACATGCCAAGCACATTTGGCCGTGAGGGCAAAACGGTTTATACAAAGCCCTCATCTAGTGGTGCACCTCTGTACATGCACCAAGACGTGAATGAGATGTGAATTGAGGCCCGAGCACACACACATGCTTCCTCTTATAACCACGGATCTATTCTCACCCGACACCCCCTTACCACCTCCCCTTGATTCCCAAATTGATGTTTGAGCTTAGCACAAGCTATAGGAAGGGAAGTGGCACAACAATTCCACCCATGAACATCACATACACAACCAATATGGGTGAAAATCTTTAAACTCATGCCGAAATTCCACGGCGTTAGAGACCCCTATCCCACCTTGAGATCTTTAACTAAATCTGTTAGGTATTTGAAATTTTTGATGATGCAACAAAGGTCCATATCTTTGGACTAAGCCTTGAAGGCAAGGTGGTGCAATGGTTCCAATCAAATTTTTGATGATGCAACAAAGGTCCATATCTTTGGACTAAGCCTTGAAGGCAAGGTGGTGCAATGGTTCCAATCCTTAGACCCTCGGCACAAAGGCACTTTCAAAGCAGTGAGAGAGGCCTTCACTCTTGGATTTGCACCATACGAGTCCAAATGGAGGCATGTTATCCAATTATTCCACCTTCAACAAAAGCCAAAGGAAACCTTACGCAGCTACATTTCACACATTAAGTACCTCGATTCGCGTTACAAAGAAAGGGAAAGATTGAGTGACAAGCAATTAATGGACCGTTTCCTCTTGGGTTTACACAATCCAAAGCCTCACGACCATCTGTTTGTGAAGGACCCCTTATCCTTTGATCAAGCCTGCAAAATGGGTGATCTTTCTCGATGACAATATGTGAGAAAGCGATTCCACATACTTGGTCACCACGCCAATGACAACCCAAAGCCCATTTGTAACATTAACCTCATCTCATCTCGAGTTTCATGTATTAATGGTGGCACCGCCCCCAACCCCCCACTCGCACATAGAGCCACCACGACCGTCTATAGTGCCCATGTTTCCATTCCAACCATTGCCTCTCATCGAAAATCCCATTGATCATAGAAAGATCTATACTTGGTCCATTATTAAGCCATAACATCCCTAAGGCACCCATGACACATCATCTTCCTTTTCATGTGCCTCACATGGACCCTAAACCAAGTATAGAAAGATCTATACTTGGTCCATTATTAAGCCATGGAGCCCATGTGCTCCAACATCCCTAAGGCACCCATAACACATCATCTTCCTTTTCATGTGCCTCACATGGACCCTAAACCAATGGTGCACACCATAGGTGCACCCGTAGGGAGACCACCTCTTGAGTGTTAATCTTCTTGATCACCCCCGCTTCGACCAAATAACTGTTTACTTCCATAGTCGAAAGCTGGTATACCTGTGGATCCTCGTTGTCAACTACCACTCAATCCAAACAGGATCTCAGTCACATGAGCCACAATGACAGAAGAAGATAAAGCACCAAAATAGAAAGAGAGAACACCGACCACCAAAAGATCTACACCCAAGGGAGCCAACCTTCCCATTCAGGTGTCTTTCTCGAGATAATATTGCTACATGTATATCGCCATTGAATAAAGTATCTCAGAGCGCAAGTAGTTTCCATACGAGTTACCTCCTTGTCCCTCCAGCACCCCCACCTTGCACTTACTTACTAACACTGTTGTTTTACTAACCCTTCATTAACACCACAACCTACCACTTGGATACTGGTCATTACTAGTCTACTCATTTAAGTACTCTACCTCCTCTCAAGGATGTTAAAGCTGCAAAGGTGACAAACAAGAAAACAACAAAACAAAATAAAGAGTACTATTGGGAAGATACAAGAAAGCAAAATTCATAAGAGTCCATACAACTAGATGGATACTTAATCTTCGCGCGACGAGTACTCGACTAACTTCTTTCCATCTTACTAACCCCCCCACCTCCTCTCATTTCTAGAGAGACAAGAGGACCAACCAAGTGCGATACTCCCTAGCATGCCTTGACAATTTCTTCACTGATCACAAGATGCGATCGATTTTAGGAAGGGGAGTATGTTAGCCACATGTGGTTAACATGTTTCTACAACAACTATGTCCGTAAAATGGGCGCCCGTACTATACTGTAAATCCCGTCATTTGATTAGGCAAACGCCCTAAAGACACTTCCAAGTCTTGAGCTTCAAAGGACAAACAAGAGGATCTCAGCTAATTGGCCAAACCATAAAGAAAAGCCTTGTAATTATGTTTCGGGTGCCTTGGGTCACTTACTCTCGAGCGGCCTTGTGGGAAAAGGCTTGGAACTATAAAAGCCAATTTCTCTTGTTTGTAACGCATTCTCCCATTTATGTAATAGAAGTGGAGTGCTCTCTCTCTCTCTCTCTCTCTCTCTCTCTCTCTCTCTCTCTCTCTCTCTTGCAACTCTAATCTAGCATGTGTGGTATGCTTAGGGTTACGGTTTAGGTGTGATTAGTGCTCTCTCTCTCTCTCTCTCTCTCTCTCTCTCTCTCTCTCTTGCAACTCTAATCTAGCATGTGTGGTATGCTTAGGGTTACGGTTTAGGTGTGATTAGTGCTAATCGCTCGTTCTCTTTTGCTTCCCTCTCTTCTTCTCTCCCTCTTGCTTGAGTGATTAGGCTATCACCACTATCGGCTTCCGTAGAGATCTTACATGATCTTCGTGAGAGCGGTTGCACCACCCATAAGATTAGGAGTCGCCTTGGTGTGACAACGAGTGCGGGAGGATTGCGACGATAAGTGGCTATCCACAAGCGATGCTGTTGAGCATAGCTCGAGCTCGGTGGATCGGCAACTTCCCACGATATTTGTTAGCTTTCGTGAATTAAATATATTAATACTAAACTAAGCTAATCCAAAGATTGAGGTTCTTGATCCTACCATAAAGGAAACTTTAAATGTGCTAAAAGCATGCACTGATACCAAAATTAAAAAGATGATAGGCACCCTTCCGTCTTTAAAAATCCCACGTTTTTGCTTCTGTTGACTTGTAGGAGGGAGGTAGATGTGCTAATAATAGCTTGCTTTCAACATTGCATAAGCAGCTAGAGAAGCCATATTATGCATCAATGATAGGTATTCTCACCATTCGAGACTTTACAAGCATGGAGGTCCATGATTTTCATTGCTGCAAGGCTGTAGGAGAACCACTGCCCATTTTTAGGGTTTTTGGAAGGTGCAAAGTAAGCAAATGTTGCCTAATGTCAAGCGTCTTAATCCCTAGATAGCCAATAAGTAGAGAATCAGGCCATTCGATCAAGATTTCTTCATGTGCAAGAAGAGGGAGAAACAAAAAATTCAAGAAAATACAGAAAATGGATCAAAATAAGAACTCTAATACCACACTGCAAGAAGGTGATGCACTCAATTAAGATGGAGTACCACATCTTTGTACTCATGCTTGGAGTACCACAAGGCTAGGGTATGAAAAGCTCATTAGCAAAGTAAAAATGATTATTTCTTGTTAATTATGATAAAGAAAAGCATATTCACTTATATACTATGGCCCCTTTTCACACACTTATTATTGGCCATGCCCATGGTCCCAAGGCATACATACATACATACATACGTATATACTTGGGTTTTCAAACCCCCAAAACCCAACTACACTAGACACAAGCAGCAACAACAATGCAGTCTCTGCGACATTGTTGTCGGCGGGGTCAGCATATCTTCCAAAGAGCAGGTAATCATTTGAATGCCCATTCTTCTCTGCTTTGTGGGTTTCGATAAAAGGGCATGGTGATTGCTTTAAGTTCGCCAAAAAGTCATCTTGTCAATGCAGTATAGTTTACCTTAGTTTTACTGTAACTAAGCTGCCACAGCCTTAAGAACCTCTAGGCTCTCATGAGCTCACGCGTCAATGACTGGGCCAGAGGTGAGGGGTATTGAGGTAGGGAAAGGCTTACATTTTGTCGGTCGTCGTACCCCAAGAGTATTGCGAGAGATTGTACTGAATTACAATGCCACTCCTTTTAGAGAGGCACGGCTATAGCCTTGTTTTGGTTTCAAATAACCTGTAAAATGAAATCATGTCAATAAATGGCCCTGCAGAGTAGAAAAGGTTTGATTTGAGCATTTTCGAAGAGCAGGGCTGCCCATCAAAAAGAAATTCTATACAGGGGCATTCAAGTCTCAGAATCAAAACGTGCAAATGTATGCAGTCTTCCATATCAATGTATGCATTATTTTGCATGGACTTAGATCCTTTTTTCACAGAGTGTGTTGGAGGAAGACTGACAAATAGTGGTACATCTGAACATGTCAAAAGCACTTGGCGTGGATTTATGCTCGGCGCAAAGTCTGTTTTTCTATTAGCCCTTTGCCCAATTTTACTGTTTTTTGAATAAGACAAATTAGTGTCTAGTCTTTTCCATGCAAAATGTTTGGCTCTTGTGTGGAGAAGGTTGTGTTGAATTTAATGGATAGTATACCTTTTTCTTGTATATCTCAAGTGAAAAGAGGTTAGGGCACCAATGAGGTGATAGCCCAAGTGGCGAAGGTGTTTGTCTAGGACGAGGAGGTCCTGGGTTCAAAACCCTTCTCGGCAGCATCGCCCAAAAAAAGTCCATACAGGTAGTGAATAACGGTATTTATGGGAGGATCTTGGGCCTAGGGCCAACTGGAAAAAAAAAGGGAAAAAAAGGTTGGGGCACATGTTTTAGAAGTTTTATGGCATGTATTCTCATATGGATTCGGCTAATTCCCAACTTAAGCAAACTTGCAAAGTAGCCCATGGTGTGTATGATGCGATGATGGAATCAATGGTGCATGTATGGCAATATTGACAATTTATGCATCATGATGTTGATGATATTGATGGTGCATGCACGGCTGTTGACGAAACTGCGAGAACCTTTGGATTTCGTTATTAATACAACTACTTTTTGCTTATTGTCATTAATCTAAAACTTTGCAAATAGAGTATCGAGTGTCTCACAATAATACATCTTACAGTACAGTATTAGGTCTTACATATTCATGCCTACAGTGTCTAATATGTCGTATAGTGTCCTATGATATTATGCATACAATAATACGCGCGCGCACGTGTGTGTGTGTGTGAGAGAGAGAGAGAGAGAGAGAGAGAGAGAGAGAGAGAGAGGCTTGCATACATAAATTATTCAAAAGTGCTCACATGGGTGTTTATTTAAAAATTAAAAGTTTGATTTGTTGGTTGTGCAGCAGGTACACATGGGACTTGTGTTGGGTCTTTAAGAGCATATAGTGCTGAAACATCACATGCAAAGACGCGCAAAAAGAAAGAAGAAAGACATGAGCTTGTAATGCAGTTTGTGGCAAAGTATGTTGTGTTTCACCTCCATTGCATAATTTCTAACACAATTGTGAAGCAAATCCTTAAGATTACATGTGGAGTAGTATATTGACATAATCTATTTTGGTGAGGGTTTTTCAATGTTTTCAAACATGGATACATAGTGCCCAAGGCTTGGCGAGGAGTTGGGATGTGAAGGGGCCATTTTGGCCTACTATGAAGAAATGTTTCACAAGAGAACACACACACACACACACACACAGACATTGTGTGTGTGTGCGTGCGTGTATACATACACATACATTTACACACACACACACACGCACACACACAAACACGCGGTGTGCACACATACATACTTGCATGCATGCATACATACATAAATAATGTAACATACATACATGTACATATTTTTGGGCACTGATGACGTTAGTGGGAATGTCGTAGTACCTAGTCCATACTATGCATAATGGAGTTGATAGTTATATAGTCTTGTGGGTTGACTACCATGAGTATATAACATGCACGTTCCTAAAGGTGAATTTGGGCATGTTCCTGGATTCATCTAGGTATATATATATATGTCCTCTATCAAGAGCACCACAACCCTCCATCCAATGGAGATAGATCCAAGAGATTCTCCACCTAAATGACATGTTCCCATCACAAAGGCTTGACATTCCCTTCGCCCCATCAGAGTAGTTCTAGCAGAGGCGCGTATTATGATTAGCTGATCATGCATATCTCACTCGACATATGATCATTTGCTGATAACATGTACATACACTAGTGTTGGATGTTTTCTTTATACTTATTCTTCAGGTTTGCATGGCTTGGTATATCCATGGTACCATTGCAAATCTAGAGTAGTCATCGATATAGGTTACAAAGTATATATGCTTCCCAATTGATGGTGTCCACATAGGACCACACACATCGCTGTGCACAAGCTATAATTTTCGGACAGCCCTTGTTGATTCATCTTTTGGGAATGCATTTTTGTGCATTTTACCCAATATGCACCCTTCATATACGTGTTTTGATGGCAGCTCTACACGATGCATGTCTTGCACCATTTGATGCTTTTGCAATAGCATGAGACTGCCATAATTCACATGCCCAAACCTGGTAGCCACAATTTTGCCTCTTACATGGCAGGTGCTAGAGTAGAAACCACATGAGCATCATGCTCTCTCGTTTCAAACCTATTAAGCTAGTATAACCCGTGGTACAATGTGCCAGATGTGACTAATGCATAGCCTGACTGTGCACCTATTGTCCTCAAAGTTCACTGCATATTCTCTTTTAGCAAAAGAGGAGACATACATTAAATTCTTCTTAATTCTAGGCACATATAGGACATTTGGAAGACGTAAGACTGTGCCACCTTACTGTTGTGAGGATAACCTCATCAACTTCCTTGACTGGATAAGAAGAATTGTTTGTACATGTTACCCGTTTGCTCTCAGGGGCAGCCATAACCTTCTTAAACAAATTCCTTTGTGAGGTTATGTGTTTAGAAGCACCATTGTCAAAGTACCATGTGTCAAGTCTTTCATTGACTAAGAGACATATGCTCTAATGATACATCATAACTGCAAACAAGAAAAGTACACTCATCCTGCACATGATTTACCGACGCATCATCTTTCACTGCAGGTGGTGAAGAAGAATCTACAATCATGCGGCTTTCCTTTTTCTTTTTCTTTGCAAGCCGCTTTTTGCACTCATTTACATAGTGACTGTCATGGCCCTGTGAAAATGGAACAGTACAAGTGTGGGCATGGTGGTTGCACAGTCAGAATATTTTATGATTCACATGGGGGGTGCCCGGACAGAGTTTAAGATGTGTGGACATCCCTAGGTGTGAAGGGGGGAACTAGAAACATTAAACTTTAATGTTTATTAAAGTTTGCCCCTAGGCCTTAGTGGCCCTAGGGAACTTATTAAAGTTTGGGGCCCTAGGGATTAATTTGGGAAGAGGGCCACTTTTGGAGTAAGTGTTTCTCTCTCCTCCCTCTCTCTCTAGCTTTTTGGGAGTCGTGGAGCAAAAGTGGAGGAGCCTTCATGCGCATGGTTCTCTAGCGTGGAAAAGCATAGAAGCTCAAGGCGGCTGCAAACGACCAGTTTGTTGCTGTTTTTCTGTGGGCTGTGAGCTGTAACAGGCCGTACAGCAGCCGTACAGTGCTGTACGATTGCTGGTTTTGCTGTGGACAGAGGAGCGCAGGGTTGTGAGGCTTCTTCTCTGCTGGTTTGGCTGCGCAGAAGACCTGTACAGGCTGTACAGTTGGTTTTTCAGCAAGTACATATTGTACGGCTGCCGTACAGTGTACGGGCAGCAAGGTACAGCAAGTACAGTTGCTGCAGAGGTGCTGACAGGTGCTGGACAGGCCTGGTTACACAGATTCAGGCGACCAGAATCAGGACAGCAGGCTGATTGTGCAAGTACAACTCCTGGCACGTATCCCGAGGTGGTACAGACGGGTACGGGGCTGTTTTTCAGATCTGTACATTCAAGGACAGCATAAGAGTGAACAAGGGTTGGATATTCATGAACATAGACATCATGACGATGGCGTTCAACTGATGAGACTTTCAGCTTTCTATGCTTTGATTCGGGACTGTTTTGGGACAGTTTACGAGCTGTTTTTGTGTGGTAGCAAATTCAGCTTTGTACTTGGGTTTTTGGCTGCAAGTACAGGTCACTTGATGATGTTTCTTGGCATGGGAGTGATGCAAGCTCGCATGGCTGCGTGCTCATGGAGCAGATTGTTCTCTCTTGCTAGAAAGAAACAGTGGGACCTACAGTTATGGGCATCATTATGTTGCCAGATGTTTCATGAGGGAACAGGTAACTAGATGTATGCCGTTGTTGGCGAAGAGACATGTTTTTGGGTTTCTCCAGGAGATAGGTCACATGCAGGCAGAAGGTACAGGAATGGACACATGCTTGGTACAGCCTTGCTACTGATAGGACAGGGGACAGGGAATCCATGATAGAGATGGATAGTACCCTTGGAAGGTAGAGAGGGTTTGTACAGGTGTGTCGACTGTATGGTATGCTGTGCTGTGATGCGAGTTCTCTTTTGAGAGACAGTTTGGGAGTCTGTGTTGTGACCAGAAGCACTGGTTGGTCAGGGTGTGATGCTGTTCATAGTGTGAGAGGCTATGGATGGTTGTGGCAGCCTTGATCATGGGAGAAAGCTTCTGTATGCAGGCTCAATGTGTGAGAGTCTTTTGATATGAACAATGGCTGGACTTGTTTGTGGATGCCGTGTGGACAAGAAGCCAGATGCAGGTTCTTTGCAGGCTTCAGGAGTTCTACTGGGACGGCTGAGTTTCCAGCCTTATATTGTAATCAAAGCTCTTAAAATCAATTAAAGAAATACCGCAAGGGGCGCCACTGCGATTTGGGGCCAATCGGTGTCCGTGTACTTTTTGCAGGAGCACTCTAGCTCCCCCTGTTTGTTTTCCTTTTCTAGGTCCTCAATGGCGTTGAAGTGTTTTATGTGCGAGTGTTTGTTCCACCGCCCTTTGGTTTCTGAAGGCCGGTTTACAAGGTTCCGTTTGCCGGGACACATCGTCGACTTTCTTAAGGAGGCGAGTCCGTGGTTGCTTTGGTCGGGACAATCGCCAACTTTCCTAAGGGGGCGAGCTCGTGGTTGTCTCATGAGAGTCACGTCAAAAGCTTCAACATGAGGAAAGTGAAAAGGAAGTGCAGGACACAATACAGGATTTTGTGTCTTTGCCTATATGAGGTGAAGAGCAAGAGCTGAAGATGAAGCTCAGGAGAAAAGACACCAAGGACAAGAAGTAGTCGGCCAGGAACAAGAAGCAGTTGAAGTGTTATGGTGCAGGAGATGCGTTGAAGGCTATGGCTTTCGACAGTTTGTCACCGGTGGTATCTTCATAGAGGCTTCATGGGTTCGGAAGACAGTTTCTTTCTATGTTTAGCAGTGGTGATCTACTATGCTTCATCGAGGACTTGTGCTTACCACTTGGGTGGAGTGCAAGCAGGTTTTGGGTGCCTGAGGATGTATCAGATGAGGCTCAGATGGAAGTGGAGGAACTTGACGAGGTTCTTATTCCCGAGCAGATATTGGCATATGAGGAAAGAAAGGTACAGGGTAAAGTTTCCCATCGCTATCCTGTGAAGTTCAAGAGCTGTTCACTGATGGATACGAAGTGGATGGAGGAGGTTCACTGATGGATGCGAAGTGGATGGAGGAGGGTGACTTAGCAGATTCACCTCAGGAGTTGCAGCTTTATCTTGATGCCTATGAGTTGGAGTCGACTCTTGTTACGGCTCATTCAGGTTCAGCAGAGCATAGGTCTGGAGCATTGCCTGATGCTCAAGAGGGGGGTAGCACCTCCGCTCCCTTGTTGTTACAGACATCTTTGTATTCACCCGAAGGTACTGAGGCTGACAGTACATCTGCTTATGGGACTTCTATGATATTGTGTACTAGTCACAGGAGATGGTGGTTGAGTAAGGTTCACAGTCGCGCGCACCTGGAACTCTAACTGCAACTATGGATAACTCTATGGAGGACATAAGTCTTGCGAGCAGTCCTAGAGTTGGTTTAGTTCATGGAAATATGGATCGAACTCTATTTGTGCATGTATGCATACACTTTTTGAGGTAGAGGTATTTTTGTATTCTGGTGCCATTGGATCCTGGTATCATTGAGAATACATTGGGAAATACTCTGCATTGTGTTGAGTGCTGCATGTATGTTGGTATGATATATCAAGTGCTTTATTATGTTCATGGGTGTGACTCCTGCGGGATGGCCATGAGACATATGTGGGAAAGTACTTGGTAGATGTAGTGTTTGGATGCATTGAGTGCTTGCATATGCTCATGTTTTACCTTCAGTCGTGGGTCCTGCGGGATGCCCATGGGCGTAAGGCTTGCGAGCAGCCCTTAGACTGTTACTTTGGAGTAGGTAGAGCATTTTGAGAACCATATTGTTTGCGAATGCATATGTGTGTCATGCATATGTGTGTCATATGTAGAATGATGCATGGTTTTGTTTTTGGCTAACACAGTTAACGTGTTTCCATTTGGTTTTAGACTTTTGCTGTAGGTTCTGAAGGAACAAGCAAGAGGACAGTGTGGCTTATTGTGCAGGATGATTATTTTATCATCCAGATGCATTGGAAGGCCATTGTTTTTGCCATATGGGGTATCTTTGGATATTTTGATGCATCACCAGAATGCAATCGAGGACGCTTGCCATTTTTCAAGAGGGGGGTATGTCATGGCCCTGTGAAAATGGAACAGTACAAGTGTGGGCATGGTGGTTGCACAGTCAGAATATTTTATGATTCACATGGGGGGTGCCCGGACAGAGTTTAAGATGTGTGGACATCCCTAGGTGTGAAGGGGGGAACTAGAAACATTAAACTTTAATGTTTATTAAAGTTTGCCCCTAGGCCTTAGTGGCCCTAGGGAACTTATTAAAGTTTGGGGCCCTAGGGATTAATTTGGGAAGAGGGCCACTTTTGGAGTAAGTGTTTCTCTCTCCTCCCTCTCTCTCTAGCTTTTTGGGAGTCGTGGAGCAAAAGTGGAGGAGCCTTCATGTGCATGGTTCTCTAGCGTGGAAAAGCATAGAAGCTCTAGGCGGCTGCAAAAGACCAGTTTTTTGCTGTTTTTCTGTGGGCTGTGAGCTGTAACAGGCCGTACAGCAGCCGTACAGTGCTGTACGACTGCTGGTTTTGCTGTGGACAGAGGAGCGCAGGGTTGTGAGGCTTCTTCTCTGCTGGTTTGGCTGCGCAGAAGACCTGTACAGGCTGTACAGTTGGTTTTTCAGCAAGTACATATTGTACGGCTGCCGTACAGTGTACGGGCAGCAAGGTACAGCAAGTACAGTTGCTGCAGAGGTGCTGACAGGTGCTGGACAGGCCTGGTTACACAGATTCAGGCGACCAGAATCAGGACAGCAGGCTGATTGTGCAAGTACAACTCCTGGCACGTATCCCGAGGTGGTACAGACGGGTACGGGACTGTTTTTCAGATCTGTACATTCAAGGACAGCATAAGAGTGAACAAGGGCTGGATATTCATGAACATAGACATCATGACGATGGCGTTCAACTGATGAGACTTTCAGCTTTCTATGCTTTGATTCGGGACTGTTTTGGGACAGTTTACGAGCTGTTTTTGTGTGGTAGCAAATTCAGCTTTGTACTTGGGTTTTTGGCTGCAAGTACAGGTCACTTGATGATGTTTCTTGGCATGGGAGTGATGCAAGCTCGCATGGCTGCGTGCTCATGGAGCAGATTGTTCTCTCTTGCTAGAAAGAAACAGTGGGACCTACAGTTATGGGCATCATTATGTTGCCAGATGTTTCATGAGGGAACAGGTAACTAGATGTATGCCGTTGTTGGCGAAGAGACATGTTTTTGGGTTTCTCCAGGAGATAGGTCACATGCAGGCAGAAGGTACAGGAATGGACACATGCTTGGTACAGCCTTGCTACTGATAGGACAGGGGACAGGGAATCCATGACAGAGATGGATAGTACCCTTGGAAGGTAGAGAGGGTTTGTACAGGTGTGTCGACTGCATGGTATGCTGTGCTGTGATGCGAGTTCTCTTTTGAGAGACAGTTTGGGAGTCTGTGTTGTGATGCAGAAGCACTGGTTGGTCAGGGTGTGATGCTGTTCATAGTGTGAGAGGCTATGGATGGTTGTGGCAGCCTTGATCATGGGAGAAAGCTTCTGTATGCAGGCTCAATGTGTGAGAGTCTTTTGATATGAACAATGGCTGGACTTGTTTGTGGATGCCGTGTGGACAAGAAGCCAGATGCAGGTTCTTTGCAGGCTTCAGGAGTTCTACTGGGACGGCTGAGTTTCCAGCCTTATATTGTAATCAAAGCTCTTAAAATCAATTAAAGAAATACCGCAAGGGGCGCCACTGCGATTTGGGGCCAATCGGTGTCCGTGTACTTTTTGCAGGAGCACTCTAGCTCCCCCTGTTTGTTTTCCTTTTCTAGGTCCTCAATGGCGTTGAAGTGTTTTATGTGCGAGTGTTTGTTCCACCGCCCTTTGGTTTCTGAAGGCCGGTTTACAGTGACCCGGCTTTTTGCACTAGTGACATTTGTCCTTTTTTTTGGGCTTGCATGCATCATTCTTAGCCTTTTGTGAAGGTTGTCCCAAATCAGCCCTTGGCTGAAAATTGCTTTTGGCTTTTCTTGTGCCCTTGCCTCGGGCAACAAAAGCCCCATCATTGCTACGCATAATGGAAGATTTGTTCTTCCGATTCTGTCCTCTTGTAGCAACAAATCAACCAGCTCTTCAAACAAGATTGGTTTCAGGTTTCCCTACATAGACAAAGTGAGCAATGTGTGGAAATTCAAGTGAGACCGTGGTAGTGATGATAGTGTCCTGGAGGCCAACTCCTTTTCAAGAATGACCACATCAATGTTAAGCAACTGCTCTCGAAGATCTTGTATCTTCGTAAGATGATTAGCCATGCTGCCCCTATCTTCCATTGAAACATATTCCAACTCTCGTTTAAGAAAGGCAACTTTGGCCTCATTCTTAGCCTGGTACATGGTCTCCAATACATCCCAAGCTTGCCGCGAGGTTCTGCAAGACCTGGTATGCGGGCATAATTGATCGCTTTATTGACAAAGCAATCAAAGCCATCACTTGGGCATCACGAGTATCCCATCTCTTCTGCTCTTGCATGGGAGGAACAGGTGCTGTAGCTTGTTGAGCACCACGGCCCAGTGTGTTAGGTGCTATGTCTATAGGTGGTACATCATCCCCTGATACATAAATGTATAAGGCTTTGGCCACAAGAAGGTTTTGGACCATGAAACTCCATAGGAAGTAATTACTGCTTTCTAGTTTGTCTGCTTGGGACAAAATCCGAATATATCAACTTCATTCCTAGCCATAATGCTGAAATCTTTTTGCTAAGAGATATGCAAACACTTGCAACCAAGTGTGCTGTAAAAAACACCCATTGGCAAAATCCTAACGCACTGGAGTGCTATGCCAAGCAATCACAATTTCGTGAGCAAACTTTTTGCGCCAAATACAAGGCTGCAATAACTGTTTGGAGTGTATTGATGACACCTGCAATGCAAATCCCTTGCTTTGTACACATTCACTGCATAAATATACAAACAAGGTCTCTAGAACGAGAAGCCTCAAATTTTTGTGGACCAATGGGTTGCATGATATGCCAGTTGCACATAAACGCGAAAAGCCCCTAATTTTTATGCACCAATGGGCTCAATTTATGCCAATTGGACATAAATCACAAAAGTCCCAAAATTATGTGTACCTTGTAGCTCTAATTGTGCAATTAAGCACGAATTCCAGAAAAGCCCCAAATTTTACTAAGTCTTGCACCTTGAATTTTGAACTGAAGCATGTAATTCACAGAAGCCCCAAAAGTTGTCACTGTGTATTGTTGCACCTGTTGAAGGATCATGAAATGACTAGATTCAAAGTCTAGACGTGGAGACGACGACGATCAAGTCGGGAATGTACAATAGCAGGTCGGATAGGCACAGGGATGGCGAACAGAGATGGCAACTCAGCTGTGACGACGGCAAAGGCGATGACGGGTAGCTTAGCTAGGAAGGCATAGTAGCGGCGACAACGGGGAGCTTTTGTGGCATGAGTGCTGATGACAATGTGACGGTGAGGACACAGAATAGCCACGATGATGGCGACGAGACGAATGTGAAGGAGCCGTTGGCGAGGCGTGGCACTTCGACATGAGATGGACGGATGGTGACGACAAGTTGGATGGAACGATGATGGCGACAAAGAGAAGACCCCAAAAAAACAAGGAATCGAGGTCGTTGCCACGTAAGCCACAAAGTGGGTGGGGCATCGCCTACCGTGCTTGCAGCTCCGCCCATTGGTTGGGCGGCGGTGGACCTCCCCGCACTAGAGCCGCCCGGTCAGCTAGCGGAATTAGGTGGCGGCAGTTCAACTCTTAGTTGAGCCGGCAAGGGAGGCTGAGCGAAGGTGTAAAGCTTTTTTAGCTTAATTAACATGATTAAGACTTGATTAATGAACATAAGACAAATGTTGTAGGAAAAGACCGAGTGATTGCATTGAGACGGGGGCCTTTTTTAAATAGAGGCCGAAAAGGTACAATTGAAGAGGCATATCCGTGTGAAGGGGTGGGGCTCTTGAACCAATGGTTATGTCCTTAGGACTTAGGGGTGTGTCTCTAATGAATAGGTATGTCCTTTGATAGTGACCCATGTGCAAGGGTGTGACCCTTCACAGGTGTCTTTACAGTTAATGAGAGATTAAGGAGTAATTAGGGAGAGATTAAGAGAGTTAGTCACAATTGTGACATTCCCTCCCACTTAAAATAAGACTCCGGCTAAGAAGAGGTGGTTGTCTTTGAAAGAATTCCCGAAGAAGTTTTGGGTATTCTTGTAAGTTTTCATCACTTTGCCAAGTAGAGTCAGAATCATCAAGATCTCTCCATTTAACCAAAAATTCTGTAGTGAGCTCATGTCGTGTTTCTTTCTGTCTGACATCAAGAATTGTCTCTGGAATTAAGAGTATGTGTTCATCTTCGATTTCTGGAACATAATCCAAAACATCTAAAACTGGAAAATCACCGTCCACAAACTTCTTGAGCCAAGAAATATGGAAAGTTGGATGAATTTTACCCCAAGAAGGCGGTAATTCCAACTTATAACTGAGAGATGAGTTCTTCTTAAAAATAGGAAAGGGTCCATAATATCTTGGACGAAGCTTTGGAAAGACTGATTTCATTGTCTTGTATCGATGAGGGGCAATATACAATAATACCAAGTCTCCTTCTTGAAATTCAATGCGACGATGATGCTTATTAGTTGTGCATTGATATTGCTCTTGTACGCTGACCATCTTATCCTTAATCTGTAAGAGAATATCTTGCATCTCTTGAATGAGTTGGTTTGCTAAAGCCACTTTATGTTGAAGAACAAAGTTGGCAGGAACAAGGGGAGTATGGCCAGAAGCTGCTTGAAAAGGTGTCGTTCCAATAGCTGAATGATAAGAATTATTATAAGCAAATCCAACCAAAGGTAAATATTCTTCCCATGAAGCTAATCGAGACTGAATAGAATGACGCAGCATTTCTTCTAGAATTTGATTAACTCGTTTCGTTTGTCCATCTGTCTGTGGATGATAAGCAGAGCTAAAGAGTAAATTCATACCAAGAGACTTGAATATCGAAGTCCAAAAATGTCCTGTAAACTTTGGATCTCGATCACAAACTATAGATTTTGGCAACCCAGGAGGTTTGAAGATATACTGTATGAACAATATTTTTTCTTGCACGGAATGAAATGTGCCATCTTAGAAAATGTGTCAACCACCACAAGAATCTGTGTATTGCCTTTAGAAGAACGTGGCAATGAAGTGATAAAATCGAGACTAATACTTTACCAGCGTTCATTGGGAACTGGAAGTGGTTGAAGAAAGCTAGTTGGCACGAAAGACATGTTGATGCTCATGCTGTGATCTACTGGCAAACTTGATAACATCTTGCTTCATTTGAGGCCAATAGTATGTAGGTGCAGCATAAGTAATCTCGTGATGTTCTTTTACCAAGACTCTTTGAACATGAGTATCATGAGGTACACAAATACGGTCCTGATAATATAGTAAACCATCGACTAATGTATATGCTTCATAAATCTTCAATTCGGAAGGAGTTGCATTCTGAGAATTGAGAATCGAAATGCATTTCCAAAACCACGATCCTTGAAACTTTGAGATATATCCATTTCAACTGTAGAAATAGCCAAGACCGAAGCTCGCGGCATACGACTGAGAGCATCCGCAACCACATTAGTAAGACCAGGAACATACTCAATTGTTATATGAAAATTGGCTAAGAATTCGACCCAACGTGCTGGCCTAGCATTCATAACTGGTTGCGTGAAGATGTATTTCAAAGAATGATGATCTGTTTTTACCATTGGTTCCGCACCAAGGAGATAATGTTTCCATGCACGATAGGCATGAACAATAGCCGAAAATTCCTTGTCATATACTGGGTATCTTACTTGAATCGTAGAGTGCTTATGACTGTCAAATGCAATAGCACGTCCTTGTTGCATTAAGATGGCACCAGTGGCAATATCGGAAGCATCCGTGTAAACATCAAAAGGGAGAGTAGGGTCATGAATAGCCATGACAAGAGTTGTGGTCAAAGCTGTCTTTAAACTTTCAAAAGCTTGTGTTGCGGCTTCAGTCCACTTGAATGTAGGAGTGGACTCTAAAAGTTCTGTGAGAGGAGCAGCTATTTTTGAAAATCGATGAACCTTTGTGTGAAAGAAGTTGGCAAGTCCCAAGAAAGAATGAACATCATGGATGTTTGTGGGAGTTGGCCAATTGACAATAACTTGTATTTTCTTTGGATCCACAGAAATACCGTCTGCTAAAATAACATGTCCGAGGTACTCCAAGGATGTTTTGAAGAATTCACTTTTGCCTGGATTAATGTAAAGAGCATTGTCACGAAGCACGTTGAAAACGATCTTAAGATGTGCCTTGTGTTCTTCCATATTACGACTGAACACCAGGATATCGTCAAGATAGATAATAACGAACTTGTCCAGAAAAGGGCGAAAAAGATCATTCATCAGACTCATAAATGTTGCGGGCATTGGTTCAGAGTCACACGGGGACGCGGGGACGGCCCTTAGGGACGCGGGATGCGGGGACGGCCGGGGACGGGGGGGACGCGCAGGGGACGCAGAAGCCCGTCCTGGGGATATGTTCCCGAAACGTGGGACGGGCAGGGGACGCGGTGAGGGGACGCCTCCAACGGTCAGAAACGGGCAAAAAACGGCCAGAAACGGGCAGAAATCCAGCTATAAAAGAAGGCACACTTTAGGACTTTTCTCCACACTCAAGTTTGAAGCTTCAAGCCTCATTGCTCAAGCCTCAAGCTTCCAAAGTTCCAAGTTCCATTGTCCAAGCCTCAAGGCCCAAGTGGCAAGTTAGCCCTCTCTCTCTCTCTATACTATCTACATTGTGCCAACTTCCAAGCCATCTCTCTCTCTCTCTCTCTCTCTCTCTCCAAGTTCCATGATCCATCCCTCTTGAGACTTCAAGCGGCAACTTGCAACTCTCTATTGCACCCTTCTTCCCTCTCTCTCACACTATCATCATTCATGGCATCTCAAGGTGAAGGCGCCACCGCCACATCTTCCGTTGCGGGCTCTTCACGAAGGAGGCCGGCGGTGCACACATGGTCATGGTGGGATGAGGTCCACTACACTAGTCGTGGAGTGGGCGGTGGTTCAAGGGCATGGAATTGCAAGCTTTGTTCCTACAAGAGAAGTGGCGGCGCCAGCAAAGTGCGAGCTCACTTTTTGCACGAGGCCGGTCATCAAGTGCAATTTTGCGCACGCATTACTCCTGAGAAGCAAGCGGAGCTTCTTGAGAAGCTCAAGGTTCATGAGGCGGCCGAGGCGGCAAAGAGAGGGCGCCGTTGATCCTCATGATGTGGTGAGAGCACGAGAGCAACCGACGCGAATGGAGGTGGAGAGGAACCCAAATCTTGCTTCAAGCTCTCAACCATTCAAGTCCACTCCATCCACATCGGGTGCCTCCATTTCCATCCGCCGTCAATCCACTCTTAACGAGAATTGGAACCCAAAATTGAAGGATGAGGTGGATAGGTCGGTGGCTAGGTTCTTCTACCACGACCACATTGCGTTTCAAGCGGCACGGTGAGAGTCGAGACTCAATTCTCTTCACTCTTTTTTTTTTTAATGTCTCATGCTTCAAAGCATTTGTCATATTGCCAAAAAAAGCTAACATGCTACATGGTTTTCCTTACTTGAAATAGGTCTCCTTACTTCCGTGAGATGGCCACAAAGATCGGGGAATATGGCCCCTCTTATGTGCCACCTTCATCGGAAAAGATTCGCACCACTTTGCTTGATAGGGAGAAGTTGGCCGTTGAGCATGCGGCGGCGGATACAAAGGCAACATGGGAGACTAACGGAGTCTCTCTCATTGTAGACGGATGGAGTGACATGCGCAAGCGCTCCATCCATGGAGTGGTGGCCTACTCAAGGGGCAACGTGTACTTCATCGAGTCACATGATGCGAGTGGCACTAGTGGCACTGGGAAGACCGTGGATGTGCTTGCCGCGGAATGGGCGTCCACGATCGAGGTCATTGGGCCGGAGCTTGTGGTCGGCATGATGGCGGATGGAGAGGCGTCAAATAGGGCAGCCGGGACCATTATTGAGTCAATGTATCCATCCATCACAGTTTCTTTTTGCATGGCCCATTGTCTCAACAACCTCCTCAAGGACATAGGTGCCTTGCCATGGATTGCACCCACCATTGAGGAGGCTAACCAGCTTATATCCTTTGTCCTCAACCACCAAAGGCATGTCCACATGAGTTCTCTAAAAGGAGCACTCTTTCCCTCCTCAAGTATTCTGAGACAAGGTTTGCATACAACTTCCTCATGCTAGGCCGCTTGTCTACATGTGGCGGAGCCCTAAGAGGGCTTTTCCTTAGTGATGAATTTTCTGCCATGCCGTAGTCAAAATCGGCAACGGGGAGAACGTGCCGAGATCGTGCCGACGATGCTGCTTGGTGGGAGAAGGTGAAGACACTCGACGCCTTGGTCAAGCCTATTGTTCACCTTCTACGAGTCATTGACGGCCGTGAACCATGTACCGGCAAGGTCTATGAGGCCATGGATCGCATGATCGAGTCACTCCAGCAGCTTGTGCCAGACAGGGCCGAGTTTGAGGAGATCCACTCATTATGTGAGTCCAGGTGGAACTCCTACTACTCCCCTCTTCATACGGCTGCCTTTGTGGTTGATCCAGAGTTCCAGGGCAGAAAGCAAGAGGCCGACAAGGAAGTAAGCAGGGGATGGCGGATCATTTTGGAGCGCTTAGAGCCCGACCCGTCACCCTACCATCAGGCGGAAGATCAGAGACCAGCTATCTCAGTACAGGACGCGGCAGGGATCTTTTGGATGTTTAGATGCACAGCTTGACCGCCTCAAGATTGGGTCTCCTCTTTGGTGGGAGGATTACGGATCAGATGGGCCGGAGTTGCAGCGCTTGGCTATTCGCATCCTTAGCCAGGCTGTGAGCTCTAGTTGCTTGGAGCAACTTTGGAGCGTTTACAGTCACATTGCCTCTAAGAAGAGGAACCGCCTTGAAGTGCAAAGGGCAAGTGATTTGGTTTTTGTGAGCGCTAACTTGCGCATGCTATGTGCGACAACAACAGGGAAGGCGGATCACTTCACCGAATGGGAGATGGCACAGCAGGATCCTGCAGCTCAGGAGCATCTTGAGGAGGTAGAGGAGGAGCTACAGCCTGAGGGGGAGGAGGCGGCTTCAAATGGCATCGACGACTTCGACTTCCAAGCCTCCCGCGAGGCTAGCACTTCAGGAGCTTGAGGCTTGACTCTTGAGCCTTGAGCCATCTCACCTTTTTTGTGCCCACTGCCAATGGCCATGATCTATTGTGATCTATCATCTATGATCTATCTAGTATCTCTATTTTGTACCCACTCTTTTTTGTAACCCTCACTGCCCATGAGGCATGTACTTATCTCTTTGTATCTATCAGACTATCAATCACATAATCAGTGTGCCATCGATGTTTTATTAGCGCATTTTGCTCAAAATGACTCTTGTTTTTTTGTCTATTCGGTGTAAAATTTTGTTCAAAGTGTGTCTCTATATGTATGTCATGCATACAACTCCTAAATTGCTTTTAAAAAAGAGGTTTTTTTTTGCCGTTCCCGACCCTGTCCCTGGGACGGCACTTCCCCGTCCCCGTCCTCGTCCCCGTCTGACTCTGCATTGGTTAACCCGAATGGCATGACCAGGTACTCATAATGACCATATTTTGTGCGAAAAGCTGTCTTATATTCATCACCTTCGCGAATGCGAATGTGATGATATCCAGACTTAAGATCAATTTTGGAGAAGACCTCTGCATGGAGCAATTGATCAAACAATTCATCAATGCGCGAAAGAGGATACTTATTCTTGATAGTCAACTTATTAAGGGCACGATAGTCGATGCAAAGGCGCATAGACTTATCCTTCTTTTTCACCAGAGTACAGGAGCTCCAAAAGGGCTTTTGCTTGGTCGAATATGTCCTTTCTCCAAAAGTTCAGTAAGATGTCGCTGTATCTCCTGAGATTCCGTAAAAGAAACTCGATATGGAGCACGTGTAGGTGGTGCACTGCCAGGAAGGAGATCAATAGCATGGTCGACTGGTTGCCGAGATGGGAGAACCGCAGGAAGTTCTCGAGGAAAAAGATCCAAGTATGGAGCAAAGAAAGGTTGCTTGAGGTACATAATCTTCGTATCCATGTCTTCGGGAGGATCTTTGGCTGAATAGACCATTAAAAGTGGTGAGGAACAACCACTCTTGCGGACCTACCATTTTGCTTGAAGAGCTGAAAGGATTGGTGTAGACTCTAGAGGGTTGGTCTCTGATGCCTTGGAGTGCCACAAGCGTATCATTTTAAGCAAATTGTATGGAATGGTTTCGGAAACTAATCAGGGGATCATATTGATACGACCATTCTTGACCAAGAATCATATCATAATGTGCCAAAGACATGACTTGGAAATTCAATTTGTCACGATAGTGCTGAATTCGAAAGGAGAGGTGTTTGGCAACGGTGTTACACAAGGATGTGGAACCATCGGCAAGCTCTACTTCATAAACAATAGTACTTTGAGAAGTTTGAATCTTCAATCTCTGGGTCAAGGTGGTTCCCACAAAGTTATGAGAATACCCACTGTCGATGAGCACATGAATAGGGTGATTGGAAATAGAACCTTGAAGAACCAAAACCTGAGTAGATCGCTTAGGTAACGGTGAAGAGGCGGATTGAGCTGTGGCAGTAGCGGTGATCACCGAAGCATGTGCAATAAATAGCATGGTGATTAACCGCACGCTTTTCTTTGTGAGCAACTGGGGGTTTCTCCTTGGAAGTGGAGGGTTCAGCATTAGAATTCTGTCGATGGGTTGGTCTTTTGGGGCACTAAAACCAACGATGAGGTGCATTGCAAAGTGCGCACAATCCTGTCTTTTGTTGATCCCGTCCAGAAGGGACAGTGGAAGGATGAGGATTGCGAGATTGGTCACGTCCTTGGTCCCATCCACGATCCGAATTGCGTGGTTGGAAGGACTGAGGACGTTGGGACTGAAGAGAGGACGATCCTTCTGATCGGCGAGGGTGTTGAGAATTATTCCATTGGGGATTAGGCCGGGAGGTAGAAGTGCCAGAAGATTCTCTTCGACTATCTCGGTTCATACGAGACCCATTGGCTTTCTGAAAGGCATCAACTCGACCGGAAGAGGCCGAATTTCGAGAATTAATGTCTGCAACGCGCTCGGCGTAACGTATGGCATCGGCAAGATTGACAGGATTATATTTCTGAACATCGGCACGCAGTGTGGGGTTAAGACCTTCAACGAAGGCATGGAGTTTGTTCGTTGGGGACAAGGAGTCAATCTCCAGTATCAAGTTGGTGAACTGGGAGATATAAGAGGCCAAGGAACCATTTTGGTCCAAATGGTGTAACTTGTAAGCGAGTACGGGCTTGGAAATCCGCATTGGCAGGTATGAACTGCTTACGGGGAGGACCCGCTCGAATTTTTTCCACGTTGTAACCGATTTTCTGGCGTGCTGTTGTCGTTGCCACCACAATAAAGCAGTGTCTTTGAGGAGGGATACTGCAAAAATGACCTTTTTGGAATCAGAAAGGGTCATGGTTTCAAAGTATAACCGCAGTTTGTAGAGCCATTGGTCTAAGATGCGCTTATTGCGCTGACAGCCATAAGATTCAGGCGGTTAATTTCCAATTTCTTTGTTTTACTGGCTTGTAAAAGACGATACGGAGTTTTAAGGTCGCCGCCTTCTACCTCGGAAGGAATGACGTCTTCATTTGCTAGTACTGTTGCTGAAACATCTGCTGTTGGTACGAAACTCGTGTGGGAGTGGCCATCCGTGTGGAGCTGTTGGATCTGTGAAGCCAAGGATGCCATGGACTCCTGGAGTTGCTGTTGGAACTGTTGCTGAAGTTGCTGCAAAGCTTGCTGCCATTCCGGAGGAGCCGGTATGTCAACAGGTTTAGCCATGAGAGAAGATACTGATGTAGAGGCTGCAGGGTGACGAGGCTCTGGGGTTTTTTACCAACTAGCTAAGATCACTCTGTCAGTATCTATCTTTCTAACTGCGGCAAAGTAAGCTTCATACTGATGCAACCATGAATAGAGAGTTGTGGGGTCGAGTTTACCATTGCTGAAGTTCATTTCCTCGGGAAAATGATTCGAGGGCGCCGCTGGTGTCTCTCATAATTCACCAAGTGCTAAGGCAATCAAGGGCCAGGACAGCCAAGGAGTGCTCACGCAAAGGGGTGAAGAACTGTAGGTCAAGGGCAGAGTTATCTCAGCCAAGAAAGGTCAAGTTTTCTGTATTTTCTTTTCAGATTTGCATCATTCTAATAAAGCAAATACACCATTTGTGGTGGGGGCCCTACAGAGGGTATTCGGGACCCAATACTGTGTCCTCTCTCTTTTCTCCCTCTCTCTCTCTATTTTCTGCACATCTTCATTCGGTTTTGTGCAATTATTCTGTCGCGAAAAGTGTGCGGATTTCTGAGCATTGAAGTTACCGATCTCCCCCGAAGCTTCCGCATGTTACAGTGGTATCAGAGCCTACTTCAAGTGCAAAGATTCAGCAAAGAAACCAGAACTTTTTCTCGCTCGTGTGGTTGGTTTTCAGACGCCAGTGGACTACACCTTTCAGAGTGACTCGTGTCCCTCAAAGGACGGTTGGTTTTCAGCCTCCAAACGTCTCCCACACACACAGTGGATGGTCAGATTGCGCTCCGGAAAGGAAGTGCGTTTTCCTGCTATGGTGAGCTTCGACGACAAGAGAGACCAAGAACCTTGGGACCAGAGTGCACCGGGCTTGAGTGTTACAGATATGTTCCAGCAGATGATGCGAGAAATCACAGACCAGACAACCAAGTTGGAAGAGCAGAAGGCGCAGATCTTGGCTCTGGAAGAGCGAACCCGTTCTCCAACGTCGCGTTTTCCATCTCCTCCTCCCTCTCCTTCCATATCCTGGATTCTAGATCCTCCACACAGGGACCCTCTCGCGGGGTCACGACCCCAACCGAGCTCTTTGCTTGAGTTGCAGATGCGTGCATTGGAGATCCGACAAAGTCAAGACGGAGCCATGCAACGCGTGGAACATGAGCGTTACCTTGTAGCTTTGGACGCCAGATTTCACACAATGAGTTGGGGCCTCCACTATTTATACTACCAATAAAAGGCAGTCGGCCAGCTATAAATCCAGGCGGCTGTCATAAATCAGCCCACGACCTATTATTCAGCATTAAATGCTAGATAAATTCCATAAATTGCTGTGCATCTCTTCCTTGATGGCTGGGCACTAGGTGACTGTATCTCTTACAGCTCTGGGCACTGTTTACAGGCTGTTTGGAGCCTGGGCAGCTTGTATGGGCTGCCCCATACTTGCCGTTACAGCCATAAATAGGCTGTACCACCTGTATGCTCCCCCTGGCCTGCCTCTAGGGCTGTCCTACAGCCCCTCCATGGCCTATTCATGGCTGGTGGGTACAGCGAGGGCCTTCCTGGCCCTCATGGAGGTGTTTTTACACTGTCCTCATGCCCACACAAGTGCTTGGGGTAGCCCTATGGGCTGGCCCCTTTCATAAAAGCAAACCCTAACTATCTACACAATGATTTGGCATCCGGTACCATACCAGATACACAGAATCACTGACATCATTCCAGAGGGAGACTCACACGCGGACTGGCACTGTTTCATGTGCAGGACAGTGCACACCTGACCTTGGACTCATGTGCAGGACAATGCACACCTGACCTCGGACGACTGGGATGGATCCCTGGTGACTAACTCGTCCCGGACTGGGCTCACATGGGACCAGTTTACCATCCCAGGTTGTGCACCTTCTGGAGAGATATGTCTACGTGGCATCCAAGTGCGGGATGCATGTGACATATTGTGCCTCACTCCACTAGAGAGGGTGCAATATGTGGGCAACCACGCTATTTAACAAGGCCTTGTGTCTCAATTAAGAGTAATTAATTATCCTTAATTACTCTTAATTATTGAAAGGACACCAGTAAAGGGTCACACCTTGCCACATGGGTCATCACCAAAGGACATGTCTGTTCGAAGGGACACATCTATTGATTAAAGGACACATCTGGACATCCGAAGGACATAACTATTCATTGAAGAGTCACACCCTTTCATGAGGGATATGCCTCTTCAAGTCCTATTTAACAAGGCATTGTGTCTCAATGCAACAACACAGAACTTTCCGCTCTAAGCATCTTACTGTTCAGTGTTATGTCTTTTAATCATGTTTTATATCACTAATAGGCTGAGAAGTCCTCACATAACAAATGATAGCAGGAGGTTACTGATCACCTTCTTAAATAGTCAATAGTTTTTGTATGATGGTTTGACAGTCCTACTCTTCCTCAAAACATCTTGCCTCGTCATCTTGGCCTTGTCGTCATGGACCCTTATGTTAGTCTTGAAACATATGGGCAGCTGAACGGTTAGTGCAGTAAGACACATATACGAGTGCAAGGAGAGGACTCAATGGAGGACATTATAACAACATCAAATCATAATTGTGAAAGCAATTTTATTGAAATTTTTGGTTATATGACTCTCTGGGGACTAAGGGAGTGCATGTATATCTCTACCTTTGAGTGTGTGCATGTGTGCCATTACGTGTGTTGCGCATGCCGATCGCACATCAGGCTTCATGCTCTCTCTAATAGTGCTACATGGTTGTTTGTTGCTTCAGGTTCAAAGCTTCAAACAATGGGCAATTGCCAGGAATAACTTTACTGAGGAAAGAAGTTGGTGGTAGCTACCAAATTTTGAAAGAAATTCTGCAAAGTATTGAAAAGGGTCAAGATGAACCAGAGATTTCAGGACAAAAGGTTGAGCTCAAAAAGGCAGAATGCAGGACAAAGAAACCTGTTTCAGTTGGAAAAGATGGACATAGGAGAGAATCTAACTTAAATATAATAGAGCAAGAGGATTTGAAAGAGGACAAAAAGCTAGTGCCACAGGTCATGGAAATGTCAAAATCCATGATGATAACAGAGGCTGTTCGTCCAGCAGATCTAAGGACGGCTACTCCAGATGTGGAACAAATGATACATTCGCCTGTATCAGTTGAAGATAGCGCTCAATCTGTTGTGGTAAGCCTTCTCTTTTATGGTGGTAGAGACTTGGGGGAGCACTGTTGTTAGAAACACACGCACGTGCCCACACATTGACCCAGGCACATGCCCATGCGTGCGCACACGCACACATGGACACAATTAGGAGAACCATGCGATGGAAGCCCATGTCTTTGTAGATGCCCGCAAAGCCAAGTCCCAGATCAAGAGCAATAGAGCTTGAAGAGCCAACTGGCATGCTGTTCTTGCTTGTTGTAGAGGAGTTGGAGAAGCACTAAACAAGTCCCAGATCTAGAGCAACAGAGCTTGAAGAGCCAACTGGCATGCTGTTCTTGCTTGTTGTAGAGGAGTTGGAGAAGCACTAAACAAGTCCCAGATCTAGAGCAACAGAGCTTGAAGAGCCAACTGATTGACGTATGGTTGTGGCAACCATCCTGCTTTCTTGCATGAGAAAAGGCAGAGCTTGTGAACCCCCTCTTAAAGGAAATGTGACGTCCTCTAGATTTGAATGCAAGACCTAGTCGTAAGCTCAAACCCTTTGGCTAACGTCTTTCAAGCATGACGCTATTTACAACTTGCCTTCTCTCTTTGTGTTTGCCCACATCACTTGCAGAAGTATTCATGTTTTTACTACAGGATACCTCACTAGCTACTGATGAAGAAGACGACGACTCTGATGTTGCTGCTCCTGAGTACAATCTCGTATGTCCAGGACCTCATGTGGAGAGCTCATCGCAACAGGCCAGTAGACAAGCTGAACCATCTTCAGGATTTTCTCTGGTAGTAAATTCTGTTCCTGCCCCTACTACATGTGCAGACCTCAGAGATGCATTTAAAGATTGTGGTGAAATTTTGAATGCCTGTATCAATACAAACAAGTGGACTTTTGGGAGTAAAAATATGCTACCTTGGGCTACGGTAAACTTCAAGGTATGTTACTTATATAGTCCAATGTTATGAAGGTGTGTGCGTGCATCCGCACATGCATACAGGCATACACATTCACACACATGCATCTACATACACATGCACACATACACAGAGAGTTACACTTACATATGTACATCTATACACATGCATGCATGCATGCAGGCACATACACACATACATACTTATGTATCTAGTGCATGTGAGTTTCTTATATGGTAATGTGACTTCTGGCCTTTTCTTGAGTGTAATCAGTTAGACTTGCAAACTGACCTACAACGTTGGAACAGACTGAAGAGGGCCTGAATGCAGCAAAGATGAAAGAGAAAGTGTCAGTGAAAGGTCAGGTAGTTTACCTTAAAAGAAAAAATGAGTATCAAGACACCAAATCAAAAACTTCTGCAGTGAAGGAGGTTCAGGCCCAGCATGGGGCCGATACTACTGCATCACAACAAAGAGGGCCAGGAGCCATGAATGCTATTGTGCAGTCAATGGTATAGTTTTTGGTGTATCTTATAGACTTCTTTAGTGCCTTACAGACTTGTTTAGTGACATGCTTTGAGCCAAAATGATGTAAACATTTGAACTGTCTACAGAATAATTCAGCTGCAAATCCGTTTACAACAGTTATTCGCATTTCAAACTTGCCATCGCAACTCACTGCAAGCAAGTTAAGGTCTGCCTGTGAAAGCATTTCAAGTGTATATGAATTGGAATTGCGCAGAGGAGGCATTGCAGATGTTCATTTCAATGTCAAAGACAACAGGGAGATGAATGCCGTAGTTGACAGGTATGTGCATGCATGGCTAGTTAAGATTTTATTTCCATTGAACGCCTGTTTTGTAGTCTTGTTGGCATGCAATATGTGCTACCAGGTATGGTAAAAGCCTGGCTATGTTTTGGGTTAAGTTTTTACTTTTGTTACAAAGGAACCTAAGATTATGTCATATTTTCTGCTCTTTTAGCCAAATGGATAGGCAGGACTGTATTTAATTGGCATTGCAGGAGAAAGCTTGCTGTCAGCATAGCTTAGTCTTTCTTCAGCTCTGAAAAAGTCCTCACTTTGATGTCAGCCTCATAAAAGTGAAGATTGTCTTTATGCGTGGATGGTGGGAGTGGGGACTTCTTTTATTATTTTGCTAAGGAGAGTGCGTGTAGTGATTGCACAACATTTACTTTGTCCTATGCATGGGGACTTAAGGTTTTTTGAAGAGGCTGCAGTTTCTTTCAAGTTGCTGTCCTTGTCATCCCCTGATGGAACACCCGTCTTTAAGACATCTTGAAGCAAGGGCTCAAACGAATTCTGTGAGAGTGGTAGGATTTTGGTAAGTACTCCATTTTCCTTGAGGAGAGATGAGGCCTGGGGTTATGCTGAAATTTTAGCCAACCAACCTACAAATGATATCACAACTATACTCTGATTCATGAGATCCACCCTCTTTACAACCTAGTCAGTTTTACCAAGGGCATTCAGGGATGAAAGTACAAATAACAATGATTACAAGCTTCATGATCTTTTTATAATGCCCAGAGAGAGGGGGTGACATCTTGAAAAATAAGGAGTTAAAGGCGCACTTTCCTTTTTGCCTTTGCACACCCTTGAATTTTGAGCAAATGATGGGGGATGGGGTATTATTCCTCACACGAGCAACGATTAGCATGCAAACATGAACCTCTACCATGGTGTATACAACTTGAATACTTTCTTGAGCTGCATGACATCCCAATGATGGCATTGTGAACAAAAGAGAGGTAGGACTAGACTAAATGAAGAGATGAGACCTAACCTACACAACACGAGAGAAGTAAGGGGTTACATTTTGTAAAGACTGAAATAAACAAGATGAATTAACTGGACAACTCGATCATCAAGACTTGCCTCATAACAAGTAGAAGGGAGAGTAGAAGATAAAAAATACCCTTGTGAATGTCTTTCATCTCTTGTCAACACTTGAGTTGAACAAAATTCTCATGACGAGAACAAGGTCATAGTATCTCAGAATCTTCCCTTCAAGGTAGAACTTGTCTCACAACGAGAAGAAGGGAGAGTAGAAGAGAAAAAATGCCCATGTGAACACCCACTATTGGGCATTGATGACGTTAGTGGGGATGTCGCAGTATCTAGTCCATACTATGCATGATGGAGTTGATGGTTTATTGTTTTGTGGATGACTACCATGAGGTTATAAATTGCACTTTCTTACAAGGTGAATTTGGGCATGTTCTTGGATTCATCTAGGTATATATATCCCCTAACAAACACATGTATGTAAATGGTTATGGAGGTGTAGGTGTTAAAAAATAAGTCCTCCATGAAGTGATCCAATGTAACTTGGTTGAACACAATGCTAATCAATACACTTAAATACACCAAGATTTAATGGATAACATGCTCAATATAAGAAGTAATTTGTTGAATTGACAAGAGTCGCACAATGAGCCGGAACGGCCAGCCTCTCCCTCAAATAAAGTTTATTGATCTTGGGAGAATCAAGTATATAGTGTCATGGGCATCCGGCATTTCCGTCCAGATTTCCATACCAATGCATATGAATACAGTATTGCAAATAATGTGGTTGTCGGTGTAGACTTGCAACTGACACTACTCTCTCCAGTGTTCATGTTCCCTACCATCTGCTCTCTATTGTTTCACCAACACATGGTAGTAACAATTTGCAAGAGAGCACGTAGGACAAGAGAACACTACACTGGGTATGTATTTTGTAATCCGGTTCCTCCCTCTTGCTACTCACTTCCATATTTAAGCATAAAAGCTTACCAATTGCAAGTAGAGTTGTTGATGGCGGAAGTCTTCGCGATGGAAGTGCTTGGAGTGTTGAAATAGTTGTTTTGTCACAATCCTTCGTGACAAAAGTCTTCAAGACGATAAAGGGGATCCTAGGAAAGCTTCCCCTATGGTTCAACTTGAGAAAGGAAGGTTGAGATTAGGGTTTTGAGCAAAAGACCAAAAATTACAACAAAAATGAGAGTTGTTATTTCAGTCATTGGGATTGTGTAGGAGAGTGTATAGCACATGGAAACACTCTTGGAAGCTTGGAAAACACCTTAGCAAGCTTAGATATGGAGTTGGGAAGGAGAAAGTGCAGAAAAATACAGCCAAAGAGACCTCATGAAGGAGGCACCTACTTCTAGAGAGAGAGGGAAGAGTGAGGTGGTGAGTTGTCCACTCTAGGTGTCAAGTAGGTGCTTTGTGGTGCAAGCTAGAACGGACACATGGTTGGTTACTCCCTTTGTACAAAGGGGATAAGCTCTCGGCGGTGGGCATTGGGTTTTGTCCATCTCGGGACATCAGTGTGTGTGAACGTTTTGGTCACCCAAAACTTAATGAAGGTGTACACACTCACCTATAAATTAGTACTAATTCCTAAGGCTAGGTTTATGACCAATACTTACCACCTGTCACATGCCACATAACCATATCAGCAGACAATTTCACACGCATGGTTCACAGGCGGGCGTCCCCTTACCCGGAACTACACATTGGCCAAAGAAGCATGAAAACAACATGCAATTTCAATTGCAAGCAAGCACATAAAGATGCTATGCAATGCAACATTGGTATAGACAACCCCCCGTTCATGAGACTATACCAAAATAGACATGCTCCAGGCAAGTACACAAGGTACTAGACCGAATGGAAAACCAATCCACTAGGCATTTTTGGGCATGTACACAGAGGCACAAGTCTCAACGGTCCACAGTATCATATTGAAGGGAATGGGTGTTAGGGTTAGGGTTTACAGAAGGTACAATCAGGCGTGGAAACCAACACACAGAGAGAACACGACTTCAGTATGCTTGAATGATAAAAAAGTGAAGTCTAATTGATAGTGACCCTAAAGATAAGTGTTCACATGTCCGGCCATAAATGTGCCGGGTGGACCAAAACACTTATAAACTGCATATAAGTGAAACTGAGCTAAACTGGGGGAAAAAACCTCCACTAACTGAAGTAAAAAGTGCCCCAGTAATCTATTGATGATCACTAGCACTCCTCTGGGTGTATACACAACATAAAACCCAACAAACCCCCCTGGAGTGATATGTGATCACTGTACATCATCCACCAAAAGGAAACAAATTCAAAGCACTGCGGAATGCTTCAAATTTCGGACGTGGTAATGCCTTGGTGAAGATGTCTGCCACATTTTGATCTGTAGGACAGTAGATCAGACTGATATCTCCTGCCTGGAGTCTCTCCCGAACAAAATGATAGTGAATCTCAATGTGTTTCGTGCGAGCATGAAACACAGGATTCCTGGCCACAGCAATGGCACTCTGACTATCAGTATAGATAGGTGTAGGCTCCTCCACTGAAATATCCATATCAGTCATGAGACGACGCAGCCAAACACACTCAACAGTAGTAGTGTAGGCTGCTTTGTACTCTGCCTCACAAGACGAAGTGGCCACTGTGGTATGTCTGGTATCAAAATCACCAGCCCAATCTGAATCACTGTAAGCGTGTAACTGCATGTCACCCCCCTCAGGATAAAGCAATCCAAGAGACAAGGTACCCTGCAAATAACGGAATACACGCTTCACAGCTTGCCAATGTGACAACCGTGGGCTGTGCATGAATCTGCTCAACTGAGAGACTGCATACTGAATATCTGGCCTTGTATTACACAAGTAAATGAGGCACCCAACAGCCTGAGCATATGTAGTGGCATCAAAGGAAACACTGTCATCTTGTAGTGACAGTTTCATCCCAGGCTTCATAGGAGTACTAATAGGCTTGCAATCCTGAAATTTAAACTTCTCCAGAAGTTTAGCAACATAACGTGATTGCAACAACCCAATGCCTCTGTTATCCTGCACAAACTGTATGCCCAAATAGTAATGTACAAAGCCCAAGTCAGACATGTCAAATGTCTGTTGCAGTATCTCCTTAAAAGCTGCAATTTTGTCATCATTTGATCCCATGAGCAAGAGATCATCCACATAAAGACTGATGACCAGCAGATCTGTCTCTTCTTTCTTTACATACAGAGTGGCCTCTGATGGACTGTTCACAAATCCCTGAGTGAGTAGAAAAGCATCTATTTTTGCATACCAAGCTCGTGGAGCTTGTTTCAAACCATACAAGGCCTTTTTCAGCCTGCAAACTTTCCCCTCATGACCATGTTCTGCAAAACCCATGGGCTGAAATACATAAACTTCCTCCTCGAGGTCCCCATGTAGAAATGCAGTCTTTATGTCCAACTGGTGAACAACCCAACCACGATGTGCAGCCAATGCAATGACACACCTAAGTGTCGACATACGGGATGTAGGAGCAAATGCATAATCAATGCCCTTCTTCTGTGCATAGCCCTTTGCAACTAGACGGGCTTTGTACTTGTCAATGGATCCATCTGCATGTCTTTTCAACTTATAGACCCATTTAGTACCAATTGCTTTCTTGCCTTTGGGCAGATCAACCAAATCCCATGTTTGATTCTTTTTAATAGAATCAAGCTCATCCTGCATGGCTTTGTTCCAATGCACATTATCTCGTGCATCCACAAATGAATCAGGCTCATCATCATCCTGTAAACTGGCTGCCATAACCAGATTCAAATCCATGATGTGTGCATGCTCATTGGTCCTTGTTTCCCTACGAGTACGACCAGCAAGAGGACTCTCTAAATGGCTGTCCTGTAATGTCCTCAAATACCATCTAGGTATGTGTCTGACCTGTGGTGTCTGCTGCCCCATATTTGGTTCAGCTTCTGGCTCATTTTGCTGCTGAATTTCTGCACCACCTACATCATTTGCTGGCTGTCCTGTACCCTCATGAGTTGGATCACCAACTGTGGAATGAAACTCCATGGGTAGTAGACCTTCAAACACATCATTTTCAGCCTGATTTGCCTCATAACCAGCCATGGATATTTCTGATTTTTCATCAAAAATCACATCCCGACTAGTGAATATCTTCCTGGATAGCATATAACCTGTAGCCCTTGCTCTCACGGCTATACCCAACAAAAATGCATTTTGTGGCTTTATCATCCAGCTTTTTCCTCAACTCTTTGGGTATGTGTGCATATGCAAGACACCCAAAGATACGAAAATGCGATACAGAAGGCTTGCGGCCATGCCAAGCCTCAAAAGGAGTAATAGAAACCAATGCCTTTGTGGGACATCGATTCAAAATATGACAAGCACACATTACTGCTTCCACCCAAAAGATATGTGGTAGCCTTTTTGCCTTTAGCATACATCTGGCCATCTCCATGAGTGACCGATTCTTCCTTTCTGCAACCCCATTCTGCTGTGGAGTGTAAGGAGTAGTATACTGATGTTTTATACCTCTACTCCCAAGAAAGGAATTCAGCATATGTGACATATATTCCCCCCCTCGGTCAGAACGGAGAGTCTTCACCTTGCATCCTGACTCTGTCTCAACAAGTGCTACAAAGGCCAAAAATGCATCATATACCTGTGATTTCTGTGTCAAAGGATAGACCCAGCATATACGAGAGAAGTCATCAATAAATGTTGCAAAATAAAAGCAACCACCTAATGACTTCGTCTGCATGGGACCACAAAGATCACTGTGTATAAGTTGCAACTTTGCAGTTGCTCTTAGAGCCTGATCACGTGGAAAGGAAAACCTGTGCATTTTTCCCAAAATACATCCTTCACAAATGTGATCTGGAGGCTTCTCCATGAGAGGTAGATCTGTAAACATATTATGTCGCTGCATAAGCATAAGACTACCAAAATTTACATGCCCCATGCGAGCATGCCATAACTCCGCATCAACCATAGCTGGAGTAAGAGTGAATGCATTATAAGCAGATTGATCCACTGGCTGAAATGCATCCAACTGATAAAGTCCATGACATAATGTACCAGTAAGCATCAAGGTCAAGGCATTAGCTTTGTCTCTGACCATGCATTTATCATCATCAAAGTGGACTTGCATTCCACAATGTGCTAAAGAAGAAATGGACAACAAATTCTTCTTTATCCCTGGTACATATAAGGCATCTGTAAGGAGCCATCAATGGCTGTAAGCTGAATCTCCCCAATGCCACGAACTGGATATGAAGCATTGTTGGCACACTGAACAGCTTTGCCAACAGGGGCAGGGCCTACATGACTAAACAAATCCCTGCGAGATGTGATATGCTTTGAGGCACCACTATCAAAATACCAAGTACACGCATGCTCTGTCAAGCTGAGTGCCTGTGAAGACCAAGAGGCATCATAGCTGCATGTATAAAAACAGTAATCCCTGTCCTCAACAAAAGAAGCAGTCTCTGGAGGAGCTTTAGAAGCATCATTAACAGACATCCCAACTTCCTTTGCCTTCTCTTTGGCAATCCTCTTCCTACATTCAGTGATGTAGTGACCTGGCTTCTTACAGTAATGACATTTGCCCTTCTTCTTGGGCTGTCCATCACCTTTCTTGGTATCCTGTGAAGAACCACCATCACCTGAATTTTGATTTGCACTCTTTGGCTGAGTTTTTCCTTTCCCCTTTTGACCTGTAGTAAATGCTTGTTCAGCATTTGTGTTCATATTCATATTCTTCCTCATTTGCTCCTCTTGTAGTAAGAGAGCAACAAGTTCCTGATACTTGAGGGGTTCAACAGCATTCCTCATGCTGAGGTTCAAAGAGGTATGAAAAGCCAAGTAAGATCTTGGCAAAGAGTGCAAGATGGTGGACACAAGCTGTGTCTCAGGAATAATCTCATCCACATTGATGAGTTGCTCTCTCAAATCCTGCAGCTTGTTTAAGTGGCTAGACATATCATCTCCTTCATTCATCTTCTGATTTTCCAGCTCTCTTTTCAAAAATGAGATCCTAGCCTCATTACGAGCAGCATACATCTGCTCCAAAGTCACCCATGCATTCTGTGAAGAGCCCGAATATGAGGTATAATGGACCTCTGTACTGACAATGCAATGAGTGACAAAGCTTGTGCATCCCTGGCATCCCATGTCTTTTGAGCATTTGTTCTTTGAACAGGCAATGGCTGTCCTGGAGCCTGTACCTGTTGTCCTTGTCCACGAGCACCCCCTTGGGGAGGAGTCTCTGGAGCCAATGGACCTGGACGTGGTTCATCACCACTAACAAAATCCCAAAGACCTTTTGCCACAAGCACATTTTTCAGCATAAAACTCCACAAGGAGTAGTTCGTGCCATCCAATTTGTCTTCCTTAGACAAATATGTGAATACATCACTTTGCTGTTGATTTGCCATTATGTTTTACGCACAATGTTGTACCTGTTTACCAAAAAACCCAATAGCAGAAACCCTGATAACAACTGTACTCCACTGAATACAGTTCACCCAAATATGCCTGCACTCTCAATCCTTTGAATGTGCAGCTCAATGCACCAATGACTGAGTAGAGCAGCAAATGGCGTACACAATGCCAAAATGCCCCAAAAATGCCCAAATTTGCTGCACCCAAACTGTGCAAAAAACCTGTATATTTCCTTGCTAGAAAATCTGCCTGTTGTGCCTGTATATTTTCACAGAGAAAATAAAAATGCCCAATATTCAAAATATGTAATGCTTACCACTTCTGTGCTGAGCAGAAGTACAGTCGACTGTATTGTGGAGGTACACAGCAACTACAGTCGAGGTGCTGTACGGAAGCAGGTACGAAAGCAGTACGGAAGCTGGGCAGGCAGGTACAGTACGGAAGCAGAAGGCTAAACTGCAGTCGAATGTTGACGTGGCAGATTCTGGTCGGCTCTGACAGGTACGGAAGCTGTACAGGGTGCTGCAGCGTTGAGGCGACCAGGTACAGAACTCTTGAAGGCGGCGCTTATTGTACGGGCAGGTACAGTAGTTGTAGGCGACGCCTGTTGCAGACCTCGACTGAAGGCGACCAGGTACAGGCAGCAGGCGCAGAGGTTACCTGACAGTAATATTGAAGGCGGCACTTGACTGGATGTATGGGCAGCAGGCGCAGAGGTGTAGCTGAAGGCGGCGCAGTCTTGTACTGAAGTAGAGATGTACGGAGCAGTACTGCCCTGCGCAGGTGTGTACGGACTGGTGCAGGTACACTGTACGGAGCTGTGCGATATCAAAGATAACGGGCAGAGCAGGGCAGAGCTTCAATGCAACACTGGCAGTGTATGGGCAGGGCAGAGCAAGCTTCAATGCTTTGATACCAATTGAAGGGAATGGGTGTTAGGGTTAGGGTTTACAGAAGGTACAATCAGGCGTGGAAACCAACACACAGAGAGAACACGACTTCAGTATGCTTGAATGATAAAAAAGTGAAGTACAATAGCCACATGATAGTGACCCTAAAGATAAGTGTTCACATGTCCGGCCATAAATGTGCCGGGTGGACCAAAACACTTATAAACTGCATATAAGTGAAACTGAGCTAAACTGGGGGAAAAAACCTCCACTAACTGAAGTAAAAAGTGCCCCAGTAATCTACTGATGATCACTAGCACTCCTCTGGGTGCATACACAGCATAAAACCCAACACATATGAGTGGCATCAATCCCCGGCATATACAATTGCCATGGACACGAGTCCAATGTACATACATGATGAGAAAGCACGGGTGGACCAATTGGGTGGCTAAATGGTGACATCTCCCCTAGCTTTTAGAGAGTTGTTCACAATTGAAAAGCATCTAAATATATCTCAAGCACATGCGGGCAATCTTTGAAGAACTCTTTATCTACCCATTTAGCATCAATGGGAAGATAGTTCTTAAACTTCACAAGGTAACGCCTGACAACTTTGCCTGCAGCAAGCTCGCGTTCCTTGTGATACACAATCTACTCTGGTTGCAAGATCTCCTCAAGCTCATCCACTTCTGGTGGATCCTCAATGACCGTTTCACTTGGCTCCGGCCCTACATACTTGCGAAGGAGACTCACATGAAAAGCATTGTGTATGTGCCAATGACTAGGCAATGCCAATCTGAAAGCTACTTCATTGATCTTCTTGATCACTCGAAAAGACCCGTAGTACTTGGTTGCAAGCTTAGGATACGCACCCTCTTTGCCAGGCCTCTTTGCAAGTCTTGCTTTCTCAAATTTCAGCAATACCCAATCATTCTCTTTAGCATCACAAATTGGCTTCTATGCTTGTCGGTAGCCTTTTTATGCTTGTCTTGTGAACTTGCAATGGCTGTCTGCACACCTGAGCAAAAGCAATATCCAAGTCTCTTACATACTCATCAGCTGCAAATATCTCATTCTTTGTGCGAAGGATGGGTGGCAAAACCACTTTACCATAAACAATCTCAAACGGGGTCTTTCCTGTAGATGCATGCATCGTGTTGTTGTATGCAAATTCCACAAGCGGTAAGTACTTCTTCCAAGAAGACTTTTGATCCGCTACATAACATTTCAAGAGATCCAACACGGCTGAATTTGCAGCCTCAATATGGCCATCCGTTTGAGGGTGATAAGCTGACGAGAAGTCCAATTTGGTGCCCATGTTATCAAATAAGGCCCGCCAAAAGAGACTTGTAGTCCTGGGATCTCTATCCCCCACAATGGACTTTGGCATTCCATGATGCTTGAACACTTGTGCAAGATATATTTTAACCATATGCTCAGCTTTGATGGCCTTTTTGATTGGCAAGAAGTGAGCTTGCTTGCTAAACCTGTCCACAATTGTCCAAATAGCATCATTATCCTGTTGAATCTGTGGCAAGTCCATAATGAAATCTATTGTAATACTTTTCCATGGTTGCGTGGGAATAGGCAATGGCTGAAGCAAACCTGGTGCCTTTTGCCTATCAAATTTTACCTCTTGATAGGTGATACATGCACGTACATGTGCGTCTATGTTCCTCGGCATACCTGGCCAAAAGAAATACCGCTCAATCATGTGCGTAGTAGGCATTATGCCTGTATGACCAACATATGGAGGTGCATGGCACTCGTTCAAAACCTTTTGCCTCATGTCAGATACCACACATAGACAATTATCTTTCATAAGATAACCCTCGTTGATCACATATGAGGCATGTGCATGACTAGGTATCAAATCAGTCCAAATAGTGGCAAAATCAGCATCTGTATGATACAGATCACGCATGGCAAACAAGTCCTCATGAGAGGCAACCGAGATAGTTGCTACATACGGCTTTCGTGACAATGCATCTGTCACTACATTCTTCTTTCGTGGGGTGTGTAAGATCTGAAAATGAAACATAGAGAGGAAATTGGCTATCCTCATATGCTTCTCCGATAATTTAGTTTGGGTAAGAAAATACCTCAAACTCTGGTGATCTGTCTTCACAGTGAAATCAGCTCCAAGAAGGTAATGTTTTCATACGGTAAGTGCATGAATTACAACCAAGAGCACTTTCTCATAAATGCCAAGAGAGAGCACTGCATCATGCAATCTGCGGCGGCTGTCATAAGCCATGGCATGTCTCTCTTGATTTAGAACAGCTCCTATGCAATTTTCAGATACATCACATTCCACACTAAAAGGCTTTTGCAAATTTGGAATGATTAACACTGGACCATGAGTAGTTGCATCTTTCAATTTGAGGAATGCATCTCTCTCTACATTAGTACATTTGAATATAGCCGCCTTTTTTTAAAAATCATGCAAAGGAGAAGCAATCGATTCAAAGTGCCGAATGAACCTGCGGTAATAAGAGGATAATCTAAGAAATCTACGGATCTCATGCACCGATGTCAATTCGGGCCAATTTCGAATTGCATCAATCTTTGCGAGATCCTCCGCACTCCATCTTTGGACACAATATGCCCAAGATTATGTATCGCTGACAAAAAGAACTCACTCTTCTTTGCATTTATGAAGAGTTTATGCTTACGGTGTTCTTCAAAAACAATAGCCAAATTCGGTCTTCGAGAAGACTAGGATGTCATCAAAGAAGACACTTGTAAATTTCTTGTACCCACGGAATATGCAATTCATCATTCTATTGAATGTAGTTGCGGCATTCGTAAGACCTAAAGGCATAACAAGATACTCATAAAGCCCAAATGTTGTCCTGAAAGCAGTTTTATGTACATCCTCAGGCACCACACGCACTTGATGATAACCCACTCTTGAGATCAATTTTACTAAATTATGTATCCAACTTATCAAGGATGTCGTCTATGCGTGGAATCGAAAACCGATTCTTGATAGTGAGCTTATTCAAAGCTCTATAATCCACACATATACGAAAGGATCCATCCTTCTTTTGAACCAAGAGGACGGGCAAATAATATGGGGAAGAGCTTGGCTGAACCAAACCCTTCTCAAGAAGCTCATTTACCTACTACATGGTCTCCTCTTTTGGGATGCACTTACACGATAGGCTGGCCTATTAGGTGGTGAGTTACCTGGCACAAGATCAATGTGATGATATTCTGGTCGTATGGGTGGCAACTCATTTGGTAACTCATCAATAAAACAATCATTGTACTCTTGCAAGAATTTCAGCCTATCATTACTAAGACTGTTTACATGCATATTATTTTCCTCAACATGATCCTGTACACATTATTTTCCTCAACATGATCCTGTACAAAAATCAAGTACGCAAAAACACTCTTTTTTAATACTTTCTTACTCTGTACATGAGATACAAGGGGAGTGGTATCCCCCTCTTCACCAGCATTAGTTACATGCTCTCGGCCTTTATGCATGAAGGTGATCCTATTGGTCTTGTAAGCCTTGCAAGAATCAATGTGTGTGTGCTAAGGCTTTCCAAGCAATACATCACAGCCATTCAAAGGCGCCACAAGAAAATCCTCATGATCCACATAGCCTTGAATGTGTATGCGCAACTTGCCAATAATAGGCATAACTTGCACTTCCCTACGAACAAAGGCAGCCCTTGCTTCAATTTGAGGACCCATGTCCTCCACTTCAATACCCAAAGCAGTTGCCATCTATGTAATATGAAGTTCTCAGTTGCACAATCATCAAACATGAACAAAGTGGGCTGATCCTTAAGCTGTTCCCAAGCTTTACATACAACCCGGTCTTTGCTATCATATGAAGTGTTGTGCTACACATCCGGAACCATATGCACATTGGGCTTTGATGCATTTGCATTATCACGCTTCTTCTTGTTTGGGCATGCATTTGCAATATGCTCAATGCTACCATAAGTAAAGCATTTTCTCTCGCTCATATATTACTTTTTTTGCTCGGGAGTGAGACCATAGTCTCTCACTTTGAAGGGACGCTTCTTGGTAGAGTTATTTTCAGCCTTTGGACCATTTTTATCTTGGTTTTGGTCCTTTTTAGGTGGCTGTCCATTATTTTTGCAGGTTTTAGACAGTCCTCTCTTTGCCTTGAAATGAGGGTTTAGCCTTATTGGATCAACTCAATTTGAGTTCCAATTGCTTGGTGGTAGTGGCGGCTGCGATTAGTTGGTGTAAGGTGTGACGAGGATACATTTGTAGTCCCACTTTGTACACAGCTTGCAATCCCGATTGAAACCTTCTCTTCCTATCCGCCTCGGTGACATGCATAAACGGAGACACCTCCAAAAGCACTTTTCAAAACTTTGCACATATGCATTCACTGTTTCCTCCTCATTTTGCTTCACCCAATCCCACTTCATTGTTATCTCATTCAATGCATTGGGAGGCAAGAATTGGGCATAGAACCTCTTCTCGAACTCTTCCCATGATCTAACAGGATTCGGTGAGAGCTTCTCCGTGAGCCACCAATAGGCAGCAATGCCTTTCATGAACATGATTATATGCTGGATCATGGATTTCTGAGTGAAATCCTCATCACTGAAAGCAATATCAAACTGGGCATCAAAAGCAAGTGCCTTTGATGTATCATATTTCCCATGATATGCGTCAAACTTCACAGATTTGTCTCCGGCTTTGAAGTCACGAGACTTTGATGCATGAGCTTGCATCTCAACATGTTTTCCTGCATGTTTGTCCATTGGGCCAACCCTTGTGAGTGGCATCATTTTAGGAGCAAAAGGTGATGCATTAGGCTTAGATACATGTGCCGTGTAAGCATGAGGCATGGCTGGCCCCTCAACATGCATTGGTGCATTTTCACCCATAGCTTCTCCCTCAC
Source organism: Cibotium barometz (assembly GCF_041138505.1). Classification (NCBI taxonomy): domain Eukaryota; kingdom Viridiplantae; phylum Streptophyta; class Polypodiopsida; order Cyatheales; family Cibotiaceae; genus Cibotium; species Cibotium barometz. The sequence goes on from NC_141060.1 coordinate 50,091,366, forward strand.
GAGCGCACTCGAAGGCATGAGTGGCATGAGAGATACGCGGAATACCTGCACCAACAGAAAATTGCAACCCATGTTGCATGTGTTATGCATGCACATTTTCAACCGGCAATGGCATTTGGCATACATTTTGACCATTTCCATAAACATTGCATCCTTCACGGGCTACATAAGGTACTCTTGCATGGCGTGAAGTCGCCGATGGTTCCTCTCCCATAGCATGGAGATTCATCCTCTTAGACATAAGTTCTTGTTTGAGCACCTGTGGGGATTCCAAGACATGTGGGATGGTTGGTACGAGCTAAGTATGCACGTGCTGCATCCCTCGGTTGCATGTGCAACTCTTGACCAATCATTGCCATTGCATGAACTGAGGAAATTACTTGGTTAAAACTGTTGATTGACACCTTTAACTTACCCTGTGAGACGAGAACGGACTCCTCCTCCAAAAGTAGGGAGCTAAGATCATCAAAATCCAACTGAGTGGATGTGACCTGGCACCGCAAAGATAGAGAAATCACATCATAGTCCAGAGGAAGCTTAGTGAGGATAAGAGCAACCTGCTGAGAAGAGGACACAGCAGCCCCCATAGCCAGTAACTGGTCATGGATAACCTTGGCCTTCATGAGGAACGACTGCATGGAACTGCCTTCAGGAAATAACAATCCGTAGAGTTGCCCTTGCAAGGTAACTGTCCTCATCGACGAATCTTGAGCAAAGAGATCCTCCAATTTAGACCATACTTGATGAGCATTGGTGAGAGTTTGCACTACCAGTGAGACCTCCTCTGTGATGGTCCGGACAAGCATAGAATGCGCCTTCGAGTCCCGATTCTCCCAGTCTTGTAATTCCGCAGCAAATTCATCCTCTTGGTCGTGTGCCCACCTCCTAGAGTTTTGAGGATGCTCGGGCTTCCTTTCAGTGCCCTGAACAATATCCCACAAATCCTTGTGGATGGACCAGATCCGCATGTGAAGCTTCCAATGAGCATAGTTGGGTCCTTTCAACTTGTCATCCTTGTTCGTACAGGGGGGGGCCATATCCATAGCAACAAAGAACAAATCTCAGCTCTCAAACACTTCTCTCGAGTGCTTTCCATCGAAGCAAGGCTCAAGAACCAATCAGCCCCCTCTCAAACTTGAAAGAGAAGGAGGCTGGACAGCAGCAAAACAGTCAAAGAAACCACTAGGAACCTCCTACTGGAAGGGCAGGGACTCGTGGAGGACAAAGGAAATGTACAGCCACTTGTCTGGCAACTCCACATGCAAGAGAACTTGCCAAATCTGATGCCGGAGCAGATTTTGCAGCCAAAAACCAACCGCTTGCCTCTGTAGAAGAAAACGTAGCCAAGAAACCAGGCTGGCTTGCCTTTGTAGGAGAAAACGCAGTGAAGAACTGGCCGGCAGCAAGGGAAAGATTTGCTGGACCAGAAAACGCTGCAGTGTATGAAAACACAGCCACTGTTTAGGACTGAACTGCAGCCAGGAGGAGGTAGGGCAGAAAACACAAGGCACATATGAGAAGGCGGGCAGATTTGCAGAAGATGGAGCAGCCTGAACCTAAGCGAATGATACCATGATTGAGAATGCATAGGCAGAAGCTTAAACAAGACAAGAGAGAGAGTAGAGAGAGCTTGTGGACAAGATCACCTTTTATATTAGCTTGAAGCTTTACAATGGCAATAGGCCAGCACTATCCCAGTTCATAGTGAGGGAAGGATGGAGATAGACACGGCTCGCTGAAGCTCCCGCCCCCCCCCCCGCTCGCGCTTCTGTCTGCACACCCCTCACCCTGCCCGCCTTCGCGCCTTCCCTCCTCCGCCTGCCCTCGGGTTTGCGCCGCCCCCCCCTCCGCCTTTCTCTGCGCTGAAGCGCCCCCCTCCCCTGCACTTCGCCTTCGCGCCCCCCCCTCCCGTTGCTCTTCGCCTGCGTGCCCACCCCCTCCTCTTCAACGCCTCGCCCCCCCCCCCCCCCTCTCTTCGCCAGCTCTCGCTTCCCCATTTCCCCCTCTTTTTTTCGTGCTCCCGCCCCCCCCCCCCCCAGGGTTCTGTTTTCGCCACCTCTCCCCTCCCCCTCCCCTTCTTTCTGGTTTTCTCCGCTCCCAAGGGTTATTATTATTATTATTATTATTATTTTTAAAACCTTTCGCCTCTCCCTCCTTCGTGTGCAGTTCGGTTCTTGCATGTTCTCCGTATCCGCTCCGCCTTCGAGACAGCTTCAGACTCTGATTGAGGTTCCTCCCGCCCCACCTCAGAGGGACTCATCCGCAGCCCCCTCGCTTGCCCCTGAGGACACCCCCATCAGGCTTTCCTTTCGCCGGAAGAGGAAGCGAGCCTCACCGTAGAGGTGGAACGCCTTCAGGCACATTCCACCATCGGCCGTATAGTCGGCACTCGCCCCAGCAGAGGGGAGATCCGGGATCTTCTCCAGGCCTGCCTTCTTGCAGATGTGGGCAAGATCCTGGACGTTCAGCTACTGGGCCGTGGACATTACCAGATCGAGTTTGAGACAGCCCAGAGCGTGGCCAAGGTCCTAGACATGAGTCCCCTTGACATCAGGGGTACTCGGGCTTTCTTCAGACCTTGGTAGCATGGCTTTGACCCAGCAGAGCGGCTGAGCAGGGAGAGCGCCTTTTCCATGTTACAGTTTGTTTCCCTGGACTCCGCCGGGAGTACCTTCCGCTCCTTCCTAGGCTAGGAGCTTTGGTGGGCTCGGTGCTAGAGACTGGCTCCACAGCAGCTTCAGTGGTGGCCAGAGCAGCTGGGCTACCTTCAGTCAGAGTTTTGGTGTCTGTCATCTCCTCCCTTCCGATGGTCATTCAGCTACCTAGGATAGGGGGGGGATGGATTGATCAGAGAGTGGAGTTCTCGGGGCTCCAGAACCAGTGCTTTATTTGCAGGCAGGTCGGCTATCTGGCCAAGGCCTGCCCTCGCAGGAGACCCCGACCTTCACCGCAGCAGCAGGCCCCTGATGGCCCGCCCACAGATGCGGCTCGGCAGGCAGCCTCTGGGACACCTGCTCAGGCCACAGAGACCTCAGAGTGGCAGCTTGGACAGGGGCGCCGCCGAGGGAGAGAGCCATAGCAGCACGCCCAGAGACCGTTGCAGCAGCAGCCGCAGTCTCAGCATCACTGGGTTCCCGTGAGGAACAGCTTTGCTCTCCTCCAGGAGGAGACCCCTGCGACGACTGAGGAACAGGAGATGCCAGCACCCCCTCCTTCACCTCCCCCACCCCCATCCCCCCCTACCGCCTCGCTTCCACCTTCGCTGCTTCCCGTCCCCGCTCCTGTTTCGGCAGCGGCTCCTTCTCCACCTCCCTCGCCCCCTCCTCCTCCCCCCCCCCGCCCGCCTCAGCTCCCCGGGAGGCCCTGGCAGCCCCCTGGCGTTCACCCGCAGTCAGGAGAGCTCTGAGCACCGATCTTGATCGAGCACCGCAGAGGAGACTTTCCATGCCGATTTGGGCTTCACGGATATCATCTATCCGCAGTCGGCTGAGTCGCCTCGGCACTAGACAGCGCTCGGAGGCTTTTGATTACTCTTTCACACGGCTTTTTGGAGCAGAGGGCCCCCATGAGCCAGCACCCATCCGAGTTCATGTAGTGATACCTCCGGCCCGCGGGGAGGAGGCACTTGATTCAGCGGTGGCCTTCTCGTTCCCTCTCTGTGGCCCATGTGACCGGGAGTGGACTCTGGAGCTCGCTCTTAGCACCTTGAAGACTCAGGCAGTTGAGTTTTCTCATCATGTGAGCGATCTGGAGGTGACAGATGTGATAGGCCGACTATGGGAGTTGGCTCATTTTTTCTTGGATCCCGGGAGTGTGGACGCCTCAGGGATTCGTCATTTGGTCGTTCGCATAGTGGCAGACTTAGCACGCGACCCTGGATATGTATGTATACACGAGGTTGCTCTGTCAGAGCGGGAGGCAGTCGCCATGGGCCACAGCCACTGGCGCCTGATCCGGGATTCTTGCAGTACACCGGGTGGGCAGATTCGCAGCCGCTCGGATGGGGACTACTCTCCATCCAAGCCGCTTGCGAAGGCCCGCCGTACGGCTGAGACAGCATCCACCTCAGCAGGTCATCCATGAGGATCATCTCATGGAATGTACAGGGCCTTGGCGGAGCACATTTTATACGCTATCGTGGCTGCTTGAGGCAGGAGCTTCAGAGATGCCTGGTTGGTGGCAGCATTGATATTTTGATGATGCAGGAGCACCACTTGGGTGAGAGCAAGATCCGGAGATATGCTTCAGTGATGCCTGGTAGATGGGACACCTTTTGGTCTGCAGGGTTTGGTCCTTTGGGTGGACAGGGAGGAGTATGCATGGTCATTGCAGATGTATGGCGGCAGGCCATTGTGGATCGAGGGATCATTGTGCCTGGTAGAGCACAGTATGTCATTCTGAGGATGCATGATGAGCTATTGGGCGTGCTCAACGTCTATGCGCCCAACCATGCTAGTGCCAGAGCAGAGTTCTGGACCTAGGTTACGGATGCATTGCCAGAGGCCGCACATTGGTGTGTCGGGGGAGACTTCAACATGCTTGAGGACCTGGCCGATAGGGTGGGAGGCAGTCATGTTACAGTGCACGGCACGGAGCTTGCAGCTTGGGACCGGTTTTGCATGTCACTAAGGATCACTGATGCATGGCAGCATGGGGCCTTCTCCCGCTCTCAAGACAGTCTTAGTTTCTCTCGGTCGGATCGCCAGCAGGGAGGGACTAATCTTTCACGGATTGATTGCTTTTATGTGGGCGATTGGTTAGGGGAGCGAGGGGGCTCCGTCGGCATTCTCGCTGGCATCTCATTTTCAGATCATGCGCCAGTTATCTTGACATTGGAGGAGAGGACACGGGAGCCCAGCTTGCAGTTGAGGATCCCAGAGAGGGTACTTACAGATCCCAGTCTCGCTGAGGACATTGAGAGGATCTGGCATGATAGTCAGTGCTCTGACCAGGATGCAGCACGCCACTGTGCCTTGGGACTCATCGAGCTTAGCTCTTTTCTGCACGCTGCAGCTTTGACACGGCTGGGAGAGATTCGCGAGCGGGAGCATCGGCTGAGACGCAGCCTTGCTTCGCTTTAGCGCCTTCAGGAGCAGCAGCCTGCATGTGAGTGGGTGGCGTCCCAGCTGAGCCAGGCACGCCAGGAGGTTAGAGAGGCAGAGGAGCAAAGACATGAGTTTTACTATCGTCGTCAGGCCTCTCAGTGGACGCAGCTTGGTGATAGAGTGACTGGGGAGTTTTTTGAGATTACTGGACCCCGCCATGCTCGAGCAGGAGTCCGTCAGCTTGGTAGGCCGGATGGATCGGTAGCTACTGAGCCCGGGGAGATCAGAGCCATTGCCACTGCATTCTATAGAGACCTGCTTTCAGCGGAGCCAGCCACTGCGGATCGGGATGATTGCAGACAGACTGTGTGGGCCCATGTGCAGAGGAGGGTCACAGATTGTATGCGTACAGTTCTTGGTGCGCCTGTTTCAGAGATTGAGCTTGCCGAGGCCTTGAGGGTCCTGCCGCGACATAGTTGCCCAGGGGAGGACGGACTGACGCCGGTCTTTTTTATGCGCTATTGGGACCTTTTGGGGCCAGGCCTCCGCAGGGGCTTTCAGTATGTTTTGGACACTGGCGTGATGCCACAGAGCTTTTCAGAGGGCTTGATCTTTCTTATCCCCAAGGGGGAGGGAGTATCAGATGATATTCGGCATTGGAGACCTATTACGATCCTCAATACTGTCTACAAGGTCTTAGCAAAGGCCTTGAGTTTGAGGATCCAGCCCTTCTTGGGGGAGTTGATTCATGCTACCCAGACAGGATTCGTCAAGGAGCGCAGTATCCTTGACAACATCTTTTCTTTCTGGGAGGCGACGGCCCAAGGTAGATTTCTTGGTGAGCACTTGGTCATGATGCTTCTCGATTTTGAGAAGGCATACGATAGAGTTGATTGGGGTTTCTTAGAGGGCACTATGCTTCGCCTGGGCTTCGAGCCAGGCTGGATTAGAGGGTGGCGGCTCTGTATTCCACAGCTCGTAGCCAGGTGTTGATTGCAGGAGGACGGGGGCCGAGTTTTGAGCTGACCAGATCAGTCCGTTAGGGGTGTCCCCTCGCCCCTTTTCTTTTTCTCTTCTTTGCGGAGGCTATGAGCATGTATTTGACGGCAGAGGAGGTTGGTTTGAGAGGACTCCAGCTCCCAGTCCGGGGGGAGGACCTCCTCGATGCTGAGTTTGCTGACGACACGGGCTTATTTTTGCATGGCCAAGAGGCCAATCTTCTTCGGGCAGAGCAGTCGCTCCAGGTTTTTAGTGCAGCTTCGGGAGCATTGATCAATTGGCGCAAGACAGTGGCCTTTTGGATCAGCAGCGCTCCCACTCCGGCATGGAGCCTGGACCCTGGTTTTAGATGGATTCCTCCTGGCACAGCAGTGCGGTATTTGGGATGCCAGATTGGACTAGATTTGTCACCTGAGCAGCAGATTGCCCCGCTTCTTCTGAGCATTCGGAAGAAGCTTTTGTATTGGAGTACAGCTCGACTATCCTTGGCTGGGAGGGTGGTGGCGGCAAATCAGGTGCTGTTAGCGACCATGTGGTACATTACGTCTTGGTGGATCTTCTCGAGCTCTTGTATCAGCCAGGTACAGAGGCTGATCAGGAACTTCTCGAGCTCTTGTATCAGCCAGGTACAGAGGCTGATCAGGAACTTTCTTTGGTGTGGGCGGGACGGTCAGCCAGCCCGGGCAAAGGTTGCATGGGCAGTTATTACACTTCCGCTGGCTCAGGGAGGCTTGGGCATTATAGATCCAGTCGATCAGAGTAGAGCCTTATTGGGGAAGCTTATTGTTCAGGGGCTGCTTCCAGGCGCAGAGCCGTGGAAAGAGCTTCTCTTGCAGCGGCTACAGGCTCGGGCTCCCCCAGCAGGGGGCACTTGGGCACCAGAGATTCCATGGATCTTCATAGAGATGAGGAGGACAGGCCTCAGTAGAGGATGGGAGGACAGATTTGCTTTGAGCATCCTGAGAGCTTGGGAGCTGCTGAGACCGGGGCTCTCTCAGCGACCTTCTTGTGTTGAGGAGCGGGCCAGACAGCCGCTCATCTGGAGCCCAGCGGTTCGCACAGAGCAGGGTCATATGCTGGGTTCTCGGCCTCATCTAGCCTGGGGACCTTTAGCGGCAGGCCCAGCACGTAGTTTTGGAGACTGGCAGGCCTTCTGCAGTCTCCCAGAGGAGATCCAGGTGGAGAGGCTGAGTCACTTCAGAGGGGGGTTGATTATGAGGGATGATATTCAGGAGGCACTCACAGAGGAGTGGTTCACGCCTTTCAAGCTAGTGGCCCCACGGTGGATGGGAGCCTTTACACAGTTGGAGATCCTGATTGCTGTCAGAGCTTGCACTAAGGATGGCAGATGCCTCTACTTTGAGATTCAGGATGAGGGCAGACTTCAGAGAGTGGAGGTGGAGTCGCCTTTGGTTGCAGAGTGCACCTTCCAGAGGATACGGGTAGTGGCCGCCGCTTCTCGGAAGTGGCATATTGACCCCGACCCTGCAGATGTGCTCCCGGATTGGCGCATATGGGCATATGCAGCGCGCCCCTTGGCCCGGCTATAGTGGGACCCTGGGGAGTTCGAGTGGCATGATCCTTATGCATCCCTTGAGGCCTCAGAGATCACCTTTTTCCAGTATACTGTTCGGCTTGGGCGGCATAATTTGACGGCGAGGAGGATGGTCTCTCTAGCTGCAGTGGGGCACTGGCAGTTACAGGGACTCTCATAGGAGTTCCTGGAGGATTTTTGGCCCGGCTCTGGGCCAGTCGACAGGCCCGCAGGATCTCGACTTTCTAGTGGCTGGTCGCCCACAGGGGCTCAACAATTGGCACCTGGCTTGTTTACAGCGGTCTTCCGGCGGCCTGCGTCCGATGCGGCCACCCTATGGAGACACAGAGACATTGCCTATGGGATTGCCCTCAGGCGCAGCAGATTTGGCTGCGGATGCTGCGTATTCTGGTCCCCCTCTCTCCAGAGGGTATGTTTACGTGGGGTGCCGCTGCTTGGTCGACCTTGTTAGGGCTTGCTATGGGTTGTGAGATGGAGCAGGACAGTCAGGCCATCAGATTCATTAGGGGCCAGCCTCGCCTGGTTCTGTCACCGGATTTCTCGTCCGCGAGTTGGACATAGGAGAGGGATTTACGATGGGAGCTCCTCAGCAGCCTCACCATCTGGTTCACCTGGAGGGCCTGGTGTTTCAGGGCCTTTGAGGGGAGACTGGAGCCACCAGCAGAGACTGTACGGGGGATTTGGCAGGAGTTGATCCACACCCTGCGAGGACAGTATGACCGCATCCGGGGCGACTCGGATGAGGCGATCTTGCGGCGCCAGGCCTTTCACACCACCTGGCGCAGCAGCCCCTTCTATACCCTACACACGGGATCCCCCCGTTGGCATTACAGGCCACCTGTTTGGCTTTTCCCCCCTCCTATTGTATGATTTAGCCCCTCAGTTTTTTGTACTAATGCTTGTATTTTGCAGCACCTAGGGAGAGTCTCCCGGGCTGCCTTGCTTTGTTCACTGCTCTGTTTTTCTTATGAGCAGGAGAGATCTTTGTAGCCCTACGGGCGTTTTTATATAACTAATGAAAGGATCTTTTCTCGGAAAAAAAAATAAAATGGCAATAGGCCAACAAGAGAATGTTGAACTTGTGCAAGGGAATGGATGGATTAGTGAATAATGGGGGAACTCTTTATATAGTCCATGTGTGAGTTGGCTAACTGCCTCTAGGGTTGGCCAACTGGCACAAGACATAAATAGGAGAAAAATATATAAAATACCCAATAAATGGTACAACCCCAAAACACTGAGATGCATAAATTCTAACATGGACAACCCCCGTTCATGAGACTATACCAAAATAGACGTGCTACGCAAGTACACGAGGTACCAGATCCAATGGAACACCAATCCACCAGGCATTTCCGAGCATGTACACAGAGGCACAAGTCCCATCGGAAAGCCAATTCCAAAGTATCACATGAGTGGCATCAATCCCCGGCATATACAACTGCCATGGACACGAGTCCAATGTACATACATGATGAGAAAGCATGAGTGGACCAATTGGGTGGCCAAATGGTGACACATCCCCCCCGGCTTCTAAACAATTGTCCACCACAATTGAAAAGCATCCAAATATGTCTGAAGCACATGCAGGCAATCTCTGAAGAACTCTTCATCTACCTTTAGCATCAAAGGGAAGACAGTTCTTAAACTTCACAAGGTAACGCCTGACAACTTTGCCTGCAGCAAGCTTGCGTTCCTTGTCATACACAATCTGCTGTGGCTGCAAGATCTCCTCAAGCTCATCCACTTTTGGTGGATCCTCAATGACCGTTTCACTTGGCTCTGGCCCTACATACTCGCAAAGGAGACTCACATGAAAAGCAGTGTATGTGCCAATGACTAGGCAATGCCAATCTAAAAGCCACTTCATTGATCTTCTTGATCACTCGAAAAGGCCCATAGTACCTGGTTGCAAGCTTAGGATATGTCACCCTCTTTGCCAAGCCTCTGTTTTTCTCAAATTTCAACAATACCCAATCATTCTCTTTAACATCCAATTGGCTTCTATGCTTGTCGGCAGCCTTTTTATGCTTGTCTCATGACCTTGCAATGGCTATCTGCACATGAGCAAAAGCAATATCCAAGTCTCTTACATACTCATCAGCTGCAAATATCTCATCCTTCGTGCGAGAGAGAGCTCTGCATCATGCAATCTATGGCTCTCATAAGCCACAGCATGTCCCTCTTGATTTAGGACAACGCCTATGCAATTTCCAGATGCATCACATTCCACACTAAAAGGCTTTTGCAAATCCGGAATGATCAACACTGGACCATGAGTAGTTGCATCTTTCAATTTGAGGAATGCATCCCTCTCTACATTAGTCCATTTGAATGTAGCCTTCTTCTTTATCAAATCATACAAAGGAGAAGCAATGCATGCAAAGTACTGAGTAACTAGAGTATAATCTAAGAAAGCTACGGATCTCATGCACCACTAGAGCCGAATGCTTAGCACTATTGTAGGCAGACTTGACCATAGGGATGTACCTCTCCTAATTAGATGGTTGTCTATAGACCTATGCACGAAGCATATCCTCCAAAACCTGATCCGGTCTCTCAGTTTGCTTATCAGCGTAGTCTTTAGCTTCTAGAAAACTAGTTGCCAGAAGTGTCGGAAAAACTTGGAGTCCTTGTCACTCACTATGTCACAAGACAGACCATGCAATCCGAAAAGCTGCTCAACAAATTGTCATGCTATTCCAGTTGCTTCCATAATCGTCCTTGTGGGTGAAAACCTTGCGATCTTCATCAGTCTGCCTACCACTACCTAGATAGCATCATGTGCTTTGCTGGTCCGTGGTAATTTGACAATAAAATCCAGAGAAATACTTTCCCATTTGTTAAAAGGAACCTCCAAAAGATGTAAATGACCCTCTAGTCTCTAGGACGTTTAGCCTTGTTCACCTAATATTGATCACATTCTCCAAATAGTCTTGGACACCTGCCTTCTTCTTAGGTCTGTAAAACATCCATTTTACCAATCATTAGTTCGTTGTATCCTCGGATGTCTTGCCGGAGAAGTGTCATGACATTCAAATAAGATCCTCCTCCTAATCTCAGCACCATCCAATACGCATCCTGGAACAACCACCCGTTTGGAATAAAGTATTGGCTGCCAGCCACCTTAATAGGTGGTATGACCCTTGAGTAGTGGTCACGAAGCTCCCCTCTTGGATCTACTGCCAATCCCGATTGAAATGCCCATTTGTTTCGACATAGCTCTCTTAGGGAATCATACAAGTCGGCTCTAATCTTGGTGAAACACAAAAGATTTACCTCCTGAGTCCTACTCAAAGTGGCTACAACCCCTTTTAAACTACCCTTCTGAATTCTAATATTCACACGGAATGGTGGCCTGGGAGCCCACATGGCATAGAGACGGCTTAGATAATATTCAGTACACTACCAAATAGGCTACATACTAGAGTGTACCACTATCCCATGATAGTCCCCGCATACGGTAGGTAGACTTTACTCTTGGAGAACTTGTCCAAAGTTTATGGGACCTAAACCAGGCCCAAGAGGAGCCTGGATGGGCATGTAACGTGTGGTAATTGCTAGTAGTTCTTTATGGTTTGGTTCAACACTGCTGTAAGTGGCACCGGCTATGACCATGAACCAATGCGGTCTAAACCTGGCTGCCCCGCATATCCAAGACTTCACAGGGACTCACAAGCTCCTTCTCCATACATTTCATTAGTCACCACTATGAGTTTGCTCCCTAGCTTCTATTACCATACAACCTCCATCTCAACAATTCCAAGTCAGCCATCAAAGCTCACTTCATAGAAGCACATGGATGTGGGGCTTTGCTATCCATTGTATCGCATCAATAATACAATATTGTTCTCTATCTCTAATACTGTGTGATTTGAGTTTAACATTTTCTATTGTGAAAGAGTGTTTCTTGCATAAATTGCATGTTGTATCCTTTTACATGTTATCAAAGCTACAACTCGGTACAAGGCTTCTTTGCTAGTTGTTGTCTAACAAGACTCAAGGAGAAATGGCTTATTTGGTAAGATCATGTCCACCACCATCATTTTGTATTGATGAAAAGCTCAACGGCACCAATTATTTTCTATGCATGTTCAAGCTCAAGGCTATCTTGTTCTCCTATGAGCTTTTGGATATTGTGAGTAGTGTTGATGTTCATTTCCCACTAATGGTGGATGCAGAAGGAAACCCTGCACCACCTGCTATCATCCTCGTCCAAGCTTAGAGACAAACGAATGCAAATGCTATGCATCATCATCACTAGCATGGAAGATAGTGTGTTGACCATGGTTCACTATGTCTCCATGGCTGCCGAAGCATGGACTATGCTGTAGTAGAGCCGGTGTGAGACCATGAATCCATAAAGAATTCAGAATCCCAAAAATCAGCTTTAACAAGAGAAGCTAAGTGAAGGTAAAGCAATGGAGGTGTTCCTCACCAGAATCAAAGATCGATCTTTGAGAACAGATGGTTGCAATTGACATTGGTGTGCCATCATCATCGCAATATTAGGGCATTGCCGCTTAAATATGAAATGTTTGTCACATCTTTGAAAGTTGGTGTCAAGCTCACTCTTCTCACCTTTGAGGAGTTTCGGCACATTATTTCGAGATGAGGAAATGCGGATGTAGATTTGCAATGGTAGTAACCATGCTTTCACCTCTAACACAAATAAGCAAGGTACGGATTTTAATTCTCCAAATAAGAAGAAAAAAGTAGAATGCTTTTACTATAACAAGCAAGGCACATAGCTAAAAAGTTCAAGAAGAAGCAAACAAATGCCAACAACGGCAATCCAAAAAGCAAGAAAGAAATCAATAATGCCATAGAATTAGAGTTTGTGGCCATCAAGGAGGTGTGCGTTGGATATTCGGAGCTTCAATGTGTGGACACTCCCAATGAGAGAGTGTGTGTGTGTGAACAGCCTCTTATGGCTAAATGTAATAAGTAGTGATGTCACAGGTGTAGCCATGTGTCATTGCACTAGTGTGTGAGGTGTCAAAAGACAAGGGTCTAAAGCCTATGAAAGTATTGTACTTTGAGAGCTTGTCAACAAATCGTTCAAGGATTTCTTTGTACAGTGCAATCGTGGTTTCTCACTTTTGAATTCTTCGCTTTACACGCAGTCTTTCTCTGCATTCATGTCATGCATCTCCACCTCAGTCTATGTAGGTCATAGTTTCCACATATGGTATCAGAGCCTGGTTGCCTGATCTACTCGGCGCATCTCCCCACTCTCTCTCACAGCTTTGCATGTGAAGCATCTCCTATGGGTCACCGCCTCACTTCGCTATTGTGCCATGCTCCCACTGCTGCCGTCTTCACCTTATGGACGCTCCCACCTCCACCATCTTTGCCTTCCTTAACGCTGTGGCCTTGAGTGTTCCTTGCCATCGTTCACTTATCTTCTCACTGAAGTATCAAAATATAGGTTGCTGATATGCAAAAAATCAACGCGTGTCCCAAAAAAAAGGTCTAGAGGAAAAAAGTGACGTGGCATTGATGATGTGATGATGGTGATGTGGCACCGACACATGGTAGGATAGCAATGCGAGGTCACCTTATAGGCTTGGAATGATGCGACTAGCTTTTGGAAAGCAAAAGATTAAAAGCTTTTTAAGTACTAAAAAGAGAAGCCACCAAAACTGGAAAGTAAACCCAAGAAGACCCAAGAACCCTCATGGTCAAAGAAACTGGACACTTTTCTCCAAGATTCCGACTTGATGAGCAACTATCTAAGAAGATCAAGCAAATGAAGAAAGGGGATGAGCAACCAACAAAGGAGGATGCAGCCCAAAATCAAAAGTCTTCATCAAAGAGATCACCCAGTCCTCCACCTTCTTGTGGAAGGAAGAGGAGCCATTCCAAATCAGCCCACTCTCATCGTGGTAAAAGTTGACATGGTCGGAAAAGGTCTAAGAGCCCATCTTCTTCATCAAGACTTTCATCTTCCTCATTTTCTTCTTCTTCTTCTTCTTCTTCTTTCCCTTCTAGGTCATCCTCTCCATAGCATGGAAAGAAAGGGAAAAAAGATAAGCGCAAAGCTAAGGAGTTCAAAGGAGGAGGAAGGACGGTGCATTTTACACCATATGATGGAGCTTATGGTTACACAGACAAAGCCCTCACTTTTATCTGCCAATTTGATATTGCTTTTGGTTCCGAAAACTATTCGGAGTCATCCCATGCCCATGGGGCATGATAGGCAACATGACCAGTCCATATAATGGGCTAAGGTCCAATCGGCCAACATCAAGGCCTCTATACAGCTATCGGCCACTAGCACTGCATGCCTACAGGCAATAGTCGGCCAGCATAAACAGTGGACATCAGAAGGTCAGGTAGATGCTTACAATTGGCAAGCATTAAAAGACACATGATGTTAAGCGCAGCATTAAATTCTGTATGTAGCATTTTATGTCCAATAAAAACAGGCCCACAACACTTCTACCGGGCAGACCAGCAGCATAAAGGCATATAAAAGTAGCGCTTAATTCAGGTGGTGTGCGTGCCTTCAGTGTGGGTAATTGGGACCCAATACTGTGTCGACTATCTATCTTTTCTCTCTCTCTTCTCTTCTCTCTCAAAGTTGAATTGCATAAACTCATGGGTATAAAGAAGGCGTTGTTGCCTGTTACAACGATCAACCTATTGCATGCTGCAACATGGAGTCTTGGTCGCAAACTCCAGCTGTTACTGTTGGAGAACAAGCCTTATGCAAGTACATAAGGATAAGTGTGTGTGGACAGCCTCTAAAAGGGCAACATGTGTGTGTGTGTGTGAACCCACTCTTAGAGTGCTCAGTGGTGCACCTAAATGTCTAGATATTATACTTGTATTGACGTAAGTAGTGATGTAATGCAAGAGAGGCTCTAAGCCTCTCTTGAGTGAAGAAATACAACAAGTCACATCATTTGAGTCGTGCAAATCTCTCTCTTTATTTGTGCATTCTCTCTCTCTCTCTCTCTCTCTCTCTCTCTCTCTCTCTCTCTTGTTCCAATGTTTCAGAACAAGCCACCATAGCTCGTGTGCAGGCAACTAACCCTAGGCTTGATGCTAACAGTTGGTATTATCCGAACTACCTTTGCTGCACTATTCGCCGACCACAGCCTGTCATCTTTTGTCCGTCCATCTCACGACCAATAATTGTGTACACAACTCTCTACAGCAGCTCATTGTGCTGGCCATCCATGTGTAGCTGCCTCCCATAAGCTTGCAGCCATCTCCACTTTGTTGAGCTTCGATGGCCATTAGCAAAATCGTCATATTCAGCACACTCACCCAAGAAGAGCAGCCGATTTGAAGAAGGGCGGATTCTCCATCGCATGGAGCAAAGCTCAAAATCAACAAATCAAAGAGCTTCAAGAAAGCAAAATTGATTTGAGGCTTTTTTAAATTTTTTGCAAAATCATGCTTAATCAGAGCAGTTGACCCTAATTGCTCCATCAATTTTAAAATTGAGGGTACACATCAAGCATTAAAGTGTTGGTATAGCATGCTCATGTATCATTGATCAAAACCTCCTTGTTTGGAAACCCGGATTTCTAGATTTTTGGAAACCATAATATTTTTGTGGGAATTTTTGGTAAGGGATTAGACACTGACATTGGAAATTCTCCTTTGATAAGAACTTCCCGGATTTATAGCATATCATGGCTACCCACATGTTCATTGACAAATTCAATGGGGAAAGTTTCCATACCTAGTAGACTAAACTAAACTTAGTCTCATGAGGGAGGGCCTTTGGCCTCTCATTGAAGGAGAAGAGAAGGTGCCTGACAGGGAAGATGTAGCTCAAAAAGCATGGAAGCTTAGGGATCAAAGCGCCTTTGGCCTCATAGTCCTTGGCCTCTTTGATAGTTTCATACACCATGTTGCCCTCCAAAGAAGCCTATGAAAAGCTGGACAAGCTTTTGGGGACTCGGGCAAAGAACTCCAAATTTTCTTTGTAGGTAGAGTTCTATGGTCTTTTAATGCAACCACATGAGAGCTTTGATTCTCATGTGAATAGGATGAAGTCCTTAATTAACTAGCTTGCAGGTGTAAAGGTACAAGTTGAAGATCATGTGGCCCTATCAATACTCATAAAGTCCATGCTTGAAGAGCTTTACGGGAACCTTATTGTTACTTCCCAACCGGCCTAGGTCTAGGACGGGGAACACGTGGACTAATCCATGATTAGGGTTAGGGTTTATCCAAGATTAGGATTAAGGCTTGGCACATGCGTGTGGACCTAGAGGGTTCACCGTGGGGTAAGGGCGCTAGCCAGACGAGGTCTAGATTGGTCTTAGGATCAATAAAGCTTTAATTAATAGCATAAGGATAATAATGGCTAAAAGCTTATAAGTAGAGCAAGAAAGTTTTATAAATAAAAGAAGGCCACTTATATAGTGTGGTTATTACTATATAAGTGACGTGGGGTGTCACAATCCTCCAGAGATTTGTGCCATGCGGAAGGATTTCTTGGAGCATGATGGATTCACTCATGTAAGAGTTGGTGACTCTAATGAGTGATTAGAGTTGGTGAGTCAGTAAGAAGAGTTGGTGACTCTGACTACTGTAGTTATGCATTCATGCAAGGATCGGTGACCCTAGTGTCTACATAAATTCATGAAAGAGTTAGTGACTCTGTTCAGTGAGTGTGTTAACTCATGGAAGGGTTGGTGATCCTGGTGAGTTAGCTGGTGGGCTCATGCAAGGGCAATGGCTCTAGTGAGTATGACATTTGGATCCAGCATGGGTGGTGCCCATGGTCGCGACAGTTTGTGTACAAGATGGCAAGTTGGGAGATTTAATCCAAATCATCGCGCACAAGCATTTGCCTGTGAAGTGCACTTGCATGTGTGAGTCGTGACTTGTTTTGTTTGCTTGGACGTTGCATGGTATTTTGCTTGTGAATGTCCACGGGCATCGGGGACGCTTGGACACCCCGTGGACGCTCGTGTGCACATCTGTTTGGGACTAAGGTGGTGAATTTTATGTGTTTTGCAGTTGGTAAGTGTGCACACCCAACCTTATTTAATTATTATTTCTTTGTTAACTAAAGTCTATTGTTGCAGGTTCACATTCATTAAAGTTTGGGGACAAACTTATAATTTATAAGAGAGTTCACATTGGTTTGGTCTATTTTAATGAACTTTAGGTTTGGCCACCCGGGCATGGACCAAAAACCCACGAGTTGCTAAAAGTGACCCCGGGGACTATTTTTGCTAGACACGAGTTACTTTTCTACGTGCTTGGGGTGTGGAGCAAGGAAGGGCAGCCAAGAGAGCTGGTCTACTGCTTCTCTAGGGAACATAGGGCTGTTGAACAACAAGAGACCCGTGTGACTGGCTGACTCCATCTACTGTTGCCAGACAGCTGGCAGACTCATGGAACAGTGAATATGTGGCTGGTCGACTGTTGAAACATTAGCTATAGGGCTGGCCGCCGACGTCTCCTCTTTTCTCTAGTGCTGGCCGAGATGTATATAGACTACAGGGGCCAATCGAGTTGCATAATTGCTCCCTAAAGCCGGTCGACTTTCTCTACTACTACTCTTTTGGCTCGCTGTATTGAATCACAACAAATCTCAGCCATACTACATGGGTTTGGAGCTGCTGAATTGGACAATCGTGTGGACAGCCGTGAAACCAAGGAACAGTTGGTGACTGCTATGCCCGGGTTGGTGACCAAGGGCTTGGTTTGATTGGACAGTATTTGGTGACTGCTCCGGCCCTAGTTGGTGACTGAGGGTTGGCTTTATTTGGACAGCAGTTGGTGACTGCTTTGGCCTTGGTTGGTGACCGAGGATTTGTTTTCTCTTTTGGGCAGTTGGTGACTGCCTTGCTCTGGTTGGTGACCAAGATATTGTCTTGCTTTGTTTTACACAGATTTGGATAAATCTGGTGCCATCAGAGGAGTGGAACTCTTGGGCACCCGCATCTTGTTCAAGAGATTACTCTGTTGGTAATAAAGATACCTATGGTTTCAGGATGTATATGTACATGATGTATGTGACAGATGTGTTGATTCATGCTTATGTTGAGATGTATGTTGAATGTATGCTATGATTCGGGCCATTGGTTTTTTTGTATTACATGTGCCCGCATGTCACATGGGGTCACTTATTAGACGCTAAAGATCAAGTAGCCACTTGGTATTCTTGAACTATCCAGGGGCGTACAAGATCTCTAGGCCATGGAGCTGCAGGTACATGGTTCCTCTTGGTGGTATGGGATGCCAGGTTGGGGCTACGTGGCTTGGCAGGCTCGTGGCAATCTGACCTCAGACTTGGGGGTGGTTCGAGACACTGAGCCTACGGCTGGGTGGTGAGTCGCTAGCCACAATCTATCGTGTTCACGAGATGAGTTTCACATCAGGTCTATGGAAACCTCTCTAAGGTTTCTCAAGTATGTCTTTTGTCTTGATCCACAAGGGTTCAAGGTCAAGTGATCCTAGGTGATGGCCCAAGGGAGATCTTACATTGGTATCAGAGCAAACTTGACAAAGTATGACTGAGGCACGAAGGATTTATAGAAATGTACTCTTGTGCGGGTGTGCAAGGAAAGCATGCGGAAGGAAGGGGATTTGTACTCATGGCTGTCATCTATGTAGAAAAGCACATGATGGTGATGCATGAGAGAGCCTATGGTGTGTGCACGAGGGTGCTGGACAAAAGCATGCGCTTTTTAGGTGTTTTGTGTCCACGTGTAGGGCGGCCTAGAGAAACCTCGTGTGCAGTTTTATGCATGCCTAGGGAGCAGCCTATGCTCAGCTGCACACGGCCTGTTCTGTGCAGCCGTGGCTAGGGTTTCCTTGCCTTGCCCTTACCCATGGCCTGCCTTCAACTTGCAGCCAAGGCCTGGCTGCTGGCCATAATGGCTACCAAGTTGCAGTCCCTCTTGCTGCAGGCAAGGCTAGAAGGCTGAGCAGAGCAGCATGTATGCTTGTGTGCTGAACAGCATGAGCCACTCGCAGGACGGTGTGCAGCAGGCCGAGCATGCAGCCCTCAGCGTGCACGACAGCTTGGGCAGAGGGCTGTACAGAACAGTGCAAGCAAGGCTGGAGAGCGTAAAGACCTGTGCACCGAGGCTTGGGCAATGCTCTCTGTCACGAGACCGGCGGAAACTGTCCCGCGACGCCTTTGCCGCACGCGGCCTTCCACGATCTATGCTTCATGAAACGGCTCCATTGGCCCGTCGAGCGCGTCTTGCGCGTTTTCCTTGCGGGTCTCACCGATCACTTGCGATCGTGCCCGGCTCGGCTCCCTCGGCCTCGTCTCGGGTCTTGCCTTCCATCCATGATCCGCCAGCCCGGCCGTCGGCCTGTCGGCACGGCACGGCTCGCCGGTCCGCCGGTCGACCGTTTTCCACCGTTTTCGGTTCTGACTCCACGTTCGGCCCGATCACCATCAAGGCGGGGAGGGCAACCCCCGGGGCACTCGGCACCCACGGAACCTACCCCGCACCCGGAAGGCCTAACGTGCCAACCCGGTGTGTGAGTGCGTTCCTAAGGTGCCTACCATGGGTCCGTGCTTTGCCTCTCCTTGCACCTCCTCCCCATATAGAGGCATAATATATTCGGGGCGGGCTAGCATACCCTCAAGGCACCAAGTCTCTTCGGATAGTTTTCCCACCTCACATACACCCCCCCTTTATAGAATTGACGCCCTCGTCAATTACTTTTGAAACCAAAGGTTGAGTGTATGCACCTCGTAAAATGCTCTATGTGCATAGTGATAGATAGTAATTACTTGCGGGAGGTCTTTACCCTGCTTTATAGCCATCAGCAAGGTCAGTGTCTAACCCGTTACAAATGAAAGACGGTGCATATTTTTGTATTTTCTTCTTTTCATCTAAATAGCCCGGACTTCAAGCCCCTGCTTGAGAGTCCCCCAATCCCCACAAAACTGGCGAGGTGACTGCGTGGTCTCGCCATGGCTCCTGTCTGAGCTGAGTAAGAGTGATTACCTGAGGCAATGCAGTGTTGCTTAGAATGCATAAGCCTTCAAGGAAGTCGAGACTTGTCTGCCGAGTTGACACCAACTTGGTTGCAGCATCTTTTCTTCAAATTTGACTTCACATTCCTCTGCGTTGGAGCGTTGTCTTGAGCCTTGTTGCTCGCCGATGCCCCTTGAGCTCTTTGTGCAAAATCTTTATGGACAAGAGTTGCCCACCTCACTGACTCCAGCTTGGTTTGCCCCATCTTGTGCCACTTCCAACTTTGCACCTGGTTGTCGTGGACCTTGATGCTCTGCTTCATCCTGTTCGGTACATAAGTGCATTGATTCTCTGTGACAAAGTGCCTTTGGCCCCACCTGACAGCAAGTGAAACCACTGCAAACCTTTGGCATTCGAACCTTTGCACTTCTTCGGCTTTGGTTCAACTGACTTGAGTGCTCTAGCTTGCCTTGACACCAAGACTTGCTTTGCCATGCTCCAGCCAAACTGTTCCGAAACCTGTATAGGCGGTCTTGACCTTTACGCCAGAATCTGCCTGTTCCTGTTCACCAAGGCGCAAAGTCCCTCCACTTAGTCTTGCTTACGCTCCCATGACACCATGATGACCTTCACATTAGCTTCGTTTCTTGACTCTGCACCATCACCTTGAACCTTTGCGTTCTGAGTGTGTCTTGCCGTACTGCGAAGAACAAGTCTTCTTAGACGTCATCCCAACAAGCTCTGCTTGGACGGCTAGGTCCCAAGTTTTACTTGCTTGAACTTCGTCTCAGGCCGTACCTTCTGTTTTGCACCCACTTTGCCCTTTGGCTAGATTTGAGTGCTTTTCACATCCAAGTCACCTACGAACTTCAGTGAGCCAGCTGCCACTCTGCCCCACCCAACTGCATGCACACTGCCACTCCACTTACACATCCAGCTGTTTCCATTTTCTGGTAACCTGGGGAGCCAAACGACTCGGGTCCACTTGCCCAATTCCAGTTGTACAGGTTCACGCCCTCACCCAGAGTGCTATGTGCCCGGCACTACGGTTCCATGTCCTGTGCTTGAGCGCTTGCAAGTAGTCACCTTCCTCAAACTTGCTTTCCAAAGTCCTTCAACTCATGAGCCGTACAACTCAAGTCCACCTGTTCGAGTCCAGCTATACCCGTTTGCTCCTTCATACAGAGTGCTATATGCCCGGCACCACGGTCCTTAGGTTGCAGTCGAGAGCTCCCAAGTAGTCCCCTTCTTCAAACCTGTTTTCCCAAGTCACACAACTCTGTGCCTCTGCAGCCCTTGCTGACTTGATTTGGCACGTTCCCGCTCAAAGAAACTTCGCCCTCCCCGGATTGCTCCAGTTCGGGCCGGCATGGGCCCCAAAGCGCTTGTGGCACCTTAGAACCCACGGGAGAAGTCGGTGGTTCCTTCTCTCTCCACTCCTTCTTCTTCTTCTCTAGCGCCTCAACTCGCGTTGCCACACTCACATTCGGGTAGCACATCACTCCCTCCTGCCAGTGTGGTGTTGTCATTGCAATCATTGAAGCTGGTTGTTGTCGGTGTTATGCCACGCAGTGTAGCCGTTGCCTCGGTTTATGTCGGTGTTGTGCCGATGTTGTAGCTGTCACCTCTATTGCTGGACGCTCCCGTCACCGTTGTTGGTGATTTGACGTGAGTCTTGTTGAGCCTATGTTCCTTGTGCTGATGTGTGGCGTAGAAGTACTTCAGTGTCGGTTGTCGTGCTTGGGCTCTTTGGCTTCACGCCGTCGCTCTGTTACCTTCACGTACAAGACTCTGGTTCCAGGCTGTTTGAGTGCCCCAAACACACTTTTTTGACGGACGGAAGCTTTGATACCCCTAAAATAGGAAAAACTGACGTGCGCCGCTTGTTGACGGCCCGCACAGTGACCTTGTGCTCCGCTTGACAGCCAGCACGGCCACTTCCTTGGACCACTGCAAGGTCCGCTTCTCTTTATTGGTGTCAAAGAACCCGAGGCTCTTGGTGCCGTCAGGGACTTACCCTCACCCAGGTTCGGTTTTATTGGATGCTGCTTTATTCGGGCAGAGCATGCACCACTTCGGGCTACACCGCCACATGGGGACCCTTCTTGGTCCGGAGTTGCTTCGGTTGCGCAGGTGCCGTCGCTTGGCCTTACCCTCACCCAGGCGAGTCTTCGGTGTTGCGGTGACGGTCCCACGACGCCTTTGCCGCACGCGGCCTTCCACGATCCATGCTTCATGAAACGGCTCCATCGGCCCGTCGAGTGCGTCTCACGCGTTTTCCTTGCGGGGTCTCACCGATCACTTGCGTTCGTGCCCCGGCTCGGCTCCCTCGGCCTCGTCTCGGGTCTTGCCTTCCATCCATGATCCACCGGCCTGGCTGCGTCTCGGCCCGTCGGCACGGCATGGCTCGTCAGTCCGCCGGTCGGCCGTTTTCCACCGTTTTCGATCTCGACTCCACGTTCGGCCCGATCACCGTCAAGGCGGGGAGGGCAACCCCCGGGGCACTCGGCACCCACGGAACCTCTCCCGCACCCGAGAAGGCCTAACGTGCCTACCCGGTGCGTGAGTGCGTTCCTAAGGTGCCTACCATGGGTGCGTGCTCTTCCTCTCCTTGCACCTCCTCCCCATATAGAGGCATAATATTCGGGGTGGGCTAGCATACCCTCAAGGCATCAAGTCCCTTCGGATAGTTTTCCCACCTCACACTCTCAGCAGCATGGGCAGCAAAAAAGCCTGCACAAGGGGAAAGAAAAGACATAAGTTCTTTTTTTGAGAAAAAAAGCATGAGAAAATATAAAGCTTAAGTGAAAAAATAAAACCCTGCTTTTTAATCTTTTTTTAAAGACAAAGGGAGTTTTTATGCAAGAAAGCAAATACCAAGCAAGCATTTTTTTAAAAAAAGGGCAAAGTGTAGGTTTTTTAGAAAAACAAGGCAAAGATTTTTCTTGAAAAGCAATGCACAACTTTTTATAGGAAAGCAAGGCAAAGCTTTTTCTCGAAAAGCAGGACAACTTTTTAATAAAAAGCAAGGTGTAGCTCTTTAGGAAAGCATAAAGCTTTTTTCCACTCAAGTCTCTCTCAAGATGCTCTCACATGAGCTTTCTCATCTACCCCCATAGGCTTTTCTTTACCCTTTCATTTCTTTCTTTTCTGCCACTCTTTTTTTTTTCTCAAAGTTTGCACAAGTTTCGTGTGTGGGAGAGATTTATGGAGTCAATGGTCAAAAATTCCGCGAAGTCCGAGGCTTTGAGTACATGAAGCCACTAGGTTGGCTTGGACCATATGCTCCACAGTAGATATGCTGGAGAGTGATCAAGAAAGCTTTGTTGAGGGTCCCACACGGGATGATGACATTGAGATCACTAGTTAGGATCGCATTATTCAGTGTCCCGTGTGGGAGGATAGTGTCGAATCCCAGGTTGATGGGTGCTCCAAGTTTTTACCACCAGATGACCACGTTGTTGTCCAATGGTATCAAGAGGCTATTGCTATGTGGGATTCATGTAAGAATCCACACTTTTTGGTGGGTCCAAGAGTGTCTTATGACTCTAGATGAACCTTGAGTTCTCCACATTGTGTAAACCCGTGATATATGTAATATTTACTTTTTTTTTATCTTTTTGCCTTTTGTAATTGAATCTTCACGCTTATTTCTCCCTTAGTGGGAAAGAAATTAAAAGAAGGATATGCTCTTTTATATGAATCGAGTGTTGAGCAAGGAATCTTATGGTCTCAGCCCAGGGATGCTAGGTTTAGACAAATCTAGGCGTCTTTTACCTGAATTCCAAGGTGCTCTGATGGCTAGTAGTTAGCCAAGGTTTGAAGACTCACAATCATTGTTTGGAACATGGACAAGTGAGTTAATATCTTTTTTGAGTTTTACACAAATTGGAGTGATTCTTGGGTTGACTAAGAGTTGGACCTGGGTATCCGACGGGTAATCGAGTGTCTCAAAGCGGATTTGTAAGAGGAAACTGATCATTCCACCTACAATCGTGGCATAATAGGTGGTTTTGTATCGAGTATATCATGGTGGTATGGGATGGCCTGGTGTATTTCATATGGAATGCTTTCGAGGCAACTGGGGTTATTTCTTTGAGATACTCCATGTTGGTGCATGGTTAACCTAAGGTAAATACGAGGAGAAGTGCCAATTGTGTGGACAGCAAGATAAGGTACTTTCTTGGTTGTCAAAAGCATGTTGGTCACTAGATAGGTGATACTGAGATTCATTACACACTCTCTCGTGATGGCCAAGTGATATAGCTGCATATTGATGTATGATGCATCCTTGGAATTGTACATGAGCGAGATGAGTTTGGAACTTCTCCGTTTATTTTAAGAAATTGTGAACTTCTTGGTCTAGGAATTAGAGCCTAGGGCCCAGTTGCATGTTCAAGGTTTTGGACCACTTGTTTTTATAATGACCTTGTGGACATTTACCGCTGAGTCACAATGGTCAAAGATACTCAGGGTAGGTGGATGTTCCACGGGGTTATTTTGATTAGTCACATGGAATCCCATATGTTCGAAGGGTTGTAGCTACGGACATGTTAGGGATGGAATATGCTATACTTCCTTGTTTGCTTTTGGAAGTAGGGCCTCTACATGAGTACATCTTCATTCCCAATTTGGTGGGGTGAAAAGTAGCTAAAAGTCATATGTTGTCTTCGAGTTATTCAAGGAGAAGGGACATACACTGTTGTCTTCAAGTGGTTAGAGGACAAGGAACATACGGAAGGTTGTGTGAAAGTCGTATGTGACTCTCAGGCTTTCAAGTGCATTGGGACTTGTTTTCTAAGTGGACTAGTGTTTGTCGACAACTAATGCAAGATGCCATTTGATACTATTGAGGAGTTGTGCTATGGGTCTGTGCTAGGGTGGTAATGGTAGAGCTTATTGCACTTTGTGACAAGATGTCCTATTTTCACTCTGGGATTAGAGTGTGGTTCGTGGATGAGAATCAGAACTCCTAGATTGGAGTTGGATTTGTGCACACAAGGTTGTTGGACTTACCAGAAATAGACTTGCTGGAGAGTCTTGACCTCTTGAAGAGGCAGTAGACTTAAGTACATGCTATGGATGGATTTCAGATCCGAAGATTCGCTTACGGTGGCTTGTTCTCCTTATGCATTCGCGAGGATGCGAATTAAAATAAGGGGGTAAGTATGTTACCTCCCTACTGACCTAAAGCTAGGGCGGAGAACACGTGGACTAACCCAAAATTAGGGTTATTATTAACTCGAGATTAGGGTCAACCCACGTGTGAGACGACCCTCGTCACGAGCTATGCTACTCTTAAGCCTCAGTCCTAACATTGAGACTAGAAGGAATCGTCGACTAACCTAGTATCAGGGTTAGGATTAACCCAAGATTAGGGTTAAGGCTCGGCACAGGTGTGGGGACCTGGAGGGTTCACATGTGAACTAAGGGTGCTAGCAAGAGGAGGTCAGATTGGCCTTAGGGTCAGTAAAGCTATAATTAATAGCTTGCTAAAAGCTTATAAGTAAAGCATGAATGCTTTATAAATAAAACTAGGTCACTTATATCGAGGTTATTACTATATAAGTGACTTGGGGTCACTTATTAGACACAAGAGATCAAGTAGCCACGCTGTAGCCTCGGGCTATCAAGGAGCATGCAAGATCTCTAGACCATGGAGATGTAGGCGCGTGGTTCCGCTTGGTGGTATGGAACTCCAAATTGGGGCTATGTGGTTTGGTAGGCTCATTTCAATCTGACCTCAGGATCGGGGGTGATTCAAGGTACTGAACCTTTGGCTAAGTGGTGAGTCACTAGCCACAATCTTTCGTAGTCACGCAATGAGTTTCACATCGGGTCGATGGAAATCTTGCTAGGGTTTCCTAGGATTTTACATTCATCACCACACTAAAGAACCTGCAAAATCTTACCTTGGAAGAGGTCATAGCCTCCTTCAAGGAAGAGGAAAAGAAGATAAAGAACAACGTGGAGGGAGACTACTCCTTCACAAAGAAGAACTTCAAAGGTAAAAAGTGTTCTATTTGTGGAAGGAACAATCATGCAAAGAAGGACTGCTATGCCAAGAAGCCTTGCAAACATTGTGGCAATGAGAACAGTTGCTTTCACAAGAAAGCAGAGGCCAGTGTCACGCAAGAAGCAGCAATAGCAGCCTACAAACTTTGTAGAGTATGAAGACTCATGGGCCTTTTAAAGGTCTACTACAATTGACTACCATTGTACTCTACTGCAAGGTCAGAACTAGGCACAACTTCTAGTGAAACTATGTCCTAGGCATAGATTTATCCAAATGAAGTATATACGAGTATAACGCTTGAGGGGGAGTGTTCCTTATCTAAGTACGAAAGGATAAGTGTGTGTGAACGGCCTCTAAAAGGGCAACCTATCTATGTGTGTGTGTGTGTGTGTGTGTGAACCCACTTTTAGAGTGGTGCACCTAAATATCTTGATATTATACCTATATTGACCTAAGTAGTGATGTCATGCAAGAGAGGCTCTAAGCCTATAAAACAGTGTACTTTAGTGAAGAAATACAACACAAGTCACATCATTTAAATCTCTCTCTTTATTTGTGCATTGTCCTATGCTCCAGACAGGGGGAACATGTCCGAGACACAGGCCAGCGCACCCTTACCGACTTCTTTAGAGCAACAGCGACCCCATGCACCGTTGACCACGAGTCGACTGGGCCCACACAACCACCTCGAGGAGTCACCTTGGACAAAACTAGAGCGCTATGTAGAGTACGGCGTCCACGACCCACTGGTTTGCGTGTCATGTGCATAGAGTGTATCTATCGTGTGCTACACGCACACAAGACTAGCTTCGAGGCTTGGGGAAGCTTGGAGCTAGGCAAGCTGATTGGCGAGCTGGGCTATGGGATAGACTGACGGGCAGGCACCCAAGTATGGATGGGCGGGCGCCCAAGTGTGGACGCTCGGTGACCGGCCAAGAGCCTATAAAAGGGTGGCCAAGGTTGGTTAGTCGATTCATAGAGTCTCGCGAGTCTTTGTGAGAGCTCTATGTTCAGGAGCCTGGATCTAGTGTAGACGTGCACCTGCTTCGTGCAACCAAGGCCGGCAGCAGTCACGAGGTCCACGAGGGTGGCGGTATGGGACATCATGGGGTAGAGATTGGTCAGTGCGTCTTGCTAGTTAGCTCAGCTTGTGGCTCGGTGGGGACAGCCAAGACTTGTGGGTTTTGCCCACGGCTATCAAGGTTGGGTGGTGAGTCAGGCCTGCACCCCCTTCATGTTATTTGGCTTTGTTTTGTAGGTTTCGAGTCATGTTTCAGGAGCGTTCTTCGAGGAGAACCTTGGGGATTTGACAATGGTATGAGGGCATGCCTCGAAGAACGCTCTTGAAACACGACTCAAAACCTGCAAAACAAAGCCAAATAACGTGAAAGGGGTGCATGCTTGACTCACCACCCAACCTTGACAGCTGTGGGCAAAACCCATAAGTCTTGGCCGTCCCCACCAAGCCACGAGCTGAGCTAACTAGCAAGACGCACCAACCAATCTCTACCCCATGACGTCCCATACCGCCAAGGAGCTACCCTCGCGGGCCTCGAGACTGTTGCCGGCCTCGGTTGCATGAAGCAGGTGCACGTCTGCACTAGATCCACGCTCCTGACCATAGAGTTCTCACAAAGACTCCCGAGACTCTATGAATCAACTAACCAACCTTGGCCACCCTTTTATAGGCTCTTGACCGGTCACCGTGCGTCCATACTTGGGTGCCCGCACGTCAGTATATCTCTAGCCCAGCTCGCCAATCAGCCTGCCTAGCTCCAAGCTTCCCCAAGCCTCGAAGCTAGTCTTGTGTGCGTGTAGCACACAGTAGATACACTCTGTGCACATGACACCGGGGCCCGAGCCGACACATTATCAGAGGATACAGACGATATTGGCACGGCGTCGTGTGGCCCAACCTCGGCGCTTCAGCCTGTCTATGCTGGATCGACCTATGCGAGACATTATGGGGTGAATTTATTCAGCTGTTTCCCATAGCCTACCATTTTTCTAGTTCCGCACTTTTACATCAGATATGCCTTTTTCTGGCAGTTGTATCAGGCCACTCGTTCCTCTTTGGCCACATGGTATAGCTAGTTGTTTTTCAGTTTATGCTTTTCATTTTCTACTGGGGACATTTAGTTTCCTTGAGTTTTGGATGTATTGGTACTTTTATCTCATAGGCCACTTTGGCCTCTTGGAGAGGTTAATATATCTTTCTCTCTCTCTCTCTCTCTCTCTCTCTCTCTCTCTTTGCTCCAATGCTATAGCCATGTTTCAGTACAAGCCACCATAGCTTGTGTGCAGGCTGCTAACCCTAGACCTGATTCTAACAGTTACTTCTAAGAGCCTAACCAAGAATTTTTGGAACCAAAGCCTCTGAGAGGACATCACAAGGGACCCAAAGAAAAATCAGAGCCATGTTCTGAAGCACAGTGCGCACTAAGGGATCGTCACACGGGCCCACGAAAGATGAAATTCCTAGGTAACTCTATAAACTATTTCCGTGGAAGGAGCAAGCTTACAGCCCTCCAAATTCACCCACTCACATCACCTTACATTTTCATTTCATTTTATCTTTGTTATGTTAGCTCTGGGGGATGCTGTAGGCATCCTCTATTTGTGGTCCTGGTAGGCAGGAATATGCAAAGTAGGAAATTTGAGGGTTGAAGTGAAGGCCTATAGGTCAGCAAAGGAACTTGGTTTTCATTTTGTGTATTAATTGTGTAAGACTATTTATGGCTAGATAAAAATGGCAAGTAACCTTTGGTATAGGCTCTGATGGATGTAGGGTAGAGTTGGGGTTAGGTGGCCATGTTTAGAGGTTTCATTTTTTACTCGTTTATTTTCACATATGCTGACCTTAGTGGTGTGTATGGTTCTTCTTCCTATACTATGTTTTGGCCCTTGGGCATGTCTTATTCTAGAACCCTTTTGCTGAAACTTGAAAATGAGAACTTAATTTTGGCAAGTCAGGTACTTGACTGAAAATTTTACCATTTTTACTGTACCTTGCAAGAATTTTAAATTGAATTTCCTTGTGTTTTGCAGGCTGAGGAAAGTTACATTGGAACAGAGCAAACTAAAGGTTTCCCTAGCACCTAGATTTTTTTGTGGAAAAGATGTAAACAATGGGTTCAAACCACAGGATGCGAATCACTTGCGGCAAGTAAGACAGACTGTCTTTGTCCAGTTCGAGCAGAGCATTAAGAAACTCTGCGGTCGATTGCAAGATTACCGTGAACTGCTGGCTATGAAGCGGGAGATGTGAGAACTAAGCCTTTCATACTAAATTGTGACTCTGTTTTCACAATTGTTCAATTCAAACTGAGCCCATGGCAAGGCCGTTTGGTTTGATGAAGGTCTAGAAAGAAAGGATGGAGGGCTGGCTTTATCTGGGATCTTTTCTGAATGCCTGACCAATCCTTAAAAATAAAATTATACTTTTGTGTGTAGTCAAAGGCATGTTTGATTGATTTGCCTTTTTTCTTTCCTGGAATACATGAGACTTTATGTCCATAGATACACACACATGCACATGCACACGCACACGCTCACGCTCACGCTCACGCTCACGCTCACGCTCACGCTCACGCTCACGCTCACGCGTGATTGTGCATCTAGATGTGTGCTTGTAGAAGCACATTATTTGTGATCATAGTAGGGACAACGCACATTGCTCTCACCCTTAGATTATTTTTGTGATTTCAATGAAATTCTTGTGAGCCTTAGAAGCAACCAATGTAAGGTTGAGTCCCTAACTACAAGAAGATTGTGGGACTTTCAAGAACCCTTTTATTTCTTCCTTACTTTTCCAGTTAAAAGCAATTTAATGTTTTAAGAGTAGGGTGTTCATTGTTTAATGAAAGACATGGAGCCTGTAGGATGCACATCTCTGTACCCAAATTTTAGTTTTTGCAACTTTAATAACAAAGGACAGCATGAGCTATCATGAAGGTTCGCAAAGCCAATTGAATATGCTAATGTCTCCTCATTGATGAGGTGCAGACCGTCTTTGTTGGCTTGGTTGTTGGAGATCTGAAATGGGTGGCTGATGGAGTGCCCACTTTGGAAAGAGTCGCCTTCACATTGCTGCAACTTGGATGAAGGCTCAAAAGAGAATCTCTTGATGGATGGAGAATCCATTTATCTGACAGGAGAAAGGAAGAACTCTGAAACCCTGCATAGGTTTGGTAGACCCCCAAATTATGCCTTATGCATTTAGGGAATAGCTGTCTTCGTTTCCAAAGGAGGGATGTAGAATGTATTTCAGAAGGTTGTAGGGAATGGTCTCCGGGAGGACCATTCCTGACGTCAGGCGACCGGCGGCAGCTGGGAGCCTGCAGAGCAGAAATGGTTCGACTGGGGAACCATTCCCGACCATCATGGTCATTGGGAGCACTTGCCAATGCCTGTACGACACATCAACAGGCAGAAACTCACTTCAGAATGGACAACAGCTCAGTACGTGACACATCAGCTATCAGAATGGACACAACTGTGTCTGTGCGACAGCTCAGCTACCAGACTGGACAGGAGCTCAGTGCACGACACATCAGCAGGGATCAGAGTGGACAGATCAACAGAGTCGGAATACATGCAGGTTACCAGCCAAAAATTTCAGGTTGGGCTGGAATATCTGCGACCAAGGACCATGACGAAAACATAGCAGGCTGGAGGCTTTGGATTTGAAGTTATCTAAATTTCACAAGAAGGTTGCTTGATGCTTGAGATTAGGCTATGGCTTTTTAAGTGAGGAAGTTTGCAAAGCTTCAGTTTGGCTTAAGATTTTCCCATACAAGTAGAGAAATGAAAGCCGGTTCTTGAGCATAAGTTGACGCAATCTAAAGCACTAATCCAAAAGCTGTTTATGATTTGGCGAGCTTAAACTTTCACTGAACATCTTAATGAAAGGAGAACGTAATGGGTTTTTTGAAAGGGTACCTACTATCCTAAGTTGTTAAACAAATGCTATCTTTCTTGGTGGGTGCTAAGAGTGAGGGCAATGCAACAAGGTTTGAAATTTGGTAAAAGTGAATAAACTCAAGTAGAATGCAAATTAATGAAAGGAAAGGCCCAATCAATTGATCTGTATATTACTGAAGAAACCCCCCCCCCCCTCCCCCCTCCCCCCCCCCCCCCCCCCCTCCCTTTTTTCTTCTCTCCAAAAAAGGCTTCTTTAAAGTATGAATAGACCATTGCTAACAACTACTCTCTCAAAAACTCTTGTTATTATGCTTCTTCTTCAGTATGTGATTTTGTTAACTAGGCTAGGTACTTTGTGGCTCAATAAACACATCACACATTGTGTCTTACAATGTATGCAATTTGTTTACTAAGGTCTATTCTACAATGTCTGATTTTACCAACTATGCTGGACATGTCCTAGGTCAATAAATACTTCATATTGTGGCCTACACTGTATGCATCTCATCATGTAGTCCAAACAGACGTACTCTTCTTCCAACTGAGATGGATTTATCCATTCTTGGCTGACCAAACATGCATACCACTTTTGATCATGTACCCTTTCCTTTATAGATGTATCCCTCCATTCAGTTCACGTGAACTTTTTGTGGTAACCAACGTATTCCTTAAAACACTTGTGCACATACTCTCTCTCTTCCACATGATGCACGGGGATGTATCTTTCCTTCTATGGATTGGTACATGTATTGTTTCTCTTCCACATGATGTATCGGTGGGGATCTACCTTTCCTCTTTCTTCTTTCATATATGTTTCCTTCCTTCAGTATATCACTACATGTTCTCATTCTCTAAGAATTGGTACAACCTACCAATTCTAAGAGTATAACTTTTTATGGATCAGTATACACACATGATCCATTAGAACATGTGCATACTTGTTGATAGGTCAATACACATGTACTTTTTTGGATAGATATGTACACTTGTAAGCTTTGAGATAGGTCGGTGTAATGTATGCTCATGGATAGATCAATACACATTTATGACTTTGGATAGATATAGTACACATGTACACTTTTGGATACTTACGGTGGTGACATGTATGCTTCTAGATAGGTCATCACACATGATTTTGGATATTGATTTTGATTCAACATTGGTACAAAATGTATCATGTAATATCTTTGGGTGAAACTCCAGTGAATGGGTGGGAGTAGGACTAGGAACATGAAGGTTCACTCCCACAAGAAGTGGTCAAACCTTTATCAACGCCACAATGTTTGGTTTATCCTAAGCGTACCATGACCAAAAATGTTGGGTTTATCCCAAGTAGCCCAACAACCGTAGTTACAACAATTTACTGTACCACTAGAGATAAGTATTCCACAGTACAC
Source organism: Cibotium barometz (assembly GCF_041138505.1). Lineage (NCBI taxonomy): Eukaryota > Viridiplantae > Streptophyta > Polypodiopsida > Cyatheales > Cibotiaceae > Cibotium > Cibotium barometz. Next base: position 50,123,219 of record NC_141060.1, read on the forward strand.
CCAACAGCAAGTGCACATAGCGTAAGCAAGAGTCCTGCTCTCCATAATAGCTCATTATAGAAGTGTTTTCGCCAGGAAACCAAGTTCTGATACTTCTTCATTTGGATGAGGAAAAGAAAACATGGAGAAGGGTAAAGAGCAAGTGTCAGCATGGGGACTACCTTAGCACAAAGGAATCCCCGAGAGCAATCTCATAGCATATCCTCAACCACAACGAGCCTCCGACCTCAAAGCAAGGCTGGTGGAGTTGCAATTGGAAATTGCAGAACCCAACCCCATAGGGCAAGAGAACCCATACCCTGAAACAGAGGGTTTCACACAACTATCTCCTTACGATTCACTACCACGAGAATATAGAGAAGACATGCTAAGGATGGTGTTAAAATGGGAAGGGGGATTGCGACCCAACATAGCACCTAGAGACTCATTGTTGGCTAAAACGAAGCCAATCCACATCTCAAGGATGATGACCAAATTTGGTGTCCTATTCGATACCTAGAGAAGCTAGATCAAATTTGTGAGGCCATGGGATGGATTAATGATCCCACCAAGATTTTCTAATTTGAACTCTACCTTGAGGGCAAAGTAGGCCAATGGTTTAGGTCTTACCCACTCCAAAAGGCCATCTACAAGGTCTTAACAAACTTTCATTCTTGCCTATAGTGGAGCTAGATGGAGTCCCATTGCACACGTATATAACCTCAAGTAGGAGGAGGGAGAAACAATGAGGGGTTACATTGATGGAACCAAGTATTCGCAGATGAGATGTAGCACCCGGAAAAGACAGGGTGATTTATTGCTCATCAATCAACAAGAGGCTTCACGACCATCTATATGTCTAGGCACAACATCTTCGATGAGTGCTACCTTGAAACAATAGACCTGGTGGATAATTTGCAAGATAAGGATGTAGAAGTCATCCACCCGAATGTAGAGATAGGGATGCATCATCCAATGCCTCATCTACCAATGGTGCCCACCAGCTAGAGTCCTAGTCAGATATGAGCATGGATGAGCTAGGAGAGAAGGATCTGTTAAATCATTTAGGCTAGCAGTGGTAGGGATAGTCCCAAGGGAAGCCTTAGCCCCAACAACACCTCAAGTAGGAAACCCACATCTATTCTCTCAAATTTACATCGCAAATCATACAAGTACATAGTATGTAATGCTAAGTCCTAGACAACAACAATTATGTTCTCATTCCTAGTACAACATGGGAACCATGACACAGCTCATTATTGGTACCAAGGAAACCAAATAGGGTGGATTGCAACACCACAATAGATGCTCCGTACGCTAAGGTAGTCATTGACCTTACGAGCCCCACCAATCAATCCTCAGCACGCACAAGCTCCAGCCTACCTATCAAAATCCTTTATCGTGTGAGGTATGTATAGACTCCCTCAATTGCCATATGTCTCAATAGAGTGAATGACAGGCATCCCCGTGTGGTAGAAGCGTGCCACCACTTCATGAGCCTTAACTTGTTCACACAGTCCCCCTTAATGCCATCATAAGGCTCCAAGGAGGACTTATTCACATAGTCCCCCTTAATCTGCCAGTAACAAGCAGAAGCAGGTGGAAAAACCATCCTGGCCCGAAGTAGCTGAAGGAGTCAACATGCGCGAAGGGCTAGACCTCGATTGAGGAGGAGGAGTATCTCCAACAAAATGCTCATTTGATTAGCTTGTTTGAGGTTGATGTGTCCAAATAATGGACAAATATCGACCAAGAAGTATCCACAAGGAGGATGACGTTCTTAAGGATCACTCTGCCCCAGGGGACAGAGGAACACAATCCAAAAACAAAAGAAGATTTTTATGAGGCTCTGGGTGAGGAAGGCACTACTCCAAGCTTACAGCAATGTAGCATTATATGGTAGTGATGCGTGTGAACACACTTAGGACCGTTGGGGCACTTTTTCCCTCACTAGGAGGTTTTTTCCTCCCTGCGTATGTACACCCTCTTATCTACTCATTTTGGGGTGTGTACTTATTTTTTGTATCTGGCACACATTTGTTCATTCTAATCTAGTGAGTTTGTGTGCACTCAAGCTTCTCTATCTCCATCAAGGCCTATAAGGAGGACTTATTCACATAGTCCCCCTTAATGCCGTCATAAGGCCTATAAGGAGGACTTATTCACACAGTCCCCCTTAATACCATCATAAGGCTCCAAGCTAAGATAAGGGTGGGCGGCTAACCAAAGGAACATCCAAGGCTACCAATAAGCAGAAAGGCTAGGCTAAAACTTCAAAGCAAGAAAATAAAAAGTATGTAGAGCTACATACAGCAAGGGTCACTAGAGAGAACTGCTTCACTGAATGCAAAGGATGTTAAGATTGTTATGTTGGAGAGATGCATCTTGCACAAAAGGTAAAGCCACAAGTAGCAAAGCGAGATGAGAAAAAGTGAAGCAATGAATAGGCTTCCCGATTGGCTTCTAGCCCAAGCCCCTCCTCAAACCTTAACTCTATATTTTTATACTAACCCTCTCTTTGTTACAATATGGCATTGATGTCAATGAGGACTTAACAAGGGGGGATGTATCTCCAATTCCAGATGCTAGATATTGATGGCACCCTGGCAAGCGCACATTGGCAATCTCACAGGGCCTCTCACAACATTTCCTCTTAGATTTTTGGAAGAGACTTTGGGACAGTTTTGGCCTAGAAAGATCACCTTCTCTCTTTGGCTGATGGAACAAGAGCTTGGCACTTGGCTAGCAATTGGAGGTTGGCCAGTAGCTTGCCCAAGGTGCAACCACTCTCAGGAGTCTCAATGACACTGTCTTTGGGATTACTTGAAGGCTCAGTAGGTTTGGTAGCGGATTCTTTGCATATTCACAATGGACATGGCCTCGACCCAGATCATTACATGGGGCACTAATGCTTGGGCCAAAAAGGGTGAGGTGGTCAAGGCTTACTACGAGGAGGATGGTGGGGGACTAGCCCTTCAGGTCTCTCACCTCCGCATTTCGGTAGTACCAATCATAGCCCCATCTTCAGACCACTCACGAGAATAGGCTCATGCCATAGATGGGAGATTTGTAGCATTGCAGCTTGGCACATATGGCGAGAAAGATGCAGCAAAGCCATCGAGGGTACCCACACTCCGTCGGCAGAGTCTATCGGGATAATTTGGCTTGACATCATACATACCCTCCATGGTCAGTGGGGGAAGTTACATGGTGGTTTTGACCGCATGCGAAAGCAGTGGGAAGCTTTCTTGAGGCTCTATAGGCCTGGCCCTTTTCTCATTGATAGAGGTGGTGACCCCACTTGGTATTACAAACTACCTGTGTGGTTGTTTCCCCCCTCCCCCTGTATGAGATAGCCTTCTCCTCATAGAGTGGCCAACTGGAGGAGAAGTATCTCTTTCCTCTCTTTTGATTATTGATCCCCACCCTGTATACATGAGGTGAGTTTGTATCTAGCCCTTCGTGGTTGTATTTAGCCCTACGTGGCTATTGTTTCACTAACTAATAGTAGGATCTTTTTCCCGATAAAAAAGGCTCCCTGCTTTTTCCAAGCTTTTTTCTATTTCAAAATCTTCCTTTTCTTTTTTTTTTCTTTTTTTAAGTTTTTCTTTTCTTTCTCTGTTTTGCTAATTTAGCCTAGTTCTAATACTAATTTAGACTATGCTAAATTAACAAATTAGTGTAACTAACTTTTGCTACCTTATCAAAGCTTATTGCTAATTAACCTTAAGACTTAAATGGATTAAATTAAAACTAACTAATTATTCTTTTCCTGATACTGCCTTATGCAATGAACCTATTTAGTTATACTAATATTAATTTAGTTAATATTAATGCTACTCATACTCTTAAATAAGCTACTTAACTAATTAATGCTACTCAATATGCTAAGTAACCTAATGTAATGAAACTAACTATTGTAATTATGTTAACAAATGTAATGAATCTAAATAATTTAATTATGTTAACTAATACTAATACTAACACTAAAATTTAGCTAAATAATAACTAAATGCAACTAAGTGATGCTAACTAAATGCACACTAACCACACTAGTTAACCTAATGTAATGAATCTAAATAATTTAATTATGTTAACTAATATTGATACTAAAACTAGGACTTAGCTAAATAATAACTAAATGCAACTAGGTGATGCTAACTAAATGCACACTATCCACACCAGTTAACTTAATGTAATTAATATAAATAATTTAATTATGTTAACTAATACTAATACTAACACTAACATTTACTAACCATACTAGTTAACCTAATGCTTTACTAAAACCACTCACTTCTAATCATTAATCCACTAATGATTAAGCCATTCTCAACAACCAAGCCAATGATCAATTCAGCCCCTTAACATCTCTAAAGAAGCTTAATCCTATGATGAGGAAACACCAAATGCAAAAAAAGAGGACTCTTATGCTTTCCCTAATCCATACTAATCAAACCAATGAAAAGAATAAAGAAACAAATCATCAAAAACAACTAAAGCAAGAGTTTCTACACTTCTTTTCTCTCAAATCATACCCACACATAGATCTTTCACCATATGGCAAGAAGAAAGACAAGCCCTACACAAGAGTCTAATCAAACACTAAGGCAAAGCTTCCCGATGGCACAGTGGCACTAATGGAAAGTCGATACACATCACACTCACTAGCATAATACTAACCAATTGAAATGTACTTACCTTTATTGTATCATGGTAAACTTGGATGCTTACCCGCGCCATCTTGGAGAAGAGGCAACTCGTTGTAGCAAGCTTACACTTAAGAAAATTGCCTCCTCCGTTGTTATCACGTGAGTTATCTAGGTTGAGCTTGGAACTCCCATAGCTTGAAGAGCTCCAAGGTAGCTTCAAGACAATATCCCAAGGTAGCTTCAAGTTATACCTTGGAGCTCCAAGGTAGCTTCAAGACAATAGCCCTCTCCTTACACACCCCCTCACACTCTAGCATCAATGGCAAGGCATATGGGAGAGAAGAAATGGCACACACTCTCACACCCACACACACAAGCATAGAACTACCAAGAAGCAAGAGAGAAAGAGCTTAGTTCACAAGCATAGAACTACCAAGAGGCAAGAGAGCAAGAGATTATTTCTCAATCCAACCCAAGGGAGTTTCCCTTTCTCATTAGAGAATTTCAATTATATATACAAGTCCCTTATTAGTTATGGGCATCCAAACTTTACTGACTTTTTGGGTGCCCAAGTAGACCTTAGTCTAATTCTTATCTAATTTTAACACAAGGGTGTGGTTGCATTGGATGGCAGCTTCAGATAAGCCCTAGCCATCCCTTGGGTTACAACTTGAAGTGCAATTTATACAAGATTATACAACATAATAGAACTAATCTTATCTTGAAGTGCAATTTATACAAGATTACAATGTAATAGAGTTAATCTTATCTTACTTAGCAAAGCATATACACTTGGGGTATGCCGCCTTGAGTCCATAGCTACTTCATAGCCTATATGATCTTGTTTGCCTAGGTTGTTCGGCTTTGTTCATTCTTTATTGCTTGATGATGGCTTATTTCGCTACCTTTGCTTAGTGTGTTGATGTGGCCCACACATGTGGAAGTCATGTTGTGCACCTAGTAGTTGACCTTGGGATAACATTCCCCTCTCCCATTTCTAGGTCTGTCCTGGGCGGCCTAGGCAATGGAAGTATTAATGTAGCAGGGTGAAGGAATTTAGATGGGATCGTTGCTAGAGGTTGTTGATGGCAAGGTTACGGATGTTGGTGTAAATGTATATGCCTGGGTGGATACATATAAGGGGTGCTTAATGTATGTGCTTGAATGGTGCAAGCACCTAACTACTTATATGCATTGTAAAAGTAAAAATATAACACGGTGCAAGTAAGAGTATTTGCAGGATTGTCGAGGTTCTAACCATAGTGCACAGTGTGTGAGTTTCAATGTACTCTCTGCATGAGTGATGTAGAACCATGAGAGATTTTTTGCAATCTATACTCCTCCTTCCACCATACAAGTATTGTGACATTTTATGCTTGTCCATCCGCCGATGCAAGGAACTTGACTTAGACTCTTATATGTGTCTCTCTATAGAAAATGCAACTTGGAGAATGCCGAGTAATGGGAAAATAAAGAAAACTGTTATAAATGTTACAAAGATTGAGTAGGACTAACAACTCTCCACCGCATTTTGGGCTTTGAGAAAACTCTAAACTATTTAGGGTTACACAATGAATGATTTTTTATCCTTTTCAAACTAGAGTTACTGATGATTGAGGACAAGCGTGTGTAGATGGTAAGCCATTGTATGTGTTTTCCAAAAGTGAGTTTGATCATACCTTCAAAAATTATATGGTAGATGGTAGGCAGGTACTGCAGTTGGTAGTAGTAGAAAGTTATGTGATCTAGATTTAGGCCTTCATTGAGATCAAAGATAAAGTGCAATGTACCCCTTGATGTTGGTCATCTATGGTTGATCAAAATGGCGCGATGAGGTTGAGAAAGTGCCGCACCGACAAAATTTGGCTCAGGGATATCTTTTTATTGTAGGAGGAGTGAAAGCATGTAGGCTCTGAAATCTAAGAAGGAAAACTAATGTGTTGATTAGAATCTTAGAAAATTATACACATGGTTAGGATCTTGTGTTGGAGCTTACACAATTCTAAGCACGCAACCACCTTCTTTCATGTGGCATGTATGTAGGCTTGATTATATAGGAGAGTGATGCTCGAGCATAGATAGATGAACAATATTTCTTTTCTAACCACATGACTCTCCATTTTATTTGGACAATTCTGGTTGGACACCATACCATCCTTCTTTCTAAGCAATCATGTCTTCTTTTATGATTTCAAAACCACCCCATCGTTGCTCGGAATGATGTTCTCTTTGGTCGCCATATTTTAAAGCACCTATAAATTATGAAGGTTACCAATATGATGTCTGGTAGATCTTTCAAGATGGGGATTCGAGAGATTGAGGTCCCTAGCCATTGTACCCCATAGTGCTTGCATTTGACGGGGGGCCATATCTCCATAAGATCCTATCTTGTAACTCGTTCATAACACATGTTGATCCTTTTGAAACCATCTTTGGGTAAAGTTAGTTCTCCTAAAGGATCATATGGGATTATTTGCCTTACATCTCTTTACAAAAGATACGGCCTTTGATGGATCTTGTTGATGTCATCTTTAGGATAATGTATCACTACTTTGCATCTATGACATACTCTCTCCTTGTAGCTTGAATGACTAGGCTCTAGATTTATAAGTGGGATTTCCTATGTAATAGGAGGAGGTGCGGGTGGTTTTGGTGTACCCTTTGACATATCATCTAACCAATCATGTACAATAATGAAATCTACATCATCTAGCAGTTGCCTTTGAAGATCCTTAGTATCCTTATATGTCTGCCTATAACACCAAGTGCCAAGTTTGTGGTGGTAGGAAGGTCAATGTAGTCAACACAAGCGCTATGCCTCTACCATATCCCATTCTTCAAGCCACGCATGTGGCTATCTAATACATCGAGAAATGAGATGAATCTAGATGGTCATTTGTTGATTGGGATTCCTATAGGTGTGAGGTCATCATCCATACAACATTGTGTTTTTAACATTTGCTGAGAAGCACATCACTTCTCAACCTTAGTGCATCTAGAACACTAAGCTCACGGAGTTGTTCATCTTATTTAAAGATCTCTGACTTTAGAACTAGTGCCCATGCTCTAAAGATGAGAATAATAGGGTGAAGTGCCATGTATGCAACTAAGTACCTAGGATTTTCCAAGAGTATGTCATCATTGCAAAACTACCATGGCTAGGGTAGAATCTACATACCAAGTAAGAATGTTTGCCAATCACTCAAATTGATGTGATGTGATTATGTTAGTGCATGATTCGAGTGAGAACTTGAGATGTGATGCCATTAACAACCAAGTGGTAGATGGTGCCCTTAGAGAAGCAATATATTTTGGCAATGGTGATGTGTTATCCTCGATCACCTGGATGGATGTTTTTCCAAGTTCTCTCCATTCCTGATTTACTTTGTATTTAGCAGGTTCTTGGCTTCCATCCTTGGTTTGTTCTTTTTCCTCTTCTACCTTTGCCAACATTTCCATATAAGACTTGAAACCTACACATTCAAGGGTGACTTTTTTTGTGGTGGAGAGTATGTCTAGTGCCTCTTGCATATTGCTAATCTTGGTTGTACATTCATACTTGGGCTGATGTAGATGTGTCTACAAATCCTATAACCTAAGCGTCCATGAGTGTTCATATTCTTCTTTTTGTTATCTTGCACTTCTAGTGCTTAGTCTTGATTTAAGTCTATAGGATTTGTCAAATCCTTAACCTAAGCATCCATGAGTGTGAACATATTCTTCTTTTTGTTTGCTTGCACTCTCTAGTGCTTGCCTCAATTGAACAGATTCTTCCTCCTAGACTTTGCGAGCCCTTGTGCTTATTGTTTCATCTCTTTCCCCTTTTCTACTTGAGAATTATCCATGCCGCCCTTTCTATCTTCATTGCTTCTAGTTCTTACCTGCAAGAAGCTGAGATTTCTAGTGCACGATGACAACTCCGTCATATTGTTTCTTTATGAGCTCTACCTTAATCATGCTAAGCTAGGCTATGAGCCACCATTAAATCATAGGATAGAGCTAGACCTAGTTCTATAGACAATGTATCCAGTTCTTTTGTGGATAATAATGTTTCTTCGTATACTTTGTGGGCCAAGGGGGAGTCCATCTTTTGGAATTTCAGGGGTGGCATTTGTAAGAGAAGCCCATCTTGAGTGGATGTAAATGTGGGAAGTAGCTTTGAATGTGGGAAGTAGATGTTTGCGATTGTCAATAGTAGTGATAGGTGGAGTGGTTGGGAAGGGTGGAGAAGGGTAATGTAGAGATTGGGGGTTTCGAAACTAGGGGTATGGTGATGGAGGGTGTGGTGAAGGGTAATGGTATAGAGGATGTGACAGGGGTAGATGAGGATAGTGAGGTGGAAGATATAGCAATAGAGATGGGTTGCGATGTAGATGAAGATGAAGATGAAATGAGAATGATTACCATTGATGTCATGGTTGGGGGGTGCTCTAGTCGATGAAGAGGGTATAGGCATGGATGGTTCTAAAAATGAAGAGATCAATGTCCTCCTAGAGGTGTCAAACCATGACTGTCGAGCTGCATCAATGAGCTCGATTGCTACCACGAGCAATGTGTATCAGATGTAGGGATTGTAGATGGTATGTTTATGATTCTTGGAGTAAATATCTAGCTCCTTGTGAAACATGCCACTCCAATCATCCTGTTTGCCTGGTGAACAATCCACATAATCTTTTTGGGAATCCTATTATACCTATCCGTTCCGTGTACCTAGAGAAGCACTGATAGGGCTCTACAACACCGTCTAAAGTCCTCATCTTCAATGGTGTCAAAAACTACACCATTATTGTTGACCATTGTTTGCATCACCTATGGGCTTCAAGGTAGTGAGTTACTTAATGTGAAAGATTCTTGGGGGTACAATTGGATCCGCCCGCCCGCTGAGGGTAGAAAAAAGGTGAACTTGATAAGTTGCTTTGTGAGGCAAATGGTATAGGTGTTTTCAGCCCACTAGTGTAGAGACTCCAGTCGATTGGAAGACACCATGGAGATATCATAATATGATTTCATCGTTGAAGTCCTCCCCCATATTTAATGCCATTGCACATAGTCCTAGTTCCCCTAGCTTTGCTTTGACTAATGGCCCTATCGATTTAAAGACCATGAAGCATTCCGAGGAGCTATAATTGAAAGAGAGTGATGTCCAAGGTCGTCTTATCGTGATGACCTGACATCCTTTAGGTTCCTCATCCTCCAAGTATGCTCTCTTGTGTTTGTCAGCTTGATCTCTTATGTTTGTCAACTTAATCTCTTATGCTTGTCAACTTTCTCTCCTTCTGGGGAGCTATAATGGAAAGAGAGTGATGTCCAAGGCCGTCTTATTGTGATGATCTGACACCCTTCAGGTTCCTCACCTCCAAGTAAGTTCTCCTATGTTTGTCAACTTGATCTCTTATGCTTGTCAACTTTCTCTCTTGCTACTTGCTTTCCATGCCCATGAGAAGTACTCGAAGCCATCTGAAAATAGTCAAGTTTATTAACATGTTTTTACACATTTGGATTATTTTTGGGGAGGTAAATTCATGCAAAGAAGTAACTTAATAGTCAAGTTTATTAACATGTTTTTACACATTTGGATTATTTTTGGGGAGGTAAATTCATGCAAAGAAGTAACTTAATCACGTTAAATGTAATTTTTAACTTTTGAGGTCTAGTTAAAGAGTCGGGCTTACCTTTACTAGGGAATCCTTACAAGGGAGTTTGGCATTACTTAGCTTCTCGTTGGCTTTGCAATCCAAAGTAGTTTTGAGATATTCTCACCCACTAGAGTTGATGGGGTAAATTTGAATTTGAGGTTGGCTTAGGGGTACTGACCTAGCTTGTTTATTGGGCGTATTGACCTAGCTTGTTTATTGGGGGTATTGACCTAGCTTGTGAACATCACAAGGGTTTCTCTTGGGGATCCACAATGATGTCATACCCTCATAGAATCCTTGAGCCTTGAGAAGGTTCTTAGGAATCCACACTTGTCATGTACGTTTCTCTCACAGTCCTTTTCCTCGATGACCACTTTTTGTTGGCTTTCATTTTCCTTCTTCATTGGGAGATGTCCCGAGGGCATTTTTCCTAAGGGTTGGTGACTTGGGTACCCAAATTAAGTTATTGGGGAGGCACTTTTGAGCTATGAGAAGTTTTTTGGTTAGCCAATGTTGTGATTGTTGGGCCTATGGTTGCTTTTGGATTGGTTGTTTGTGTAGAGGCCAATAAGATAATTTGTTGATATAAGGAATAGCTTGACTACATCTAGGCAAGTCAATAACATATTTGAGAGTAGATTAGACATGGGTCAGAGAGGTAGAATTTTCTCCATCCTCTGGGGGGTGCAGGCAGTGTGTTCCATGACATGGCTAAAAGAGTTTCTTCGTCTCAGTAAGGTTTACAGATTGAAAGGATAATGGTAACTTATTGATCGAAAATCTTCAAGGTAGTAGTTCTAGCCCAATCCACATTACATTTGTAGTGGCCCATCTAGTTAGGTTTATAGATTGAAAGGATAATTGTAACTTGTTGATCAAAAATCTTCAAGGTAGCAGTTCTAGCCCAATCCACATTACATTTGTAGTGGCCCATCTATTTTCTCCCAAGAAAAAGTTCTTTAGATAAAGAACCTGGGGGATCACAAAGAACTTGCCTTCGGTAGGGTGATCTGCTACGTCAGATACCACCTTGCACACACCTAGACAATTCACCATTTTATTGCACTTGAGCACTTGTGGAAGACATTAGGTTATGTCTTTCACCGTAATTTAGTAGACCTAGTTTGCTTGAAAATTTGTTACCCTTTGGCATATGCAGCCACGATTATGCAGGCTTAATTTCCCATTCCTCTTCTTCCTCAATTCCCACAAGTTTAGCCATATTTGAGTGTAATGTTTTGTATTTGTGTGAGTTTTTCTTGTCTATCTTTGGCCTCTTTTTTGGCTTCCATTTGAAGCTCCTTCTTTTGTTTAACCTTCTCTTGGGCCTCATGTATTCTTGAGTTAAGGGCCCATAGTAATGGGGCGAAGCTTTTGTTTCCATTAATAAAAGTTTCTATTCCGATACCTTCCATAGTTTCTTAGCACGTTCCACCGCTCTTGGAGTATTCGGCCACTTTGTAGGGTCCTAGTCCACGAAGTTTTAGTTTCTTTTTCCCTTTTTTTATGTTATGTATTAATACTAGGTCATCCACAAGAAACTTACATTTCTTCACATTGGCATCAAACCAACACTCCCTTCAGCACTTCTTTGTCCACATTCCCACCATTACATATAGCCTTACCTCATCCAGCTCTACCAATCATTCAGATAGGTCATGTCTATTAATATTAGCTTCTTTTGTTTCCTTTAGTGTAGGGATCAATAGGTCAATGGGGGTGATAGCATCTAGGCCATAAACAAGGTGGAAAGGTGCTATGCCAGTTGTAACTTTATAAGATGTATGATAAGCCTAAAGAGTAGCTAAAAGCTTTTTCTCCCACTCTGTGCATGAGCCTTCAACTATCTTTGTGAGGATAAAGAACCTTGTTGGTGCTTTTAGCTTATCCATTAACTTGTGGATAATAAGGTGTTGAATTCCTATGGATTATAATGAATTCATCCAATAAGAAGGCCACTACCTCATTTAAGAAGTGTGAGCCTCGGTCCACTGAATGACAATCTCCAATGGATAACTAAATCTAGTGATGATATGTTCATAAAGAAACTTTACCATCAATTTGGCATTAGCTTTCAATGTTACCTTAGCTTCCACCCATTTGATGTAATAGTATGTGATATAGTCTAACTGGGGTCTCAGGACTCAAAATAGATTCGATGGAAATGACACAAGGGCAATTTCTTTACCATCGCAAAAATGAGAATTTCTAGTCTTGGTTATGGTATCTATTATTATTTCTAGAATGTGAAGCTAATTCTCATCTTCACCAAGCTTGGGAATATCTTTAGCATTGAAGTCTAGTTCCACATATGACAAATCATCAAATTGGGATTTTCAAAAAAGACACACACTTCTCGCTTCCTCTTCTTCTTCACTTTTATTAGAGGTAATAGAGTCCTCATACTCTATAGGATGCTTTTTGTAACTAGGTGTAACTAGGTGGTGACTCCAATTTTTAAGAGATTGACCTTCATTGTCACTTCATGGTCGATTCCCCAATCATGGATCATTCTAAGGTGACTCATAAATGGTCTTCCTAGAATCACATCATACGCAAAAGCTTTTTGAAGTTCATGAGAGTATATACATGATTAAAGGTCAATCCATAGAGCCCAACTTGTTGATCCTAACCACAACCGTGGGCAAGGTAAGCCACCTTGATTTTGAGGTTAGCAGAGGTAAGGGTTGGTGATCCGTCCCCAACTCTCTCATTGCCTTTTCGTAGCTATGATGACTCTTGCACCACCATCTAGGATATCTCTGTGGATGTTCTAGTTCCTAGTCTCAATGGCAGGGTAGCATTGAGCTCTTCACCCTCAAAATATTTTCCCAACTTGCTTACCTTCCTAAGGTCGTCTATCTCATTACTCCACTTAGATTTTGTGTTAGATTCATTGTCAAAATTTGAAATAATCTTGTATCCATACATTCTCACATGTCTAGCCAGAGACTAAAGCCTCTTGCCCACCACTGTGTAAGATTCATTATCAAGATTTGAAATTAATCTTACATCCATCCATTCTCCAAAGGTGAGGGTGACTGGAGTAGAAAGAACAACACTCGTCCTTGTTGTATCATTTTGTCTTTTAGGATGGCCAAAGATAGGTGCTCTGATTGAAGTGATTGCCCCTTTTGAGCCCAAATAGGAGGGAAGGTTTTCTTAAGAATTAGATCCAAATTCTTGTGGTCTCACGGATGGTAGAGAGGTATTTGCCATATTTCTCAAGATAATCATTCAAAAGATACCCCTTCATGGATCATGGGTCTTTCTAAGTTTTAAAATCTAACCATGTTGCACTAACAAGAGACTCAAATTCATTTATCTTGGTAGCCTACTTGGTTAAAAGCTCAGGATTTAGATTTTGGATTTCAAGGCAAGGTCTTTGCTCGAGAACAACACACTTCCTTCCTTAGATCCTTCATTAATAGGACTAAGGGCTATTCCTTACATAAATTTTAGATTTCAAGGCAAGGTCTTTGCTCGAGAACAACACACTTCCTTCCTTAGATCCTTCATTAATAGGACTAAGGGCTATTCCTTACATAAATTGATAGAAATCCAGCTAAACCGGCTCTCAAGGTCCCTCTAAATAATTGGATCTCGGTTGCTTTCAACAATTCTTGATGAGCATTATCCATGGAATTAGGGTACTGAGTTAATTTCTTTGGAAGTTTCAATGGTTCAATCCACTTGTGCTTCCGCCTTTTGAGCCATACCCAAAATCTTGTCTTTAGGTTCTCCTTTTGACAAAGAAGAAGAGTCTATTTTCCTATCATCACTCTTAAAGATTGCATTGCCTTCTTTATAGCCCTAGTTGTCTGAGCAACTGAGGGTTTTGACTGTTATGTTGTTTCCTCTCTCGCCTCTTTTATCCTTGGATCTGTTCGTGGAAATGTACAAGATTTCATCACCTCTTTATCCATTGAATCTTGGATAATCTTGGACTTGGTTTAAGCTCGTGTGTGAGAACCATTACATCTATCAAGCTTGGTGACCTCTTCTCCCTTAAAACACTTAGCATGTTTAATTGTGTGGTGGGTCCCTGAGATCACTCCCTAGGGTAGAGATTTATTAGGGAAATCTTGGATAATGTGAGTTATCCCACAATTTAAACACCACCTTGAGAAAGTAGAGATATTTTTGGTGGCTTTTTGCTAAGATGGGGGCCCTTTTGAGGTGGGATCCTCCACAAGTGTAGCAAGCTAATGGTTAGTGAGACGGACTATAGAGTTCATCTCTCGAGCCTTATAGCTCATTAGTTGCTTGATGATAAGCTTCAACAAGTTATCATCTTAATAAAAGTGTTATCTGACATCCTCACAAATTATAGATCAGATTCTGGAGATGGTACAAAATATGAATGATATTCAGATGGTATTTCCAAAGGCTTAGGCTGTGGCACAAAATTGCCATCAATGAGAGGTCTAGCTTCCATATACATCATGGGTGCCACACTAGGGGTGGTAGGTTAAGGTCCCAAAATGGGAGCTATGTTAAGTAATTTAAGGATTCCTCTTGGTAGGGGATTGGTAGCAGTAGTAGGGCTATAGGGTCTCCACTTACCCACTCCAAGTGGAGTGGGGAGTGCAAGAGGTTGCATGACTACTAGCAAAGTGGGAGCATGCATACCATAGTTTGCGAGATTGTATTGCCAATTCTAGGTATCATGATCAATATATCTTCTACAATAACCACACGACAACTCTATACATCCTCTACTATCATTTCCAATGTGGTTGCTCCATAATAGGGGCACCAAGTACCCTCTCTATTAGGTTAAGCTACAAGATCCCTAGGGAGTACTTTCCAATTTTCCTCCATCTTTTTGAGCATAGTAGCAGCCATGTCTTCAACATTGGTCTTATATGATTTCTTACTGCTTGAAGATGTGTTAAGAGAGGCTTTAGATTGGGATTTTAATCTCTCAGACCGTTTAGTGCCAGAGAGATTATCATCAAAATCAATGGTGTCTAAACAACACTCATTAAAGGTCGTTCACCTCTGCAAGTAGAGATTTTGGTCTTGTAAACCCTTAAGAAACAATGAGATCAAACAAGTTTAGCTTGGTTTCTCATCAAATTGAGCAAGGAGAATAGTAGTATCTTATGCATCAAATGTACTCATGTACTATAACATACTCAATTTCTTATTGTTTTGACATTGTTTAGCTGGTGTGGATGGGACTCCACTTAGGCCCAGTTTTGGAGAATTCCACCCTAAAAGCATTTTTTCAAGGCAACATAAGTAGCCTTATAAGGAGGCTCAAGGGTTTGGAACTAACATCCAACTTCTCCAAAGTCAAGCCAAAAGGTAAGATTTGGGTAGGCTCATCACAGACACCTATGCCTTTGCACATCAGTCCAAACACTTTCAAGTGGTCTAGTGCATCATGTGTGCCATTGTACTTGTTATTCATCAATCTCTGACTTGTTAAGCTTTTGAGTTATGTTGTTATCAAGGGTCTTTAGGAGCAATGGGTGTTTTCCCTATCCTCAAACCTTGACCCATAGCTTCCGTAAAAGCTAGCATTTTTGAAGAGATTCCTAGAGGGAATGATTGTCCAAAAGGAGACATTGGTGACATAGAGGCACCATAGGGTTTAACAAAATTTCAGACACATGAGGTGGAATAAATACAAGTCTTGGTTGAGATATGGTGGGCCCATTCTTGGTCATACTAGTCCTAGGTATTTCAATAGATGCTCTAGGTCTCAAATTGGTTTAATTTGAGGTTGTAGAAACTCTAAAAGTCCCAAAGGTTTATCTTAGAGAGATGGAGCCTTAGCAAGGTTTCTCACAAAGTCTAAGGGCTTATCCTTTGACTGAGAAGTGTGGGGATGTCTTGAACTCACTTGAATGTTAGCAAGTCATGACATCATGGCATGAAAGGTAGAAGATTCTGCATGAGGATCAAGTCTATCAAATAAAAGATCTCTCTAAGGGGTTAGTGATGATCGGAAATTGCCCGATGTCTCATTTTGATGGGGATCCTCTTTCTTTTGCACCATTAGCATGAACTACTAATCTCTCCTCATGAGTATTTTTGTGTGGTAAATGTTTCTAAACATTTTAATATACATAAAAAAACCATCTCGATCAGTGACTCTTCTAACCTTGGGGTTAAAAGGCTCAACCACCTTTTCTACCCCTTTCAAGTTGCACAATCTCATAGATTTGTTGGTTGTTGCCATCCACATATTCCAATTTGTGAATGATTAGTCGATTATATGCTTAAGGAGGATGCCAATCAACCACCCATTAGTGAAAAGAGAGGTTTCATGGGATGTCACTTATCTTATGGAAGGGCCAGTGTCTACATTGAAGGTTACCATTTTGCCACTTGAGGGACTGATGTCCTTGGAACTTGGGTTTAGTCTAGGCCCTAGTTAGTCATGTAAAACTCCTCCATAGGCCTAGTTAGTCATGTAAAACTCCTCACTTTTGCAGTGGAAGGTTGTCTCTAGGTCAAAGCAAGGGTTACTTTAGGAGAAGAGGGGTTAAGAATTGTTCAGCTCTAGTTCTGCTACTAGTAGCAAAAGCTCAAGAGGTAATCTTGCTATTATTGTCCTTGTACATAGGAACTGAGAATAGAACTTTTCCATATCGTAAGTGCATATGGCTGGAATCTCTAATCACATACAATCTTAAGGTTTAACAGAGGAGCTTTGATCTCTATTTAGTGGTAGAAGCCTAAGCTTCACCTGGTCCCATTGTTTTGGGTCCCAAACGTTCAACATTTTTTGATTATCAGGTTGTTCCCCAGCCTCTTAAGGGTTCTTGTTCCTCAGGAGAGGAGGGGTCAAGAATTGTTCAACACCAATTTTGCTTGCTCCTACTGGTAGTAGGAGCTTGAGAGGTAATCTTGCTATCATTATGCTTGTACATAAGAACTAAGAAAATAGAACTTTTCCATACCATAAGTGCATACATCTGGAATCTCTAATCACATATAATCTTGAGGTCAACATAGGAGCTTTACTCTCTATTTGGTGGTATAAGCCTAAGCTTTAATTGGTCCCACTATTTTGGGTCTCGAAGGTTCAACATTTTTTGTTCACCAAGTTGTTCCGGAGTTTGTTAAGGGTTCTCAATTCTTTTTCAATGATTTTTATGTTTTTTCTTTTTTTAAATGTTTTTTCTTTCTTTTTATATGTGTATACCTATGCTCAGTGCGTGAAGTGAATTTATTAGTGTCTAAGTGGGTGAGATCAAAATTATTTTAATCTAAGTTAATCTTCTTACTATCATGTCTTAAAGGTCAGGTTCTAGGAGGTTAGTGGCCTAAGAGCCTACCCAAAGATACAAGGATCAAGTCATGAGATAGACTCGGTTTGATTCTATCTCTTAGCTCACTGTGATATTTTTGTGATTTTTTTTAATGTGTGTGGCAAGTGTGCATAGTGCAAGTTGTAATCCTAAGTGCACTGAGGCTACGGGTGAGTTTATCTATCCTACAGTTTGATGTGGTCAGGGGCCCTTATCCCTTGACTAAGGATATAGGGGTATAGTTTGATGGTGAGGGGTATTAGGAGATTTTAAGAAGATTAATAATCTAAGTGGTGATTTGTGAGGGGACATTGTGAGATGTAGGTTAGGGAAGTCAAGAGGTTTGGGTTGGTGTGAGGTAGGCCATGTTAGAGTCTTGAATAGGGTATTTTATAGTTAAAGGGTTCTAAACTAATCAAATTCCTGAGTGAGGTGGCCACATTATGAAGAAGCTTGATAAAGTTGTCATAGTAGGCAATGCCACCTTTTGTCCATAGCTACTTCATAGCCTACATGACCTTGATTGCTTAGGTTTGTTTGGATTTTGTTCATTATTTATTGGTTGATGATGGCTTGTTTCACTCCCTTCGCTTAGTGCTGATGTGGCCCACAAGTGTGGAAGTAATGTTGTGCGCCAAGTAGTTAACCTTGGGTTAACATGGACCTTGTATGTTTTTAGTAGCAGAGTACTTTTCCTTATAATATGTACTCTTATCTTTATGTTATGGCTGTAGTAGATAAGTGAACAAGATAGAATAAAATTTAGTCATCCATCTCTCTTTTTTGTGAGTGTGTGTGAAGAAGTTTGCAGGTTCACAACGTCACCCTCTCCCCCGATCTTCTCATAAATCTCTTTCATCTAAAGTAGAATGTTCCGAGGTCATTAGAATGTTTATAGAAGCTTGCGTCTTGATCTTACCATTAGATATCACCAACATTGGTAAGGTGGTCCTTTCACAAGAAGAGTAACTGATAACTTGAGTAGACTTATGAACCACCCACTAAAAATTGAATCCATCATTTCAAATCCATCCATACAAAGTCACTCAAGATAGGGTATCCAAGCTGTACTAAAGCTTTAAATTTATCATTGGTAGTTAAAAATATTGTTTCAAAAACTTAAAACCTATTCTAAGATTGATAAACAAGTCTTTATAAACCTTGTGGGGTAGTTTTATAATTGTGCCTCTTGATTCTTTACTATATATTATGGCACTTCTTTGTCCTTCACCACATCGTACTTGTCTCTTATATAACAACCTCTTATTGGTGCCATGGGAACTTCCGTGATAAAATTAGAAAGGTTTCCCTACAAAGAGAAGAAAATAAAACAAAAAGAAGAAGTATTTGAATTGGTGGATTTCAAGTAGCCTATAAGTTTGTAAATGAAAACTCAAGCAACTATCTAAGCAAAGTAAATTGCATATAGATGTACTTTCTTTGTTTATGCAACCAAAATTATTCAAATCTCTTTTAATATCTTCCTCATTATCATGCATATCTTCATCCTTTATCACATCACTTTTTATTTCCAACTTCTCTTTATATTAAAAATGTATATTGATGTCACATGATTGTCCTCTTAAATATTTAGGGGATGGCTAACTTATTTTTACACCATGTTAAGTGAGCTTATTATCATGGGTGATGTCATAATTAAATATTAATAAGCTTAGTGTTAACAAGTGGTGTATGCTTAGGCTTAATGGATTACTAGCCGGCGTTTCAAGAAAAATTTAAGGTAGGCATATCATGTACACACCCAATATGAAATTGCCATTATAACAGATTTGGCTGTCTTTAAAACAATCTTTCAGTGAAAATTACAGTATTGCTGATCATAATCCTCCAAAATATTGAGTCCATTGTTTTACAAAATATATCATCCAGACTCTCCGTTGAAGACCAGCTGGTCAACCAACGAGATCCAATATCAAAATTCAATTCACAAAGTCATTCTTTTCAATTTATCCAAATCTTCCTCGACGTACGCATGGGTGTCCTAGGCAACCGCCATGAGCTCGTGCATCACCTGGTCAGAACCCTCTAGGATCCTACTTAGGTGTCCTAGCACTTCACTCAAGGATCGCTTCGTCGATTCTCACCCATCATACCAGAAGCGCACCATTTTAACCATACCGAGGCTGGTCAAGACCTCGGCACGCTTTGCCATGAGCGACGTCCCCTCAGCAGGCTTTGCCACACGAGCGATGTCCCTCGACAACTTCCCGCCACCAGCTATTGCAACCAACGAGCTTCTTCTTAGTTAAACACACACCAAATGCTTCCTCCAGCATTTTGGCGTAAAACAGTCCTTTAAAAGGAAAGAGAGGTTCTATGCAAGTAATATTTTCGAGTTGAGATTGGTTCCACAAAACCCTTTTTTTTTCTTAATCAAAATTTTCTTAATGAGAATCATTGATCTCTCATCAGGGCAATCTACCTATCATTTGACTGAATGTCCAACTAGATTCTTGGTGATTTCGATTAAGGAAAAACTAGGTTAATTCAACGGTAGTCTATTCTTTGTATTAAGAACTGGAATTGATCACGAAGTTTTTGCTGATCGAGAGATGGACAAGTAGTTTACTGACCGTCCCTCTCACAGTCGTGGTCTAATCAAAATCATTCGGTTTATTTCTAACTTTGATTCCAAGGATATTCTTTAGATAAATATCTACTGAACTTCTAACCGTAAGAAAATTCCAACTTTATGAATTTCATTCTAACCATAATAGATTAAGAAATGGTTTATATGAGAATATCGAATTTTTATGAAAATACTCTTCTTCCATTTAATCTAATTTTGGGTAAATATCAATTTGGTGATTTATCCACATAAAATACCTAAAGATATTCTTCTACCAATTTAATTTATCAACCCTAATTTTGTAGGGGGAATTATGGTGAAAATTCCTCTTTTGTCAAACCATTTAATTTAAACCTTTCTGTACTTAAATACCATAAAAATTCTTCTTTTAATTAAATACAAATATCCATTTTTTAAATATGCCAAAAATTCTAATTTTACCATTTAAATGATTGAATTCCAAATGTCATGGAAATATCTCTTTTATCATTTAAAAATTTCTCATGCATAAAATAAATTTATCTAAAATTTCTCTTTAAATTAAATAAAAATATCCATCATTTCAAATATGCCAAGAATTCCACTTTTACCATTTAAATGATTGAATTCCAAATGTCATGGAAATTTCTTTTTTATCATTTGAAATTTCTCATACACAAAATAAATTTATCTAAAATTTCTCTTAAATTAAATAAAATATCCATTATTTTAATATACCAAAATTTCTCTTTTTCCATTTAATTGCATGGATCTCCATTATCATGGGAATTCCTCTTTTTGCATAAAAATAAAATTACCAAAAATTTCTCTTTTCTTTAATTAATTATTTATGCATAAATACTAAAAATTAGTTTCTTATGAATATGATGAATTTTCATTCTTTTAGCATAGGATGTCCCATCCTAAAATATGGTAGGAAGTCCTCTTTTAGCATTATGCATAAAAATAAGATATGTATTAATTTCTAAAAATTTTACCATAGCTTCGCTGTTATTACATATAATTTTTAATTTTTCTAGAAAAGAATAAGACTTTGTAATACAATTATGATAGAAGAACTATCCTTAAACTTAAATCCAAATTATGAAATTAAATCATAAATGTACCATAATTTTATTAACATAAAAGCATAAAAATGCTATGTTCATAACCTCTAGCTTAACAAGCTTAGAGTTTGATTTTGAATTAAGAATTTATCAATGAGAAGCATTCTTTTTCTAAAGAATTAGCCATAGGAATGACTATTCTTTTGGGAGAGAGAGATATACATAAAAAGCATTCAAAATAAGCATAAAGATTAACTTTTTTGTGATTAATCATTAAAGTTCTTAGAGAAAGATTGATTTGCATTAAAAATAACTAATTAGAAACTTCTCAAGCTTGAGAGGGGTTGAGAAGTGAAATCATTTGAGAATATTAACAAAAACCATGAATTTCCTTCTTACCTATATTTGGCTTGCTTCTTTATCTAGAAGTGAAGTCCCCAACCAATTAGTGAGTTGAGAAGAAAGCTCCAAGAGTTGTTGAAGAGAGAGAGAAGCTCCAATCTCTCCAAAAGTAGAGGATTTTTAAGGGATAATAGAAAATATGATTATTTTAATGTAATACTATCATGGTATAGCTCACAGATGAGAATACAAAAGAATGAGGGTCTATTTATAGGTGAGGGAGGCCACTATTTGAGTCCAACTAGGTTCTAGAATTTTCCAGCTTCAGTTTGGAAGAATTTGGACAAGATTTGGACTAGTTTAGCTCCCATTTTGATCCAGTTTTGATCCAGGAGAGAGGAGAGATAAAAATATCTCAATTGATCCAGGAGAAGGAGAGTTAAAAATATCTCAATTTTTTGATTTAAAACCCCTCCCACACATGTGAAGGAGGCGCCTACCTCAAAGGTCCCCCTCTCCTTACCAAGGTGTCAAAAATTCATCATTCCTCCAAAATATCTCATTTTTTTTAGCAATCTCTTAATTTTTAACTAATAAACCTTCTACTCAGTCAACTCTTCATCTTATATGAGCATTTACTCATTTTTGGGTATTTTTTTATTCATTGGATTTATCTCATCCCAACACTTGGATTAATCCTATTGGTCCATAGGAACCTTAATTGGACCATAATTTAAAACTTTCTGAAAATCTTGACCCTTATGTTAAGGTCACTTATATCATTTTTAATTGATTCCTAATGCACCTTGGAGAATTTATTTGAACTTTTGTTTCAGGAAAATATATTTTTTTATTAGGAGAATTTTTATATCCAAAAATATCTCAATATTAAATTATCTCTCTCTAGAATTTTTCTTCTCTCTAGGCAAAAGCAAGGAAAAATAATATTTTCTTGTATTCAGAAATAGGGAATGATTCCAGGGGATTGAGGTAAAAGCTTATTCATTATTCAGGCTCTGAGGAGGAATTTTACATGGATGTACTTTCTTTGTTTATGAAATCAAAAGTATTCAAATCTCTTTCAATATCTTCTTCATCATCATGCATGTCTTCACCTTTATCACATCACTTTTTATTTCCAGCTCGTCTCTATATTAAAAATGTAAATTTTATGTCACATGATTGTCCTCTTAAATAGTTAAGGGATGCCTAGCTTATTTTTACACTATGTTAAGTGAGCTTAATATCATGGATGGTCATAATTAAATATTAATAATCTTAGTGTTAACAAAAGTGGTGTATGCTTGAGGCCTTGATGGATTACTAGATTGGTTTGTATGGTAGGGTGATGCCTTGGGTATGTCACTAATGATCACTAATCGGTGTGTAGGTTATGTGTCTATTTAATGTGGTGTGTTGGGATTAATTAAAACCAATGTAAATAATTTTTCTTAAAAATCATACTTTCAACCCATATGAAAATAAAAGATAAGAGAATACAAGACACGCCATTTGGTCCAATCTGCCCCCTCTAGATGATGGCCCTCTCTCTCTCTCTCTCTCTCTCTCTCTCTCTCTCTCTCTCTCTCTCTCTCTCTCTCTCTCCCTACTTGGAGCCATTGTTGCACACTCCACCTTTGTGCATCTTTAATTGAGATTTCTATAAAATCATAAGGATTATAGTTTTTTCCTTTACATCTAAAATAAATAAAATAAATTAATACATCCCCTTTCTAGACTGTCATGTATTTTGCAATGAAATGTCAATCATTATTCCATGGCCCTTCTCAAAATGGAATATCATATCTACTCTCTTTAATAACTCAGTGTTCTTCTTGGGACATGAAGCTTGCTCGATATTACTAAGCTTACCAGTGGGGAGAGTGATATCAATGTATGGGATGGTAGGTATAGGTGATCTCATGGAAACTACGAAAATAACACTCATACTTAGACTTTTGGTTTACTAATATTATTAAACTATTTAGAAAATAGATAATGTAAACCTAGGGTAGTAATCATTATGCATCACTTAGTTCATAGCAATCCTTGTTCATGAAACCTAGTTTAGTTGTTTGTTCCCACCACTAAGCCCGATTCTTAGTTTACTTGTTCGTCCCCCACCACTAAGCCCGATTCTTAGTTTTGTAATAAGTCATATCTACTTTGAGTCCACTAAGCCCGATTCTTAGTTTTGTAATACGCCATATCTACTTTCGTCTACTAACCTCAATTCTTAGTTTTATAATAAGTCATATCTACTTTGAGTTTACCATTACACTTATTCAAATCAAAATACAAAGCTTTAGTTTACTAATAAGCCCAATAAAAAACTTAATTTACTAAAAGGTCTTATTCACTTAGAGTTTACCATTACAATTGTTCCAAACAAAATTCAAAGGTTAGTTTACTAATAAGCCCAATACAATTAATAAGTTTTAACTACTTTGAGTGTATAATTTCCATTCAAATTACAAAGCTTAGTTTACTAATAAGTCCTATGTACTTTGATCTACGATTGAGCTTACCATTCCAATCAAAATATATCAAATTTTGATGTTAATTCAAAATGATACAACATTTAAATAATCAAAAAATCTTACCTAAATATTACCCTAATAAGTTCCTTCAGGACATTGCAATGCTCCAATCTAAATCATATAAATGACTTTGTTGATAAAACAGTTTATGTGCCATACAATAAGATAAATCTCCCAAACAATCAAAATATTTCCAATACAATATCAACCAAATAATCTTACCTAAAGCTTGCCCTAATAAGTCCAATAAATTTGTTTAATATATTACAATGCTCCAGTAAAATATATATAAATAACTTTGTTGGCTAAAATGGTTTATGTGACATACAATAATAACAAATCTTTCAAACAATCAAAATGGTTTATGTGACATACAATAATAACAAATCTTTCAAACAATCAAAATATTTCAACAAAAAAGATTACCTTGCCACCCAATGTAAAAGCTATTGAGCTTACGACTTACCCCATTGGGATTCTTGGATCAATGACTAACATCCTCTTTTAGCACCAAGCATGAAGGAGATAATATAAAGCTTACATTAAAAAATGAAACAAGCAGCAAGAAGGTCATGTTTTTTCCAAGATGTGAGCAAATCCCTTTAATGATGTTGGAACATGCACCATTTTTGTTGCCTGAAAATGTCACACCTGTGCCATTTTCCTAGCCCTCGATAAGTGTCACCTATGTTGGCTTCCCGACTAGCAACCCACTAGCACTGTCACCTCTCCCTCACATCAAATGTAGGGCTCATGCTCCCCCCCCCCCCAAAAAAAAGAGAGGCTTAGTGCCAAACCCCACCTCAATGAGGTCTTGAAGACCATGTGCTACTTAGTGCCGAGTCATGCACCCATACACATATGATTTCTAGAAGCAATTCTATAAAAGTAACATATTCAATTATAAAAAATCATGTATGCAAGTGAAACTCACTAAATTTTATATCTACTAGTACTCACTAAATTTTATATCTACTAGTATTGGACACGTGCGTTGCTAGGTAGCTAGGGTTCCAAAAAAGAACCAGTTCGCTTCAACATAGAACCACCTTCACTCAAGAACCAAAGGAAAAACATGCCTGGTTTCTCCAAGATTTAGACCATATTTTAAACAAACACAATACACAATTTCAAGTGACCTCACATATACATATCTCAAAATTAAATCCATGTCTCACATAGATTTATAACAAGAACAAATATCATAGTAATATTGTATACAAAGACGCAAAAAAGGACCATTGATATCACAAATTCTCAAAATGCATCACACAAAATTATCTAAGTCAACAATATATATCTCCATATAAGTCACCAATCTAAGTTAACAATGTCATAATCAGCAAACTAAATTCTTCCCCTACAAGAAGGATCATTCCTTTGTCTCACAATACACTCTATATTATAAGGGAGTGATTCGTCCCACACTTAAACGAAAAGGAACTCCACAAATAATACAATGATAGAAAACCATAAATCAAGATTACCTCATTCAATAGAACATTGAGTAGATGGTACATGAGGAGCTCTACTATGAAACTCATATAATGAATACCAACGATGACAGTGGATGTAAGAAATTGGTACTGATGAATACCCCTCAAAACATGCAAAGCATCTCTCCATCTCTCCCCAAAATAAATATGTTCCCCACTCTTCATCTGAAACACTAATTCCATACATTTCCAAGCCTTCGTGGATAACTCTCATAATAAAGGTATCAACATCAGGCACAATATCCTAAAATTAAAGCATAACAAATAGGTTATACAATTATTTATACATAGGTTCAACAAATATTTATACAATGCACTCTGGCCTAATAATTACACTTATACTTAACCATCCCTATAGGCATCAATCATAATCCCTTATATGTGACCCATAGTAATAGGAGCTGACCATAGAGGTGGCTCTGTAGAGATAGACATCATATAGTATAAAATGTCATGTAAATGAGTTAGAAAGACTACTTCAATCAGCTCAAGAAGTGATAATAGAGCTTAAACAAACTAACAAAAATTGGAAGAACATGAAATCCAAAAAACCTAACTAAAAGACACTCCTCTTGGATTAAGGGCAGGGTCTAGATAGTTTAAGAGTGTAACATGCCTAGCAACACACATGGGGGTGCTAAGAAGAAACAGATAAAGCTTGTTTGAAGCTACATGAATATTGTGGGAGGATTTCGCATGGATAATCTTATGGGTAGAACTGTGTTGATCACGTCTGTTATAAAAAACACAGACATAGTTGAAATGCTCAAGCTTCTAGAGTGTGTAGCAATGACTTTCATGACTTGGTCAAGCCTAACGAGGTGGCAGAGGCACACAAGAAGGTTTCAATAAGCAAGAATGGATACAGATCCATATCAAAGGTATGGTACCTAGGGACACATGTAGTGCAAATGGAGAGACATGATACTCTCAAATGGTTTTTTTGTCACATAGAAATCCCAAGCATTATTGATGCTCAAAACAAAGGCGAGAAGCAATCAGGTGCCACTGGTGAGGTTGTGGCAGATGTGTCGATGGGAGGAGCCAAAGTTAGGAGGTTGTTGTCAAACTATGAGAACAAACATGTTCTAGCAGTATGGGAATGTATGAGAGCACCCAACTAACCAATCCAATGATCCAATGATCCAATGATGCTAAATCTTCACATGAGTGTTTGGAAAGAGCTAGACAATTTTATATGTAATGAAGTAGATTTGGGTGCACATGCACATGGGGAATGGGGCCTAGTCACTTGGGCTTAGGGACATTTACATGTGTACTTTTAGGGGCCTTGGGCTATATGAGCCATAGGGCTCATGGACATTGTACCCTTTTTTATCATATTCACTTTATAGACATTCATGTCTTCTTGGTGCTCTTACCCAAGATTTCATGGTCAACTTCTCCCATATGAGATGAGAGGATAGTGACCTACACCCATGTTGTCACTCCATGCTTTGAGTAGCCAACCCTATTCTCTTGCATTGGTATCAGAGCTCTTGGCTTAGATCCCTAGGATCAGAGTTCTTGGCTTAGATCCTTACTTAGAGAGTGATTAGTTATAATCATTTTCAGATTATGCTTAATCTAATTTTTAGAATGCTTTTTCTTGATCTTGATTAATGATAATCGTTTTTAGATTACTGTTGGTCCAATTTTTTGAAATATATTTTCTTAATCTTAATTAATGTTAATCATTTTTAGAATTGATTTTCACACAATTTTTAGATTTGCTAAATTCTTGTTTGACAAGATTAGCAAAGAAATTTCTATTAATCATTTTTGAATTTGCATTAAACACTATTTTTAAAACCCTAATCCACTTTAGTGTTTGATTTCCTGAAGTTCTTGATCTTCTTGATTTTGATTTTCTTAAAAAAATTCTTGATTTTCTAATTAGGGTTTACATACATTTTAGCAACCAATATTGAGGGATTTTCTTGCATTATCTTGCTTAGATAGCCTACAGTTCCAATTATTAATCCATTAAGTCTCTATTTTTGTCGTATTTTCCAAAATCTTGGAGTTCTTGGAGCGTATTTACAAGAAGTTTGGTTGTTGAAGCATTTTTGCTGAAACAATGACATAACCTTCTACTTGGTAAGATATTTTGATCCACGTAATTCATTTATTGATTAATTAATCATATATTGATTGAATATCAATATATTCTTTTTTGTGAGGCATATTTTGTTTGCACATGGCCCATACTTTATGAAGAACCAAGGGCATTACAAGGTATGGAGAAATTACACTATGCTATTCCTATCAACTATTTTTGTACAACTCGACATGGTGATGGGAAAACAAAAAGAAATGGATTATGAAAGCTCTTAAACACATTATTTTGGATGAAAATGCAATGATACAATGTAATTCTTAAAGACCAGGTTAGTTTAAACCAAAAAAAGTCACTATTATCAACGTCAATTTAATATAAATAGTCATCATGCTAAATAAAGTATATCTTTTTGTAGGATGGGGAGTAAATATGGAGTAATAGTCACACAGTGCTACAAATCTTATAAAATGTTGAGATTTAGCTTGTAGGCCAAATGAGTAGCCCACACTATGTAATCAAGCAAAAATTTATAAATACAAGTAGTACAAGTTTTGTTAATATAAGTTCTCATGTTCCTTTAAAACAATCTTCTTTTTTTCCTCCTCTTCTTCTGTTTTCCCTTATTCTCCTCATCGTTGGGATTGTCTCTTGAACAACTTCAACTTCTTCTTCATTGAGTAAAGGGATTTCTTTCTCTCCATCTTTTTTTAGACACATTTCTAATTCCCTTGGTGCTTCAATGAAATTGTTACTTGCTTCTATATCAAGGACTATAGGTTCATCAATCTCATCTAGATGAATGAACTCCATAGCATATAAGCATTTTGCTATTAACCCAAGGCAATAGTCTTCTACTCTTTGGGCCTTCTTGTAAAAAGTTAAAAAGTCTTTCTAAATTTGTTTGTTCCAAGATTGAAGTCTCTTCATTATCCATCATGTATACAATACCTAAACAAAAAAATAGATATTAAAAAGGTAAGACATCTCAAGAGCTTATTTGAATACACCACATGGAAAGATGGCATGATATGTGCAATGTTATACTTTGATTCTTCATATCATGCCATCCTTCTATGAAGTATATTTTAACATTAAAATGGTAAACATATAGGTAGTTTCCATAATCTACCACATGGAAAGACGGTGCAATATGTGTAAAATATTATATAGTGCCATAGGAGTGAAATGTTTAATATGGATTTTTCATATAGCGCCATCCTATGGCACTATATGAAGAATCCATATTAAATATCATGGGATTTAGGTCATATAGGGACACCAGTGAGATAGAGTTTGTCTATACCTTTGGGGATGACCTTAGTGGCCTTGGAGATTCCATTGATAGTGAGTTGACTAATACCACTTATATCTCTTCTGTAGACACTTTGTCAGTGCTTAGTGTGATGATGATCTTTATGATGAACCAGCTTTTATTTTAGAGGGACACACATATATAGAGTGTCTTGCACATGGAGATATTGTGCATGGATCAAAGCATACTCATACATACATTGATATGGTGGATCATGCCTTTAATCTTTTGAGTGGTGCTACATGTGACGCTGGCATGAGTTCACATTTGACTCTACATGAGACCGACCTTGAGCTATGCTCATTTGTCTCCTATAGATGTCGACACAATCCTCTTTTCTTTGGAGTCAGGGCATTTTTCTTTGGATGCATTCTCTGCCATTTGAGGAGCATATTTTTTGGATATGTGGCTTGACATTCAGATGCATCTATGACATATTCCAGTCTTGGCCTACACGATGATTCTTTTGTGCCATGACCACTTGACATTCTGGCCAGGATTTTCGAGCTTCTTTGGCGAATACCTTTTATGCTAGATTCACAATGTGGTCATGAGGATTGGCTTATGAGTTTTTCTTTCAACCGTGGGGCTACTATCTCTTTGGAGTCGAGCTTTCCTTTTTTGCAAGAGCTACTATCATTCCACTTTCGACGGTTCGAGGTGTATGCCATACATATCCCTTTTGATCCTGGAGGATACTCGACTAGCTTCATCATCGACAGTGGTTCCTTATCCTCTCCTCTTGTACCATATTATCATGGGACCATTGCCTTGGATTTTGCATGCCTTGGATTTCCTTTTGATCCAAGAGGTTGCATGGATAGCCTCATCATCAAACGGGATCCCTCTATCCTTTCCATTTGACCCAAGGGGTCATATGATTCATGCACGGGTCTTCCGCTACATTTAGTAATGGATGTGAATTTTGGATTTTGTACATAGCCACTTGTATATGTCTTTTCTTTGGGCCCGACCACCCTTCAATTTTGAGGACGAATTCATTGTAGGACGGGATGCTTTGTAATGAAGTAGATTTGGGTTCACATGCACATAGGGAATGAAGCCTAGGCACTTGGGCTTAGGGACATTTACATGTGTACTTTTAGAGGCCTTGGGCTATATGAGGCATAGGGCTCATGGACATTGTACCCTTTTCTATCATATTCACTTTATAGATATTCTTGTCTTCTTGGTTGTTGTTGCCAAAGATTTCATGGTGAACTTTATGAGATGTGAGGATGGTGACCTACACCCATGTTGTCACTCCATGCTTTGAGTGGCCAACCCTAGTCTCTTGCATTATACAAAGGGTTGAAGGAGATTATGCAAGTCAGTTTAAAACAACAATTGACACTCTTACAAAAATAATTGTTGTTGCATGGGGAAACAAGGACATAACCTTCTATATTTTGATCCACGTAATTCATTTATTGATTAATTAATCATTCTTTTTTGTGAAGCATATTTTGTTTGCACATGGTCTATACTTTGTGAAGAACCAAGGGCATGGAACACTCAAGGTATGGAGAAATTACACTATGCTACTCGTATCAAATATTTTTGCACAATTCGACATGGTGATGGGAAAACAAAAACAAATGCAGTACGAGAGCTCTTAAACACATTCTATCGAAGGCAAATTCAATGATACAATGTAATTCTTAAAGATCAGGTTAGTTTAAACCTAACAAAAATATTATCACTATTATCAACATTAATTTATTATAGATAGTCATCATGCTAAATAAAGTATATCTTTTTGTAGGATGGGGAGTAAATATGGAGTAATAGTCACACGATGCTACAAATCTTATAAAATGTTGAGATTAGGCTTTCAGGGCCAAATGAGTAGCCCACACTATGTAACCAAGCAAAAAATTATAAATACAAGTAGTACAAGTTTTGCTAATATAAGTTCTCATGTTCCTTTCTTCTTCTTTTCCTCCTCTTCTTCTGTTTTCCCTTATGCTCCTTATCATCGTTGGGATTGTGTAAGATTCCTCCCTCGAGCTTTTGAGGTGTGCAAGTGTAAGAACCTCCCCTTCTGATCTTGTAACTATTCCCCTCTTTGAAATAAAAGAAAGATTCTGTTTTACCCTATTTTGGCCTAGAGAGAGAAAATGTCTAGAGAGAGATAATCCAAAATTGAGATATTTTTGGATATAAAAATCCTCCTAGTGTCTAAAATGGTTTCCCCTGAAATAGAAATTCAAAAAGAACTTTCCAATGTGCATTAATTGAAAAGAAGTATAAAGGACCTTAGCCTAAGGGTCTAGATTTTCAGAAATTTTTGTATTATGGTTCAATTATGGTTCCTATGGGGCCAATAGGATCAATCCAAGTGTGGGGAGGAGATAAATCCAATTTATAAAAGAAAAACCCCCAAAAATGAGTAAATGCTCACATAAGATGAAGAGTTGACTAAGGACAAGGTTTACTTTTAGTAAAAAACTATGAGTATTACTAAAAAAAAAGAGATATTTTGGGTATAATGATTTAATTTTGACACCTTGCTCTTCAAGGAGGCGCCTATTTCACATGTGTGGTGGAGTTTTAAACTAAAAAATATTGTGATATTTTTATCTCTCCTCTCTCCTAGATCAAACTAAATCAAAAGGGAGCCAAACTACAAATCTTGTCCAAATTCAGCCAAATTGAACTTGAAAAATTCTAGAAACTAGTTGGGCTTGGTTAGAGGCCTCCCTCACCTATAAATAGAACCTTAGTCCTTTGTAAAAAAATATGAGAACTATACCATGTAGGTATTATACTAAAATAATGATATTTTCTATTATCCTCTAAAAATCCTCTACAAATCGAAGAGATTGGCGCTTCTCTCTCTCTTCAATCTTCCTTGGAGACTTTATCAACATACCAAACCAATTGATTGGTTGGAGGCTCCCAACCAATTGATTGGTTGGGGGCCTCTATTGTGATCAAAGAATCAAGTAATTTAGGAGGTAAAGTGTGGATTATTGTCTTCTTTTTCTTAAATGTCCAAATCTTTCATAGCAGCAGAGCTATGGTAAATTTTTTAAAAAATAAACACATAAATCATTTTCATTCATAATATGAGAGGAAGGACTTCCTACCATATTCTAGGATTAATCATCCTAGATTAATTGAATGATTCTCATTATAATCATGGAAAATTGATTTTTATGTTTATGCATAAATAGTTAATTAGAAAAAAGAGAAATTTCTAGTAAACCATTTTTATATTAAAAGAGTAATTCCCATGACAATGAAAATCCATGTATTCCAATGAATTAAGAGAAAAAATTGGAATGCTAAAATAATGTATATTTTATTTAAAAATTAAAGAAAGATTTTAGTTAAATTTATCTTTTTTCATAGATAAATTTAAATGTTGAAAGAGGAATTCCCACCATATTGGAATTCAAATATTTAAACGAGAAAAGTGTAATTTTTAGCATATTAAAATTAATGGATATTTTATTTAAATTCAAAGATGAATTTTAGATAAATTTATTTCATCTATGAGAAATATTTAAATGGTAAAAGAGGAATTCCTATGACATTTGGAATTCCATCATTTAGATGGGAAAAGAGAAATTCCTAGTATATTGGAATTAATGAGTATTTTAATTAAATTCAAAGATAAAATTTAGATAAATTTATTTTATCTATGAGAAATATTTAAATGTTAAAAGAGGAATTCCTATGACATTTGAAATTTCATCATTTAGATGGGAAAAGAGAAATTCCTTGCATATTGAATTAATGGGTATTTTATTTTAGATGAAATTACTTTATGAGAAATATTTAATAATAAAAGAGGAATACCCATGACATTGGAATGTAATTAATTAAATGTAAAAAGAGGAATTCCCATGGTATTTGAGATCCAAGAAAATAAATGAGAAGAAGAGGAATTTTCAGTATGATTCAATTTATGATTATTTTTCAAAAGTGGAAATAAGAGTAGAATTAATTTCTACAAATTCCATGAATTCTTTTATTCAAAAGAGGAATATTGAATATAATTCATTTGAGAAATTGAGAATGAATATAGTCGTCCAGAAAAAGAACCTTTAATTAGGCCAAGCAATTGGCAGAAATTTAGAAAATGTCCCATTATCGGGATCAACCTAGAAAAAGCTATTAAATGAGAATAGCATGTGAATGGATGAGATAAGGTGAAAATAGGATGCGATAAGATATGTATGGGATGTGATAGGATGTAAATGGGATGCAATAGGATGAGAAAGGATGTGATAAGATGTGTATGGGATGTGATAGAATGTGAATGGAAGTGATAAGATGTGTATGGGATATGATAGGATGTGATAAGATGAAACTAGGATGTGATGTAATGAGAATGAATGTGGATGTGTGTGTGGAAGAATGGATGTGGATGTGTATATGGAAGTATGGATGTGGATGTGTATGTGGAAGAATGGATGTGAATGTGTATGTGGAAGAATGGATGTGGATGTGGATGTGTATGTGGAAGTATGGATGTGGATGTGTATGTGGAAGAATGGATGTGGATGTATATGTGAAAGGATGTGATATCGATGTGAGTGAATGAATGAGATGTGATGTCATGTGAATCAGGATGTGAATGAATGATATGAGATGTGAATGGATGAGATGTGAT
This sequence comes from Cibotium barometz, assembly GCF_041138505.1. Taxonomy (NCBI): domain Eukaryota; kingdom Viridiplantae; phylum Streptophyta; class Polypodiopsida; order Cyatheales; family Cibotiaceae; genus Cibotium; species Cibotium barometz. Next base: position 50,156,766 of record NC_141060.1, read on the forward strand.
GTGATGTGAATGGATGAGATGTGATGTGATGTGAATGAATGAGATGTGATGTGGATTGGGGTAGATATGAATGGATAAGATGTGAATGAATGTGATATGATGAGATGGGTAGATGCGAGTGGATGAGATGTGATGAGGGTAAATGAGGAAAGATGTGATGAGAATGGAAAATGATGTGATTGGATGAGAATGGGTATACGTATGAATTGGACGTGGATTAAGTAATGTGGATTGATGTGGAACAATGTGGAAAGACGAGAGTTCATTATAGAAACTGTATTTATAACCTGTTTTTAAATGACTGTCTTATGTCATTAATGCTGGGGAAGCATTTTGACCATCTTGAGGATGAGGTCGTGGTGGAGACCTAACTGATAAAGTTGCAATAGCTGGATGGAGAGTCAATGGAGAACGTCTCGCATAGCAAGGTCGGCTGAGGTCTTGACCAGCCTCAGTTCGATTTAAATGGTGAGCTTCCGATACGGTGGATGAGGGACCAAGGAAGCGGCCTATGAGTGAAGCGCTAGGTGACCTGCGAAGGATCCTAGAGAGTTCTGACCATACGGTGCTTGGGCTCTAGGTTGCCGAAGATAACCACACGTGCATCAGGAAAGATATTGGAACAAGGAGTAAGAGTTGTTTTCTGAAACCGGGTATGGATCTGGTTGATTGACCTTGCTGGTCCTCAACAGATGAGTCCATGGCTCTATTATATGGATCTGTTGGTTGATCTTGTTGATCTTCAAAGGAGATTCCATCTTGATTTTTATAAGTGAATATATTGTCAGGTACTATGAGCTAGGAACTATGGAAAAGGCCCCTGAGGGATAGGCGGTGAGCGTTCTGGTTGCCAATGATGCCATAGGTACACCGATGAAGGAATGATTGGAAATTAGGATTCAACCGGATATTTTGGAGGATTATGATTAATGACACTATGATTAAATGATTGTTTTAAAGATGAATATGTGGAAAAGGTAATTTCGTATTGGGTGTGTAAGTGGTGTGACTGGCATTAAATTTGCATGAATATCTGGCTAGGGGGCCTGGGAAATCTTTTCCCTGGTACCCGAGACAAAACCTAACCAAATTCCTAATTGGATCCCATCACTATAGTGGTTGGGTGGTTGGCTTACCCATGGGACTGGATGGGGTTCGGCTAGACTGATGGATCTGTAAAATGAGACTCAATTCTGTTATAGTACGATAGATGAAGTGAATCCCGGATAGTAAATGTTCTATGGAAAAAGAATCAACGGCTGTGCCTCTCGATGGGGAAAAAAGCATTGGTTTCTATGATCCAAGTGCAAGTTTCTTCCTTGATCTGACCAAGAGACTCACAAGTTTGATCGGATCAGTTTGGTCAGTAATAATGACTCTGACTACGTTAGAGTAAAAATATCCTGGAGGAATCGCCCGTGCTTTCTGGGTGAGGGAAGTTCTTCTGGGTTCGGTTTTTGAAGAACCAAGGGATTAGTCTCTTGTCCGGATATCCGTGGACGAGGCCCCGAGTGAGGGATCCTGCCCCGCGCAAGAAGTGCTACTTGCGCTGCTAGCACCCCCGAATCCGTTGCGCGGATTCGGGGAGGGGGCAGGGATCTTTCAGATTGTCTCTTGAACAGCTTCAACTTCTTCTTCATTAAGACAAGTGATTTCTTTCTCTTCATCTTTTTTCAGACACATTTCTAATTCCCTTGCTGCTTCAATATGATGTGGGTGATAATGCCTTATGGTCTAATGATGAGGCCTTATGGTCTAATGATGTGGGTGATAATGCCTTATGGTCTAATGATGAGGCGATGGTTGCTTGATGCCACTGCTGCTCCTACTGTTGTTGCTAGTTGGTCTACTAGGCTGTTATGTCACATGTTCCCATAGTGGGGGGGAAGAAGTCCAATAAATTATGTGATGAGGTTCTGAATGTTGTAGGTTTCTCTACACAAACACATGATGTTGAGGCCCTCTTAACACATGTTTCAAGTCATGAGATAGAAAACATGGAAGCTAGCATAGTGTATCTAGAGACTAAGAGCTTTTAAAAGGCTGAAGCTATGTCCACATCTAAATTGGCAATGTCTAAAAGCAGCTCAGAACTTGTTGCTCCACCAATAAATCATATGCAATAAAGATGTAAGGTTGTCAAAGGGCACCAGGTTGTCCATGATGATGTCTAGTTTTCACATGATGTGCTCCATGCTCTAGTAGTTTGATGTATATGCTTATGAGGATGATTCTTTTAGTGTTTCGGAAATTATTGATTGTCTAGCTTGCCATGGTGTTTCCCTAGTGGATGAGATTTCTTATGCTCATAATTATGATTAAAATGACAATTTCATGGTGTTTTCTTATGTGGTAGATCATGGTAGTTATCTGATGATTGCTTTAGGGATGATTTGGACATATATACCTTTATCATGGAGATGATCAAGAAGATTAATGAACCTTATGCTTAAGGAGGATGGTCAAGATTCTTGGAATGATGAGGGTGTGATTTCTGATGAGCACATGAAGGGTTATAGGTGGCATGATGAAGGTGACGTGATGGGGTTGAACAAGTTCTCATGGACACTAGCAAGTGTAAGTGATGCTCGTGTGGTGGTGCTGTCTGATGATTCCAAGGGACAATGATGCATTTGGGGAGTCTGCCTTTATATCTTGTTTGAACACACCACCGTAGGAGGAACACTATCAACTAGCACCACAACACTAGCAAAACACAAATCCAGAGTACCAATCTACTTAGCTAATATCCCTTGTCCTTCAGCTTACATAGTCGGAGACTGCAAAACCCCTCAAATTGGTGACTCCTCCAGCTACCCTCCTAGGTCAAAAATCTAACATCCCACAACTCCGATCTTCACTCCTAACACCCAATTGACCAATAATAGCTCTCAGCTGACACCTGGCTGATCACTTGTTTGCTGGCTGTAACTTGAATCAAATTCCTACTCCTACCTGACCCCAGTTTAGATATATATCCTCCAAGATCCTTAAATGTCCTCCAATCTCACCTACCTTCAAAATACTTGCCTTTCATAAAATATGTCAGCACCTCTTGCCGACTTCACGGAAAACCAGCTATATCCGATTTTGGTTATTCGAATAGGCACGCTCAGAAGAGCTTTCCCCCCTGATAGAACTGCACATGCCAGTTTCCTTGCATATGGCTCCAATGAGACGAATGGAATGTCTAGGACCCTTTGCTGGCCCAAAGCTTTTGGTTCCTATGTTCCCCGCTTTGATTCCATCCAGGAGCCTGCTAATGATTGCGACAGCTTCAATTAGGCGGCTTGGGCTATCCACAGATTGAAGTCTTCCACGATGTTTTCCCTTGTTTTAATGATGACTTAACCTATGACCGAAGGGCACAAAGCGAAAGGCTTTCCCGAAGGAAGCCTAAGTAATCAATCACCCTTTCACCGCCGACAATCTAGCTTCATCGGAGCTCTGGCTTCTTGTGCAAATCCGATGGTAAGGTAAGGTCTTGTTAGGCCGGATAATTTATTTGTGAGTGCCCCTAAATGATTGTCTTTTTTCAGTCCTTTTTCCACAGACAATCTTCTTTCTTGTCCTTTTTCTAGAAACAATCTTCTTATGTCCAGTCTTCTTCTTGGAAGAAACCCCCCTACCGACTTCTTGTGCTGACTAAAATCTAATCTATCTACCTCAGCTAACTCAGTTATGAGTTAGATCTCACCACTCCAGTGTCCTCTCACACTTCCACCCCCTCAAATACCTCAAATCCCACCAAAATTCAACTCCACAAACTCAAAACTTACAGCAAAACTGACTATCTGCTCACCCTGGAGTACCTTCCCCTTCTAAAATACAAAACTGACTGCATCTAATAGTCAAACCTAACCCTAAACCACTTCCCTTTGACCTAAGAAATATCATATCTTCCCTTCTACACCCTCAATTAAATGCTCCTAATACTTACAGATTTGAGATAATGCTATTTGATTTAGACCCAACTCAATAGACTTTAGACCTTCACTCACACATTTCTCTCAACAATCTCAAACAAAGCAACACATACTAGAGCATAAAAACTCATTAATCCAAACTCATAGGAAACCTTTTGTATATAGTTGAAAAACCGTGAGATATGGGGTTCAAACCAAAAAGAGAAAGCACTAAGAAACATAGAGATCCTCCTCAAATATATCCGAGTAACTACTCTTCAAATGAAAGATACAAACATCAATAGAAATTGTAGCGACCTTCTACAAGTCTCCACCTTCAAACACAATAGGTAATAATTGAGCAACACATTGGATTTATCCAAGTTCTAACGGATATGCACTCCTAGAGATCCTAGGGCATCTCAACCCCCTACAAGATCCTCTGTTTCCTTTTCACCCTTTGCTCTAGACAGACCCAAGATTCCTCACTCTATTCCTATGCTTTCTTCCTAAATAAAAACTATATTCACAAGATTCCATAGAGATTCTCTACAATTCCTATCTCTCTCAACTTCTCCTAGAACTCTATGCCGTCCCCCCCATTGTCCTCATTGACTACTCCCCAATTCCTCTACGCATGCAGAAGCTCCTCCTTCACTTACCTGGAATTGACAATAGCTAGTTCTATTTTAGAAGGTGGCCGTGAAATAGGCTCTTATTTCTAAAGTTCTAACCATACCCAATGGGCTTATTCTCAGTTTTGGATTTTGGGCAGGCTCGCATTTTGGGCACTAGGGTTTGGACATAAAAAAACATGTCATTATTTGCCCAACTCCCCCTGGTTAGAGCATTCATGCGCTCAACAACATTCTGACAAAAACCTTATTCAAACACTGTAGCTAGCTCCAGGTCCTATTGGCTTATTCGTATACGACCATCACATCAGTGTGATCCTCCACCTAGATCAAATGGCATGTCCATGACCTTTTCATGCATCACATCTTTTTCAATATAGCTTTCAACACCTTCCTGACTGCCCTAAAGTCCAAGACACCACCCATAAACATTTATCTCACATCAAGCACTAGTGGGCTCTCATAAAATCCCATGGAATCACACAACATCAAAACATTCTGATTCAACATACCAGAGGAGTTCATAGGAGCATCCAACACATCATCAATATCTTCACAAACATCATAATCAACCAAAGGTAGTCTATTACACTTACTCCTTAATATGCGGCAATCCTAGTACATGCATGCTACACATTCACCTGTACTTCTAGATCAAGCTCCACTTCTGGCTCATTCTCACAAAAACCATCAATGTCCTGGTCGTCAAGCATTCTCACATAAATCATTAATATCCTAGTCATTAGGCATACTTACCATCAAATCATCTTAGAATCCAAAAACAAGGTTATCTTGTACATCATTCTCCACAAGCTCTTCAGATGCATCCTCCACCAGTGCATACTCAAGACTTTGCAAGCACATAGTGTAAAGACTAGGGCTCACAGACCCCTCCAATGCATCTAGAATATCCAACAGTTCTTCGTCAGCCTATGGCTCATTTCCATGCATATGAGACCCCACATACATATCTTGCTATACCTCATCAAGACCCAACACCTCATAAACATCATCAAGATCACCTTCCTGGCATACACAAGAAACACAGACCTTCTTTGCATCCATATCAACACATGTAAAATCCATCAAATCATCATCCAAGATTGCATCAAGCTCAGCATCACTCATAATATCACCAACACTTTACACCTATTCTACCATACTTTCATCACACATAATCCTGTCCAATTGCATACAAACATCAACCTATGAAGACGAGTGGCTCATAATCCCAGGAGACTCTTTTGACACTCCATCATCCAAAAGTATGTTTAACTCCTCATCTATGTCTTGGTCTCTTGGAACACATGTATCCACATCCTCATTAACATGTGTACAAATCCATGTACATAGCCTGGAACACATGTATCCACATCCTCATTAACATGTGTACAAATCCATGTACATAGCCTCAAGATGCATCTCCTCTCCAACTTTCTCATTGATCTCAGGGTTACCACTCCCTGATGAACAATATGACAACATCACTTGGCTTTCCATCTCCATGTGCATCTCTTTCTGGCAGACAAACACAAGGCTCCTCTGGCCCTACCTCTGCACATAGCTTCACAGACATGCACAAAAGGTTTAAATCTGGATCTCACAATTGGTCCTCTTCCCATCATCTTCTGAGCTAAGTTCCTTAGTTTATGAGTCTTCTGTAGAACTTGTTTCCTCATCCTCTTCCTTTGATGTATTGTTGTCCTGAATCATCTCTCTTCCCTTGGCCATATCATACCTAATCGGCCTCCTTATAGGCTAGTCCAGTTCCAAAATCAAATGCCCTCTCCAACTTTCTCAATAATCTCAGGGTTACCACTCCTTGATGAACAATCTGACAACATCACTTGGCTTTCCATCTACATGGGCATCTCTTCATGTATATAAACACATGGCTCCCCTTGTCCTACCTCTGCACATAGTTGCGCACAGACATGCACAAAAGGTTTGAATCTTGCTCTAGAAATTGGACCTCTTCCCCATCATCTTCTAAGCTAAGTTCCTCAGTTTCTGAGTCTTCTACAGAACTTGTTTCATCATCCTCTTCCTCTGATGTACTGTTGTCCTAAATCATCTCCCTTCCTTTGGCCATATCATACCTAATTTTCCTCCTTACAGGCTGGTCCAACCCCAAAATCAAATGCCCTCTCTACCATCCTTGTCCTGCCCTCATAGCAATAAACCATGACCTAACAAGGATAAGTGGGTATGCTTCTAATTTGGCTAGCATCACGTGTACATCCCCAACTTAACCTCTTGTTCCAGTACATTCACCTATAGCTTCCTCACAATCCCTAGACATGTGACCTTTACACTGTTAGCCATTCTGACTTTGAATTCATAGGGTGCACACTTCAATCTCAATGCTTTCATTGTCTACTGTGTCATCATAGATACTTGTGCACTAGCATCTATGTACACTTTTGGAACTTTGTGATTATTCTCCCCTAGGCATCTATGATTTTGGAAAATAGTCTTTATCCTCATTCACTTTCACCACATTAATCTGGCTTCCTCCCTTCTTCTCTTTTTTGGAGCTTTTGGTGCTGACAAATTTACTCCACATTCTCCTAAGTTTGGGACATAGCTGTAGGTCCATTTTGCTAAAGATCTCTCATCATATCATAAGCCTATGTCTCCTAGATTTGGTATTTTTCTTACCCTCCTTGGGATAATCTTCCACACGCTTCCCCTTCTTCCTTCTAGGCTCATCCTCAACCTCTGTCCCTCTAGTCCTCTTATTGGCTAGGATATTTGCTTCTTCATCCACCCTAATCAGGTTCATCTCTCCTGGTCTAGGACCATTCATTGATTGTTTGTTGTTGAGCCTATGGTACCTACTCGTTTGGCATCTCCTATTTTCTCCTAGCATCCTACATGTCTTCTCTCTTGGGTGGCAAAGGGTAGATGTCTCCTCCCATCCTCCTGGGATAAGGGTAATGAGGAGAAAAAAATAAACCAGATAAAAGGGAAACTATTATCAATGCTTTTTTTCCTAATTGAATCAGGCACAGCCGTTGATCTATTCATTAGAGAAGTCTTCAGGCTTTTATTTAACTACTCGAGTTCTAAGCGTATTCCTATTAATCAATTTTATTATTAAAACTCTACTGATTCTAGCCTACCCCATCCGGCCCATGGGGCACCGCCCCAACCACTGGAATTAGTAGAACCAGACAAGTACTCACCCACCCATAATTGAATGCCTTTCTTAACTTTTGCTTTAGAATACAGATACGCACACACTCCTCTTTAAACTTTAACTTTTAAAAACAACCCATTGATAAACAATTAATGGTTACAGATGTCATAACTCAAAATTTCCATTCAATCCTTGTTTCTCACAAAACAGTATCACTCTGGACTCTCCGTTGAGACTAGCAGGTCATCAACGAGATCCAGTAATAGATTACAATACTTTTCTCGTCATCATACATATATATATCTTCCACGACATACGCATGGGTGTCCTAAGCACCGCGAGCCCATGCATCGCCTGGTCAGAACCCTCCAGGATCCTCCTTAGGTGTCCTAGCACTTCGCTCTGGGACCACTTCGTCGGCCCTCACCCATCGTATTGGAAGCACACCATTTTTCACCATACCTAGGCTGGTCAAGACATGGGTAGGTTTGAGAGCTGATGCCATTAACAACCAAGTGGTAGATGGTGCCCTTAGAGAAGCAATATATTTTGGCAATGGTGATGTGTTATCCTCGATCACCTGGATGGATGTTTTTCCAAGTTCTCTCCATTCCTGATTTACTTTGTATTTAGCAGGTTCTTGGCTTCCATCCTTGGTTTGTTCTTTTTCCTCTTCTACCTTTGCCAACATTTCCATATAAGACTTGAAACCTACACATTCAAGGGTGACTTTTTTTGTGGTGGAGAGTATGTCTAGTGCCTCTTGCATATTGCTAATCTTGGTTGTACAGGGAATCCTATTATACCTATCCGTTCCGTGTACCTAGAGAAGCACTGATAGGGCTCTACAACACTGTCTAAAGTCCTCATCTTCAATGGTGTCAAAAACTACACCATTATTGTTGACCATTGTTTGCATCACCTATGGGCTTCAAGGTAGTGAGTTACTTAATGTGAAAGATTCTTGGGGGTACAATTGGATCCGCCCGCCGCCCGCTGAGGGTAGAAAAAAGGTGAACTTGATAAGCTGCTTTGTGAGGCAAATGGAATAGGTGTTTTCAGCCCACTAGTGTAGAGACTCCAGTCGATTGGAAGACACCATGGAGATATCATAATATGATTTCATCGTTGAAGTCCTCCCCCATATTTAATGCCATTGCACATAGTCCTAGTTCCCCTAGCTTTGCTTTGACTAATGGCCCTATCGATTTAAAGACCATGAAGCATTCCGAGGAGCTATAATTGAAAGAGAGTGATGTCCAAGGCCGTCTTATCATGATGACCTGACATCCTTTAGGTTCCTCATCCTCCAAGTATGCTCTCTTGTGTTTGTCAGCTTGATCTCTTATGTTTGTCAACTTAATCTCTTATGCTTGTCAACTTTCTCTCCTTCTGGGGAGCTATAATGGAAAGAGAGTGATGTCCAAGGCCGTCTTATTGTGATGATCTGACACCCTTCAGGTTCCTCACCTCCAAGTATGTTCTCCTATGTTTGTCGACTTGATCTCTTATGCTTGTCAACTTTCTCTCTTGCTACTTGCTTTCCATGCCCACGAGAAGTACTCGAAGCCATCTGAAAATAGTCAAGTTTATTAACATGTTTTTACACATTTGGATTATTTTTGGGGAGGTAAATTCATGCAAAGAAGTAACTTAATAGTCAAGTTTATTAACATGTTTTTACACATTTGGATTATTTTTGGGGAGGTAAATTCATGCAAAGAAGTAACTTAATCACGTTAAATGTAATTTTTAACTTTTGAGGTCTAGTTAAAGAGTCGGGCTTACCTTTACTAGGGAATCCTTACAAGGGAGTTTGGCATTACTTAGCTTCTCGTTGCCTTTGCAATCCAAAGTAGTTTTGAGATATTCTCACCCACTAGAGTTGATGGGGTAAATTTGAATTTGAGGTTGGCTTAGGGGTACTGACCTAGCTTGTTTATTGGGGGTATTGACCTAGCTTGTTTATTGGGGGTATTGACCTAGCTTGTGAACATCACAAGGGTTTCTCTTGGGGATCCACAATGATGTCATACCCTCATAGAATCCTTGAGCCTTGAGAAGGTTCTTAGGAATCCACACTCGTCATGTACGTTTCTCTCACAGTCCTTTTCCTCGATGACCACTTTTTGTTGGCTTTCATTTTCCTTCTTCATTGGGAGATGTCCCGAGGGCATTTTTCCTAAGGGTTGGTGACTTGGGTACCCAAATTAAGTTATTGGGGAGGCACTTTTGAGCTATGAGAAGTTTTTTGGTTAGCCAATGTTGTGATTGTTGGGCCTATGGTTGCTTTTGGATTGGTCGTTTGTGTAGACGCCAATAAGATAATTTGTTGATATAAGGAATAGCTCGACTACATCTAGGCAAGTCAATAACATATTTGAGAGTAGATTAGACATGGGTCAGAGAGGTGGAATTTTCTCCATCCTCTGGGGGTGCAGGCAGTGTGTTCCATGACATGGCTAAAAGAGTTTCTTCGTCTCAGTAAGGTTTACAGATTGAAAGGATAATGGTAACTTATTGATCGAAAATCTTCAAGGTAGTAGTTCTAGCCCAATCCACATCACATTTGTAGTGGCCCATCTAGTTAGGTTTATAGATTGAAAGGATAATGGTAACTTGTTGATCAAAAATCTTCAAGGTAGCAGTTCTAGCCCAATCCACATTACATTTGTAGTGGCCCATCTATTTTCTCCCAAGAAAAAGTTCTTTAGATAAAGAACCTGGGGGATCACAAAGAACTTGCCTTTGGTAGGGTGATCTGCTACGTCAGATACCACCTTGCACACACCCAGACAATTCACCATTTTATTGCACTTGAGCACTTGTGGAAGACATTAGGTTATGTCTTTCACCGTAATTTAGTAGACCTAGTTTGCTTGAAAATTTGTTACCCTTTGGCATATGCAGCCACGATTATGCAGGCTTAATTTCCCATTCCTCTTCTTCCTCAATTCCCACAAGTCTAGCCATATTTGAGTGTAATGTTTTGTATTTGTGTGAGTTTTTCTTGTCTATCTTTGGCCTCTTTTTTGGCTTCCATTTGAAGCTCCTTCTTTTGTTTAACCTTCTCTTGGGCCTCATGTATTCTTGAGTTAAGGGCCCATAGTAATGGGGCAAAGCTTTTGTTTCCATTAATAAAAGTTTCTATTCCGATACCTTCCATAGTTTCTTAGCACGTTCCACCACTCTTGGAGTATTCGGCCACTTTGTAGGGTCCTAGTCCATGAAGTTTTAGTTTCTTTTTCCCTTTTTTTATGTTATGTATTAATACTAGGTCATCCACAAGAAACTTACATTTCTTCACATTGGCATCAAACCAACACTCCCTTCAGCACTTCTTTGTCCACATTCCCACCATTACATATAGCCTTACCTCATCCAGCTCTACCAATCATTCAGATAGGTCATGTCTATTAATATTAGCTTCTTTTGTTTCCTTTAGTGTAGGGATCAATAGGTCAATGGGGGTGATAGCATCTACGCCATAAACAAGGTGGAAAGGTGCTATGCCAGTTGTAACTTTATAAGATGTATGATAAGCCTAAAGAGTAGCTAAAAGCTTTTTCTCCCACTCTGTGCATGAGCCTTCAACTATCTTTGTGAGGATAAAGAACCTTGTTGGTGCTTTTAGCTTATCCATTAACTTGTGGATAATAAGGTGTTGAATTCCTATGGATTATAATGAATTCATCCAATAAGAAGGCCACTACCTCATTTAAGAAGTGTGAGCCTCGGTCCACTGAATGACAATCTCCAATGGATAACTAAATCTAGTGATGATATGTTCATAAAGAAACTTTACCATCAATTTGGCATTAGCTTTCAATGTTACCTTAGCTTCCACCCATTTGATGTAATAGTATGTGATATAGTCTAACTGGGGTCTCAGGACTCAAAATAGATTCGATGGAATTGACACAAGGGCAATTTCTTTACCATCGCAAAAATGAGAATTTCTAGTCTTGGTTATGGTATCTATTATTATTTCTAGAATCTGAAGCTAATTCTCATCTTCACCAGGCTTGGGAATATCTTTAGCATTGAAGTCTAGTTCCACATATGACAAATCATCAAATTGGGATTTTCAAAAAAGACACACACTTCTCGCTTCCTCTTCTTCTTCACTTTTATTAGAGGTAATAGAGTCCTCATACTTTATAGGATGCTTTTTGTAACTAGGTGTAACTAGGTGGTGACTCCAATTTTTAAGAGATTGACGTTCATTGTCACTTCATGGTCGATTCCCCAATCACGGATCATTCTAAGGTGACTCATAAATGGTCTTCCTAGAATCACATCATACGCAAAAGCTTTTTGAAGTTCATGAGAGTATATACATGATTAAAGGTCAATCCATAGAGCCCAACTTGTTGATCCTAACCACAACTGTGGGCAAGGTAAGCCACCTTGATTTTGAGGTTAGTAGAGGTAAGGGTTGGTGATCTGTCCCCAACTCTCTCATTGCCTTTTTGTAGCTATGATGACTCTTGCACCACCATCTAGGATATCTCTGTGGATGTTCTAGTTCCTAGTTTCAATGGCAGGGTAGCATTGAGCTCTTCACCCTCAAAATATTTTCCCAACTTGCTTACCTTCCTAAGGTCGTCTATCTCATTACTCCACTTAGATTTTGTGTTAGATTCATTGTCAAAATTTGAAATAATCTTGTATCCATACATTCTCACATGTCTAGTCAGAGACTAAAGCCTCTTGCCCACTGTGTAAGATTCATTATCAAGATTTGAAATTAATCTTACATCCATCCATTCTCCAAAGGTGAGGGTGACTGGAGTAGAAAGAACAACACTCGTCCTTGTTGTATCATTTTGTCTTTTAGGATGGCCAAAGATAGGTGCTCTGATTGAAGTGATTGCCCCTTTTGAGCCCAAATAGGAGGGAAGGTTTTTTTAAGAATTAGATCCAAATTCTTGTGGTCTCACGGATGGTAGAGAGGTATTTTCCATATTTCTCAAGATAATCATTCAAAAGATACCCCTTCATGGATCATGGGTCTTTCTAAGTTTTAAAATCTAACCTTGTTGCACTAACAAGAGACTCAAGTTCATTTATCTTGGTAGCCTACTTGGTTAAAAGCTCAGGATTTAGATTTTGGATTTCAAGGCAAGGTCTTTGCTTGAGAACAACACACTTCCTTCCTTAGATCCTTCATTAATAGGACTAAGGGCTATTCCTTACATAAATTGATAGAAATCCAGCTAAACCGGCTCTCAAGGTCCCTCTAAATAATTGGATCTCGGTTGCTTTCAACAATTCTTGATGAGCATTATCCATGGTATTAGGGTACTGAGTCAATTTCTTTGGAAGTTTCAATGGTTCAATCCACTTGTGCTTCCGCCTTTTGAGCCATACCCAAAATCTTGTCTTTAGGTGCTCCTTTTGACAAAGAAGAAGAGTCTTATTTCCTATCATCACTCTTAAAGATTGCATTGCCTTCTTTATAGCCCTAGTTGTGTGAGCAACTGAGGGTTTTGACTGTTATGTTGTTTCCTCTCTCGCCTCTTTTATCCTTGGATCTGTTCGTGGAAATGTACAAGATTTCATCACCTCTTTATCCATTGAATCTTGGATAATCTTGGACTTGGTTTAAGCTCGTGTGTGAGAACCATTACATCTATCAAGCTTGGTGACCTCTTCTCCCTTAAAACACTTAGCATGTTTAATTGTGTGGTGGGTCCCTGAGATCACTCCCTAGGGTAGAGATTTATTAGGGAAATCTTGGATAATGTGAGTTATCCCACAGTTTAAACACCACCTTGAGAAAGTAGAGATATTTTTGGTGGCTTTTTGCTAAGATGGGGGCCCTTTTGAGGTGGGATCCTCCACAAGTGTAGCAAGCTAATGGTTAGTGAGACGGACTATAGAGTTCATCTCTCGAGCCTTATAGCTCATTAGTTGCTCGATGATAAGCTTCAACAAGTTATCATCTTAATAAAAGTGTTATCTGACATCCTCACAAATTATAGATCAGATTGTGGAGATGGTACAAAATATGAATGATATTCAGATGGTATTTCCAAAGGCTTAGGCTGTGGCACAAAAGTGCCATCAATGAGAGGTCTAGCTTCCATATACATCATGGGTGCCACACTAGGGGTGGTAGGTTAAGGTCCCAAAATGGGAGCTATGTTAAGTAATTTAAGGATTCCTCTTGGTAGGGGATTGGTAGCAGTAGTAGGGCTATAGGGTCTCCACTTACCCACTCCAAGTGGAGTGGGGAGTGCAAGAGGTTGCATGACTACTAGCAAAGTGGGAGCATGCATACCATAGTTTGCGAGATTGTATTGCCAATTCTAGGTATCATGATCAATATATCTTCTACAATAACCACACGACAACTCTATACATCCTCTACTATCATTTCCAATGTGGTTGCTCCATAATAGGGGCACCAAGTACCCTCTCTATTAGGTTAAGCTACAAGATCCCTAGGGAGTACTTTCCAATTTTCCTCCATCTTTTTGAGCATAGTAGCAGCCATGTCTTCAACATTGGTCTTATATGATTTCTTACTGCTTGAAGATGTGTTAAGAGAGGCTTTAGATTGGGATTTTAATCTCTCAGACCGTTTAGTGCCAGAGAGATTATCATCAAAATCAATGGTGTCTAAACAACACTCATTAAAGGTCGTTCACCTCTGCAAGTAGAGATTTTGGTCTTGTAAACCCTTAAGAAACAATGAGATCAAACAAGTTTAGCTTGGTTTCTCATCAAATTGAGCAAGGAGAATAGTAGTATCTTATGCATCAAATGTACTCATGTACTATAACATACTCAATTTCTTATTGTTTTGACATTGTTTAGCTGGTGTGGATGGGACTCCACTTAGGCCCAGTTTTGGAGAATTCCACCCTAAAAGCATTTTTTCAAGGCAACATAAGTAGCCTTATAAGGAGGCTCAAGGGTTTGGAACTAACATCCAACTTCTCCAAAGTCAAGCCAAAAGGTAAGATTTGGGTAGGCTCATCACAGACACCTATGCCTTTGCACATCAGTCCAAACACTTTCAAGTGGTCTAGTGCATCATGTGTGCCATTGTACTTGTTATTCATCAATCTCTGACTTGTTAAGCTTTTGAGTTATGTTGTTATCATAGACACCTATGCCTTTGCACATCAGTCCAAACACTTTCAAGTGGTCTAGTGCATCATGTGTGCCGTTGTACTTGTTATTCATCAATCTCTGACTTGTTAAGCTTTTGAGTTATGTTGTTATCAAGGGTCTTTAGGAGCAATGGGTGTTTTCCCTATCCTCAAACCTTGACCCATAGCTTCCGTAAAAGCTAGCATTTTTGAAGAGATTCCTAGAGGGAATGATTGTCCAAAAGGAGACATTGGTGACATAGAGGCACCATAGGGTTTAACAAAATTTCAGACACATGAGGTGGAATAAATACAAGTCTTGGTTGAGATATGGTGGGCCCATTCTTGGTCATACTAGTCCTAGGTATTTCAATAGATGCTCTAGGTCTCAAATTGGTTTAATTTGAGGTTGTAGAAACTCTAAAAGTCCCAAAGGTTTATCTTAGAGAGATGGAGCCTTAGCAAGGTTTCTCACAAAGTCTAAGGGCTTATCCTTTGACTGAGAAGTGTGGGGATGTCTTGAACTCACTTGAATGTTAGCAAGTCATGACATCATGGCATGAAAGGTAGAAGATTCTGCATGAGGATCAAGTCTAAGGGCTTATCCTTTGACTGAGAAGTGTGGGGATGTCTTGAACTCACTTGAATGTTAGCAAGTCATGACATCATGGCATGAAAGGTAGAAGATTCTGCATGAGGATCAAGTCTATCAAATAAAAGATCTCTCTAAGGGGTTAGTGATGATCGGAAATTGCCCGTCATCTCGTTTTGATGGGGATCCTCTTTCTTTTGCACCATTAGCATGAACTACTAATCTCTCCTCATGAGGATTTTTGTGTGGTAAATGTTTCTAAACATTTTAATATACATAAAAAAACCATCTCGATCAGTGACTCTTCTAACCTTGGGGTTAAAAGGCTCAACCACCTTTTCTACCCCTTTCAAGTTGCACAATCTCATAGATTTGTTGGTTGTTGCCATCCACATATTCCAATTTGTGAATGATTAGTCGATTATATGCTTAAGGAGGATGCCAATCAACCACCCATTAGTGAAAAGAGAGGTTTCATGGGATGTCACTTATCTTATGGAAGGGCCAGTGTCTACATTGAAGGTTACCATTTTGCCACTTGAGGGACTGATGTCCTTGGAACTTGGGTTTAGTCTAGGCCCTAGTTAGTCATGTAAAACTCCTCCATAGGCCTAGTTAGTCATGTAAAACTCCTCACTTTTGCAGTGGAAGGTTGTCTCTAGGTCAAAGCAAGGGTTACTTTAGGAGAAGAGGGGTTAAGAATTGTTCAGCTCTAGTTCTGCTACTAGTAGCAAAAGCTCAAGAGGTAATCTTGCTATTATTGTCCTTGTACATAGGAACTGAGAATAGAACTTTTCCATATCGTAAGTGCATATGGCTGGAATCTCTAATCACATACAATCTTAAGGTTTAACAGAGGAGCTTGATCTCTATTTAGTAGTAGAAGCCTAAGCTTCACCTGGTCCCATTGTTTTGGGTCCCAAACGTTCAACATTTTTTGATTATCAGGTTGTTCCCCAGCCTCTTAAGGGTAAGTAATCACATATAATCTTGAGGTCAACATAGGAGCTTTACTATCTATTTGGTGGTATAAGCCTAAGCTTTAATTGGTCCCACTATTTTGGGTCTCGAAGGTTCAACAATTTTTGTTCACCAAGTTGTTCCGGAGTTTGTTAAGGGTTCTCAATTCTTTTTCAATGATTTTTATGTTTTTTCTTTTTTTAAATGTTTTTTCTTTCTTTTTATGTGTGTATACCTATGCTCAATGTGTGAAGTGAATTTATTAGTGTCTAAGTGGGTGAGAGCAAAATAATTTTAATCTAAGTTAATCTTCTTACTATCATGTCTTAAAGGTCAGGTTCTAGGAGGTTAGTGGCCTAAGAGCCTACCCAAAGATACAAGGATCAAGTCATGAGATAGACTCGGTTTGATTCTATCTCTTAGCTCACTGTGATATTTTTGTGATTTTTTTTTTATGTGTGTGGCAAGTGTGCATAGTGCAAGTTGTAATCCTAAGTGCACTGAGGCTACGGGTGAGTTTATCTATCCTACAGTTTGATGTGGTCAGGGGCCCTTATCCCTTGACTAAGGATATAGGGGTATAGTTTGATGGTGAGGGGTATTAGGAGATTTTAAGAAGATTAATAATCTAAGTGGTGATTTGTGAGGGGACATTGTGAGATGTAGGTTAGGGAAGTCAAGAGGTTTGGGTTGGTGTGAGGTAGGCCATGTTAGAGTCTTGAATAGGGTATTTTATAGTTAAAGGGTTCCAAACTAATCAAATTCCTGAGTGAGGTGGCCACATTATGAAGAAGCTTGATAAAGTTGTCATAGTAGGCAATGCCACCTTTTGTCCATAGCTACTTCATAGCCTACATGACCTTGATTGCTTAGGTTTGTTTGGATTTTGTTCATTATTTATTGGTTGATGATGGCTTGTTTCACTCCCTTCGCTTAGTGCTGATGTGGCCCACAAGTGTGGAAGTAATGTTGTGCGCCAAGTAGTTAACCTTGGGTTAACATGGACCTTGTATGTTTTTAGTAGCAGAGTACTTTTCCTTATAATATGTACTCTTATCTTTATGTTATGGCTGTAGTAGACAAGATAGAATAAAATTTAGTCATCCATCTCTCTTTTTTGTGAGTGTGTGTGAATAAGTTTGCAGGTTCACAAGGTCACCCTCTCCCCCGATCTTCTCATAAATCTCTTTCATCTAAAGTAGAATGTTCCGAGGTCATTAGAATGTTTATAGAAGCTTGCGTCTTGATCTTACCATTAGATATCACCAACATTGGTAAGGTGGTCCTTTCACAAGAAGAGTAACTGATAACTTGAGTAGACTTATGAACCACCCACTAAAAATTGAATCCATCATTTCAAATCCATCCATACAAAGTCACTCAAGATAGGGTATCCAAGCTGTACTAAAGCTAATTTATCATTGGTAGTTAAAAATATTGTTTCAAAAACTTAAAACCTATTCTAAGATTGATAAACAAGTCTTTATAAACCTTGTGGGGTAGTTTTATAATTGTGCCTCTTGATTCTTTACTATATATTATGGCACTTCTTTGTCCTTCACCACATCGTACTTGTCTCTTATATAACAATGTCTTATTGGTGCCATGGGAACTTCCGTGATAAAATTAGAAAGGTTTCCCTACAAAGAGAAGAAAATAAAACAAAAAGAAGAAGTATTTTAATTGGTGGATTTCAAGTAGCCTATAAGTTTGTAAATGAAAACTCAAGCAACTATCTAAGCAAAGTAAATTGCATATAGATGTACTTTCTTTGTTTATGCAACCAAAATTATTCAAATCTCTTTTAATATCTTCCTCATTATCATGCATATCTTCATCCTTTATCACATCACTTTTTAATCTTCCTCGACGTACGCATGGGTGTCCTAGGCAACCGCCGTGAGCTCGTGCATCACCTGGTCAGAACCCTCTAGGATCCTACTTAGGTGTCCTAGCACTTCACTCAAGGATCGCTTCGTCGATTCTCACCCATCATACCAGAAGCGCACCATTTTAACCATACCGAGGCTGGTCAAGACCTCGGCAGGCTTTGCCATGAGCGACGTCCCCTCAGTAGGCTTTGCCACACGAGCGATGTCCCTCGACAACTTCCCGCCACCAGCTATTGCAACCAACGAGCTTCTTCTTAGTTAAACACACACCAAATGCTTCCTCGAGCATTCCGGCGTAAAACAATCCTTTAAAAGGAAACAGAGGTTCTATGCAAGTAAAATTTTCAAGTTGAGATTGGTTCCACAAAACCCTTTTTTTTCCTTAATTCAAATTTTCTTAATGAGAATCATTGATCTCTCATCAGGGCAATCTACCCATCATTTCTGAATGTCCAACTAGATTCTTGGTGATTTCGATTAAGGAAAAACTAGGTTAATTCAACGGTAGTCTATTCTTTGTATTAAGAACTGGAATTGGTCACGAAGTTTTTGCTGATCAAGAGATGGACAAGTAGTTTACTGACCGTCCCTCTCACAGTCGTGGTCTAATCAAAATCATTCGGTTTATTTCTAACTTTGATTCCAAGGATATTCTTTAGATAAATATCTACTGAACTTCTAACCGTAAGAAAATTCCAACTTTATGAATTTCATTCTAACCATAATAGATTAAGAAATGGTTTTATATGAGAATATCGAATTTTTATGAAAATACTCTTGTTCCATTTAATCTAATTTTGGGTAAATATCAATTTGGTGATTTATCCACATAAAATATCTAAAGATATTCTTCTACCAATTTAATTTATCAACCCTAATTCTCTAGGGGGAATTATGGTGAAAATTCCTCTTTTGTCAAACCATTTAATTTAAACCTTTCTGTACTTAAACCAACATTTAATTTAAACCTTTCTGTACTTAAATACCACAAAAATTCTTCTTTTAATTAAATACAAATATCCATTTTTTTAAATATGCCAAAAATTCTAATTTTACCATTTAAATGATTGAATTCCAAATGTCATGGAAATTTCTCTTTTATCATTTAAAAATTTCTCATGCATAAAATAAATTTATCTAAAATTTCTCTTTAAATTAAATAAAAATATCCATCATTTCAAATATGCCAAGAATTCCACTTTTACCATTTAAATGATTGAATTCCAAATGTCATGGAAATTTCTTTTTTATCATTTTAAATTTCTCATACACAAAATAAATTTATCTAAAATTTCTCTTAAATTAAATAAAATATCCATTATTTTAATATACTAAAATTTCTCTTTTTCCATTTAATTGCATGGATCTCCATTATCATGGGAATTCCTCTTTTTGCATAAAAATAAAATTACCAAATTTTTTTTTCTTTAATTAATTATTTATGCATAAATACTAAAAATTAGTTTCTTATGAATATGATGAATTTTCATTCTTTTAGCATAGGATGTCCCATCCTAAAATATGGTAGGAAGTCCTCTTTTAGCATTATGCATAAAAATAAGATATGTATTAATTTCTAAAAATTTTACCATAGCTTCGCTGTTATTACATATAATTTTTAATTTTTCTAGAAAAGAATAAGACTTTGTAATACAATTATGATAGAAGAACTATCCTTAAACTTAAATCCAAATTATGGAATTAAATCATAAATTTACCATAATTTTATTAACATAAAAGCATAAAAATGCTATGTTCATAACCTCTAGCTTAACAAGCTTAGAGTTTGATTTTGAATTAAGAATTTATCAATGAGAAGCATTCTTTTTCTAAAGAATTAGCCATAGGAATGACTATTCTTTTGGGAGAGAGAGATATACATAAAAAGCATTCAAAATAAGCATAAAGATTAACTTTTTTGTGATTAATCATTAAAGTTCTTAGAGAAAGATTGATTTGCATTAAAAATAACTAATTAGAAACTTCTCAAGCTTGAGAGGGGTTGAGAAGTGAAATCATTTGAGAATATTAACAAAAACCATGAATTTCCTTCTTACCTATGTTTGGCTTGCTTCTTTATCTAGAAGTGAAGCCCCCAACCAATTAGTGAGTTGAGAAGAAAGCTCCAAGAGTTGTTGAAGAGAGAGAGAAGCTCCAATCTCTCCAAAAGTAGAGGATTTTTAAGGGATAATAGAAAATATGATTATTTTAATGTAATACTGTCATGGTATAGCTCACAGATGAGAATACAAAAGAATGAGGGTCTATTTATAGGTGAGGGAGGCCACTATTTGAGTCCAACTAGGTTCTAGAATTTTCCAGCTTCAGTTTGGAAGAATTTGGACAAGATTTGGACTAGTTTAGCTCCCATTTTGATCCAGTTTGATCCAGGAGAGAGGAGAGATAAAAATATCTCAATTGATCCAGGAGAAGGAGAGTTAAAAATATCTCAATTTTTTGATTTAAAACCCCTCCCACACATGTGAAGGAGGCGTCTACCTCAAAGGTCCCCCTCTCCTTACCAAGGTGTCAAAAATTCATCATTCCTCCAAAATATCTCATTTTTTTTAGCAATCTCTTAATTTTTAACTAATAAACCTTCTACTCAGTCAACTCTTCATCTTATATGAGCATTTACTCATTTTTGGGTATTTTTTTATTCATTGGATTTATCTCATCCCAACACTTGGATTAATCCTATTGGTCCATAGGAACCTTAATTGGACCATAATTTAAAACTTTCTGAAAATCTTGACCCTTATGTTAAGGTCACTTATATCATTTTTAATTGATTCCTAATGCACCTTGGAGAATTTATTTGAACTTTTGTTTCAGGAAAATATATTTTTGTTATTAGGAGAATTTTTATATCCAAAAATATCTCAATATTAAATTATCTCTCTCTAGAATTTTTCTTCTCTCTAGGCAAAAGCAAGGAAAAACAATATTTTCTTGTATTCAGAAATAGGGAATGATTCCAGAAAATTGAGGTAAAAGCTTATTCATTATTCAGGCTCTGAGGAGGAATTTTACATGGATGTACTTTCTTTGTTTATGAAATCAAAAGTATTCAAATCTCTTTCAATATCTTCTTCATCATCATGCATGTCTTCACCTTTATCACATCACTTTTTATTTCCAGCTCGTCTCTATATTAAAAATGTAAATTTTATGTCACATGATTGTCCTCTTAAATAGTTAAGGGATGCCTAGCTTATTTTTACACTATGTTAAGTGAGCTTAATATCATGGATGGTCATAATTAAATATTAATAATCTTAGTGTTAACAAAAGTGGTGTATGCTTGAGGCCTTGATGGATTACTAGATTAGTTTGTATGCTAGGGTGATGCCTTGGGTATGTCACTAATGATCACTAATCGGTGTATAGGTTATGTGGCTATTTAATGTGGTGTGTTGGGATTAATTAAAACCAATGTAAATAATTTTTCTTAAAAATCATACTTTCAACCCATATGAAAATAAAAGATAAGAGAATACAAGACACGCCATTTGGTCCAATCTGCCCCCTCTAGATGATGGCCCTCTCTCTCTCTCTCTCTCTCTCTCTCTCTCTCTCTCTCTCTCTCTCTCTCTCTCCCTACTTGGAGCCATTGTTGCACACTCCACCTTTGTGCATCTTTAATTGAGATTTCTATAAAATCATAAGGATTATAGTTTTTTCCTTTACATCCAGAATAAATAAAATAAATTAATACATCCCCTTTCTAGACTGTCATGTATTTTGCAATGAAATGTCAATCATTATTCCATGGCCCTTCTCAAAATGGAATATCATATCTACTCTCTTTAATAACTCAGTGTTCTTCTTGGGACATGAAGCTTGCTCGATATTACTAAGCTTACCAGTGGGGAGAGTGATATCAATGTATGGAAGGATGGTAGGTACAGGTGATCTCATGGAAACTACAAAAATAACACTCATACTTAGACTTTTGGTTTACTAATATTATTAAACTATTTAGAAAATAGATAATGTAAACCTAGGGTAGTAATCATTATGCATCACTTAGTTCATAGCAATCCTTGTTCATGAAACCTAGTTTAGTTGTTTGTCCCCACCACTAAGCCCGATTCTTAGTTTACTTGTTCGTCCCCACCACTAAGCCCGATTCTTAGTTTTGTAATAAGTCATATCTACTTTGAGTCCACTAAGCCCGATTCTTAGTTTTGTAATACGCCATATCTACTTTCGTCTACTAACCTCAATTCTTAGTTTTATAATAAGTCATATCTACTTTGAGTTTACCATTACACTTATTCAAATCAAAATACAAAGCTTTAGTTTACTAATAAGCCCAATAAAAAGCTTAATTTACTAAAAGGTCTTATTCACTTAGAGTTTACCATTACAATTGTTCCAAACAAAATTCAAAGGTTAGTTTACTAATAAGCCCAATACAATTAATAAGTTTTAACTACTTTGAGTGTATAATTTCTATTCAAATTACAAAGCTTAGTTTACTAATAAGTCCTATGTACTTTGATCTACGATTGAGTTTACCATTCCAATCAAAATATATCAAATTTTGATGTTAATTCAAAACGATACAGCATTTAAATAATCAAAAAATCTTACCTAAATATTACCCTAAGAAGTTCCTTCAGGACATTGCAATGCTCCAATCTAAATCATATAAATGACTTTGTTGATAAAACAGTTTATGTGCCATACAATAAGATAAATCTCCCAAACAATCAAAATATTTCCAATACAATATCAACCAAATAATCTTACCTAAAGCTTGCCCTAATAAGTCCAATAAATTTGTTTAATATATTACAATGCTCCAGTAAAATATATATAAATAACTTTGTTGGCTAAAATGGTTTATGTGACATACAATCATAACAAATCTTTCAAACAATCAAAATGGTTTATGTGACATACAATAATAACAAATCTTTCAAACAATCAAAATATTTCAACAAAAAAGATTACCTTGCCACCCAATGTAAAAGCTATTGAGCTTACGACTTACCCCATTGGGATTCTTGGATCAATGACTAACATCCTCTTTTAGCACCAAGCATGAAGGAGATAATATAAAGCTTACATTAAAAAATGAAACAAGCAGCAAGAAGGTCATGTTTTTTCCAAGATGTGAGCAAATCCCTTTAATGATGTTGGAACATGCACCATTTTTGTTGCCTAAAAATGTCACACCTGTGCCATTTTCCTAGCCCTCAATAAGTGTCACCTATGTTGGCTTCCCGACTAGCAACCCACTAGCACTGTCACCTCTCCCTCACATCAATGTAGGGCTCATGCTCCCCCCCCCCCAAAAAAGAGAGGCTTAGTGCCAAACCCCACCTCAATGAGGTCTTGAAGACCATGTGCTACTTAGTGCCGAGTCATGCACCCATACACATATGATTTCTAGAAGCAATTCTATAAAAGTAACATATTCAATTATAAAAAATCATGTATGCAAGTGAAACTCACTAAATTTTATATCTACTAGTATTGGACACGTGCATTGCTAGGTAGCTAGGGTTCCAAAAAAGAACCAGTTCGCTTCAACATAGAACCACCTTCACTCAAGAACCAAAGGAAAAACATGCCTGGTTTCTCCAAGATTTAGACCATATTTTAAACAAACACAATACACAATTTCAAGTGACCTCACATATACATATCTCAAAATTAAATCCATGTCTCACATAGATTTATAACAAGAACAAATATCATAGTAATATTGTATACAAAGACGCAAAAAAGGACCATTGATATCACAAATTCTCAAAATGCATCACACAAAATTATCTAAGTCAACAATATATATCTCCATATAAGTCACCAATCTAAGTTAACAATGTCATAATCAGAAAACTAAATTCTTCCCCTACAAGAAGGATCATTCCTTTGTCTCACAATACACTCTATATTATAAGGGAGTGATTTGTCCCACACTTAAACGAAAAGGAACTCCACAAATAATACAATGATAAATAAAAATCTTAAAAAAACATATAATAGAAAACCATAATCAAGATTACCTCATTCAATAGAACATTGAGTAGATGGTACATGAGGAGCTCTACTATGAAACTCATATAATGAATACCAACGATGACAGTGGATGTAAGAAATTGGTACTGATGAATACCCCTCAAAACATGCAAAGCATCTCTCCATCTCTCCCCAAAATAAATATGTTCCCCACTCTTCATCTGAAACACTAATTCCATACATTTCCAAGCCTTCGTGGATAACTCTCATAATAAAGGTATCAACATCAGGCACAATATCCTAAAATTAAAGCATAACAAATAGGTTATACAATTATTTATACATAGGTTCAACAAATATTTATACAATGCACTCTGGCCTAATAATTACACTTATACTTAACCATCCCTATAGGCATCAATCATAATCCCTTATATGTGACCCATAGTAATAGGAGCTAACCATAGAGGCGGCTTTGTAGACATAGACATCATATAGTATAAAATGTCATGTAAATGAGTTAGAAAGACTACTTCAATCAGCTCAAGAAGTGATAATAGAGCTTAAACAAACTAACAAAAATTGGAAGAACATGAAATCCAAAAAACCTAACTAAAAGACACTCCTCTTGGATTAAGGGTAGGGTCTAGATAGTTTAAGAGTGTAACATGCCTAGCAACACATGGGGGTGCTAAGAAGAAACAGATAAAGCTTGTTTGAAGCTACATGAATACTGTGGGAGGATTTCGCATGGATAATCTTATGGGTAGAACTGTGTTGATCACGTTTGTTATAAAAAACACAGACATAGTTGAAATGCTCAAGCTTCTAGAGTGTGTAGCAATGACTTTCATGACTTGGTCAAGCCTAACGAGGTGGCAGAGGCACACAAGAAGGTTTCAATAAGCAAGAAGGGATACAGATCCATATCAAAGGTATGGTACCTAGGGACACATGTAGTGCAAATGGAGAGACATAATACTCTCAAATGGTTTTTTTGTCACATAGAAATCCCAAGCATTATTGATGCTCAAAACAAAGGCGAGAAGCAATCAGGTGCCACTGGTGAGGTTGTGGCAGATGTGTCGATGGGAGGAGCCAAAGTTAGGAGGTTCTTGTCAAACTATGAGAACAAACATGTTCTAGCAGTATGGGAATGTATGAGAGCACCCAACTAACCAATCCAATGATCCAATGATCCAATGATGCTAAATCTTCACATGAGTGTTTGGAAAGAGCTAGACAATTTTATATGTAATGAAGTAGATTTGGGTGCACATGCACATGGGGAATGGGGCCTAGTCACTTGGGCTTAGGGACATTTACATGTGTACTTTTAGGGGCCTTGGGCTATATGAGCCATAGGGCTCATGGACATTGTACCCTTTTTTATCATATTCACTTTATAGACATTCATGTCTTCTTGGTGCTCTTACCCAAGATTTCATGGTCAACTTCTCCCATATGAGATGAGAGGATGGTGACCTACACCCATGTTGTCACTCCATGCTTTGAGTAGCCAACCCTAGTCTCTTGCATTGGTATCAGAGCTCTTGGCTTAGATCCCTAGGATCAAAGTTCTTGGCTTAGATCCTTACTTAGAGAGTGATTAGTTATAATCATTTTCAGATTATGCTTAATCTAATTTTTAGAATGCTTTTTCTTGATCTTGATTAATGATAATCGTTTTTAGATTACTGTTAGTCCAATTTTTTGAAATATATTTTCTTAATCTTGATTAATGTTAATCATTTTTAGAATTGATTTTCACACAATTTTTAGATTTGCTAAATTCTTGTTTGACAAGATCAGCAAAGAAATTTCTATTAATCATTTTTGAATTTGCATTAAACACTATTTTTAAAACCCTAATCCACTTTAGTGTTTGATTTCCTGAAGTTCTTGATCTTCTTGATCTTGATTTTCTTAAAAAAATTCTTGATTTTCTAATTAGGGTTTACATACATTTTAGCAACCAATATTGAGGGATTTTCTTGCATTATCTTGCTTAGATAGCCTACAGTTCCAATTATTAATCCATTAAGTCTCTATTTCTGTCGTATTTTCCAAAATCTTGGAGTTCTTGGAGCGTATTTACAAGAAGTTTGGTTGTTGAAGTAGTTTTGCTGAAACAATGACATAACCTTCTACTTGGTAAGATATTTTGATCCACGTAATTCTGATTAATTAATCATATATTGATTGAATATCAATATATTCTTTTTTGTGAGGCATATTTTGTTTGCACATGGCCCATACTTTATGAAGAACCAAGGGCATTGCAAGGTATGGAGAAATTACACTATGCTATTCCTATCAACTATTTTTGTACAACTCGACCTCGGGGGGTCCACTATATGGAAGCCCCTCCTACGACGTGCATTCAAGCGGTATTTAAAAATCCCCTTATCTATGAATTTTGAGCTAATAAAACTACCCCTTTTTCTTTATAAACTTACGGTTTTTTTTCCAAAGTAAAATTAAAATACCCCACTTGTAATTGTATTTCTGTAAATCTACCCAATATTTTGGATTAAAAAACCCCACCTAATGATCGCACGTGGTAGACTTACATATTTTGAGGTGCACCCCCCGAGAACTCGACATGGTGACGGGAAAACAAAAAGAAATGGATTACGAAAGCTCTTAAACACATTATTTTGGATGAAAATTCAATGATACAATGTAATTCTTAAAGACCAGGTTAGTTTAAACCAAAAAAAGTCACTATTATCGTCAATTTAATATAAATAGTCATCAAGCTAAATAAAGTATATATTTTTGTAGGATGGGGAGTAATAGTCACACGGTGCTACAAATCTTATAAAATGTTGAGATTTAGCTTGTAGGGCCAAATGAGTAGCCCACACTATGTAATCAAGCAAAAATTTATAAATACAAGTCGTACAAGTTTTGTTAATATAAGTTCTCATGTTCCTTTAAAACAATCTTCTTCTTTTCCTCCTCTTCTTTTGTTTTCCCTTATTCTCCTCATCGTTGGGATTGTCTCTTGAACAACTTCAACTTCTTCTTCATTGAGTAAAGGGATTTCTTTCTCTCCATCTTTTTTTAGACACATTTCTAATTCCCTTGGTGCTTCAATGAAATTGTTACTTGCTTCTATATCAAGGACTATAGGTTCATCAATCTCATCTAGATGAATGAACTCCATAGCATATAAGCATTTTGCTATTAACCCAAGGCAATAGTCTTCTACTCTTTGGGCCTTCTTGTAAAAAGTTAAAAAGTCTTTCTAAATTTGTTTGTTCCAAGATTGAAGTCTCTGAAGTCATTATCCATCATGTATACAATACCTATACAAAAAAATAGATATTAAAAAGGTAAGACATCTCAAGAGTTTATTTGAATACACCACATGGAAAGATGGCATGATATGTGCAATGTTATACTTTGATTCTTCATATCATGCCATCCTTCTATGAAGTATATTTTAACATTAAAATGGTAAACATATACGTAGTTTCCATAATGTACCACATGGAAAGACGGTGCAATATGTGTAAAATATTATATAGTGCCATAGGAGTGAAATGTTTAATATGGATTTTTCATATAGCGCCATCCTATGGCACTATATGAAGAATCCATATTAAATATCATGGGATTTAGGTCATATAGGGACACCAGTGATAGAGTTTGTCTATACCTTTGGGGATGACCTTAGTGGCCTTGGAGATTCCATTGATAGTGAGTTGACTAATACCACTTATATCTCTTCTGTAGACACTTTGTCAGTGCTTAGTGTGATGATGATCTCTATGATGAACCAGCTTTTATTTTAGAGGGACACACATATATAGAGTGTCTTGCACATGGATATATTGTGCATGGATCAAAGAATACTCATACATACATTGATATGGTGGATCATGCCTTTAATCTTTTGAGTGGTGCTACATGTGACGTTGGCATGAGTTCACATTTGACTCTACATGAGACCGACCTTGAGCTATGCTCATTTGTCTCCTATAGATGTTGACACAATCCTCTTTTCTTTGGAGTCAGGGCATTTTTCTTTGGATGCATTCTCTGCCATTTGAGGAGCATATTTTTTGGATATGTGGCTTGACATTTAGATGCATCTATGACATATTCCAGTCTTGGCCTACACGATGATTCTTTTGTGCCATGACCACTTGACATTCTGGCCAAGATTTTCGAGCTTCTTTGGCGAATACCTTTTATGCTAGATTCACAATGTGGTCATGAGGATTGGCTTATGAGTTTTTCTTTCAACCGTGGGGCTACTATCTCTTTGGAGTCGAGCTTTCCTTTTTTGCAAGAGCTACTATCATTCCACTTTCGACGGTTCGAGGTGTATGCCATACATATCCCTTTTGATCCTGGAGGATACTCGACTAGCTTCATCATCGACAGTGGTTCCTTATCCTCTCCTCTTGTACCATATTATCATGGGACCATTGCCTTTGATTTTGCATGCCTTGGATTTCCTTTTGATCCAAGAGGTTGCATGGATAGCCTCATCATCAAACGGGATCCCTCTATCCTTTCCATTTGACCCAAGGGGTCATATGATTCATGCACGGGTCTTCCGCTACATTCAGTAATGGATGTGAATTTTGGATTTTGTACATAGCCACTTGTATATGTCTTTTCTTTGGGCCCGACCACCCTTCAATTTTGAGGACGAATTCATTGTAGGACGGGATGCTTTGTAATGAAGTAGATTTGGGTTCACATGCACATAGGGAATGAAGCCTAGGCATTTGGGCTTAGGGACATTTACATGTGTACTTTTAGGGGCCTTGGGCTATATGAGGCATAGGGCTCATGGACATTGTACCCTTTTCTATCATATTCACTTTATAGATATTCTTGTCTTCTTGGTGTTGTTGCCAAAGATTTCATGGTGAACTTTATGAGATGTGAGGATGGTGACCTACACCCAGGTTGTCACTCCATGCTTTGAGTGGCCAACCCTAGTCTCTTGCATTATACAAAGGGTTGAAGGAGATTATGCAAGTTAGTTTAAAACAACAATTGACACTCTTACAAAAATAATTGTTGTTGCATGGGGAAACAAGGACATAACCTTCTACTTGGTAAGATATTTTGATCCACGTAATTCATTTATTGATTAATTAATCATTCTTTTTTGTGAAGCATATTTTGTTTGCACATGGTCTATACTTTGTGAAGAACCAAGGGCATGGAACACTCAAGGTATGGAGAAATTACACTATGCTACTCGTATCAAATATTTTTGCACAATTCGACATGGTGATGGGAAAACAAAAACAAATGCAGTACGAGAGCTCTTAAACACATTCTATCGAAGGCAAATTCAATGATACAATGTAATTCTTAAAGATCAGGTTAGTTTAAACCTAACAAAAATATTATCACTATTATCAACATTAATTTATTATAGATAGTCATCATGCTAAATAAAGTATATCTTTTTGTAGGATGGGGAGTAAATATGGAGTAATAGTCACACGATGCTACAAATCTTATAAAATGTTGAGATTAGGCTTTCAGGGCCAAATGAGTAGCCCACACTATGTAACCAAGCAAAAAATTATAAATACAAGTAGTACAAGTTTTGCTAATATAAGTTCTCATGTTCCTTTCTTCTTCTTTTCCTCCTCTTCTTCTGTTTTCCCTTATGCTCCTCATCATCGTTGGGATTGTGTAAGATTCCTCCCTCGAGCTTTTGAGGTGTGTAAGTGTAAGAACCTCCCCTTCTGATCTTGTAACTATTCCCCTCTTTGAAATAAAAGAAAGATTTTGTTTTACCCTATTTTGGCCTAGAGAGAGAAAATGTCTAGAGAGAGATAATCCAAAATTGAGATATTTTTGGATATAAAATCCTCCTAGTGTCTAAAATGGTTTCCCCTGAAATAGAAATTCAAAAAGAACTTTCCAATGTGCATTAATTGAAAAGAAGTATAAAGGACCTTAGCCTAAGGGTCTAGATTTTCAGAAATTTTTGTATTATGGTCCAATTATGGTTCCTATGGGCCAATAGATCAATCCAAGTGTGGGGAGGAGATAAATCCAATTTATAAAAGAAAAACCCCCAAAAATGAGTAAATGCTCACATAAGATGAAGAGTTGACTAAGGACAAGGTTTATTTTTAGTAAAAAACTATGAGTATTACTAAAAAAAAGAGATATTTTGGGTATAATGATTTAATTTTGACACCTTGCTCTTCAAGGAGGCGCCTATTTCACATGTGTGGTGGAGTTTTAAACTAAAAAATATTGTGATATTTTTATCTCTCCTCTCTCCTAGATCAAACTAAATCAAAAGGGAGCCAAACTACAAATCTTGTCCAAATTCAGCCAAATTGAACCTAAAAAATTCTAGAAACTAGTTGGGCTTGGTTAGAGGCCTCCCTCACCTATAAATAGAACCTTAGTCCTTTGTAAAAAAATATGAGAACTATACCATGTAGGTATTATACTGAAATAATGATATTTTCTATTATCCTCTAAAAATCCTCTACAAATTGAAGAGATTGGCGCTTCTCTCTCTCTTCAATCTTCCTTGGGGACTTCATCAACATACCAAACCAATTGATTGGTTGGAGGCTCCCAACCAATTGATTGGTTGGGGGCCTCTATTGTGATCAAAGAATCAAGTAATTTAGGAGGTAAAGTGTGGATTATTGTCTTCTTTTTCTTAAATGTCCAAATCTTTCTCTTCTCATTCCCTCTCAAGCTTGAGAAGCATTAATTTGAATGGCTTTTGAATAATATTGAAGTTCTTTAATGTATTGTAATGAAGAAACACATAAATTTCCATTTATGCTTAATTTATAATGGTTTTTAAGCATTTCTCTCTCCCCCCCAAAGAATGGTCATTCCTATGACCTATTCTCAATTCGAATGAAGCTTTTATCATGAAGCATTTCTCTAATCTAAAAGTAATTTATATGCTTGTCTAATTGGAGGCCAAAATAATGGCTTTTTAATACTTTTATGCTATTTAATTTATGGTAAAATTAAGAATCAATCCATTATTAGATAATGATCCAATTAGTGGTTATTCTAATTTATGCTATTTAATTTATGGTAAAATTAAGAATCAATCCATTATTTGATAATGATCCAATTAGTGGTTATTCTAATCACATGAATAATACTAAACTTTATTCTTTCAAATTTATTGAGAATTATCAGTAATAGCAGCAGAGCTATGGTAAATTTTTCATTCATAATATGAAAAGAGGACTTCCTACCATATTCTAGGATTAATCATCCTAGATTAATTGAATGATTCTCATTATAATCATGGAAAATTGATTTTTATGTTTATGCATAAATAGTTAATTAGAAAAAAGAGAATTTTCTAGTAAACCATTTTTATATTAAAAGAGTAATTCCCATGACAATGAAAATCCATGTATTCCAATGAATTAAGAGAAAAAATTGGAATGCTAAAATAATGTATATTTTATTTAAAAATTAAAGAAAGATTTTAGTTAAATTTATCTTTTTGCATAGATAAATTTAAATGTTGAAAGAGGAATTCCCACCATATTGGAATTCAAATATTTAAACAAGGAAAGTGCAATTTTTAACATATTGAAATTAATGGATATTTTATTTAAATTCAAAGATGAATTTTAGATAAATTTATTTCATCTATGAGAAATATTTAAATGGTAAAAGAGGAATTCCTATGACATTTGGAATTCCATCATTTAGATGGAAAAAGAGAAATTCCTAGTATATTGGAATTAATGAGTATTTTAATTAAATTCAAAGATAAAATTTAGATAAATTTATTTTATCTATGAGAAATATTTAAATGTTAAAAGAGGAATTCCTATGACATTTGGAATTCCATCATTTAGACGGGAAAAGAGAAATTCCTTGCATATTGAATTAATGGGTATTTTATTTTAGATGAAATTACTTTATGAGAAATATTTAATAATAAAAGAGGAATACCCATGACATTGGAATGCAATTAATTAAATGTAAAAAGAGGAATTCCCATGGTATTTGAGATCCAAGAAAATAAATGAGAAGAAGAGGAATTTTCAGTATGATTCAATTTATGATTATTTTTCAAAAGTGAAAATAAGAGTAGAATTAATTTCTACAAATCCCATGAATTCTTTTATTCAAAAGAGGAATATTGAATATAATTCATTTGAGAAATTGAGAATGAATATAGTCGTCGAGAAAAAGAACCTTTAATTAGGCCAAGCAATTGGCAGAAATTTAGAAAAAGTCCCATTATCGGGATCAACCTAGAAAAAGCTATTAAATGAGAATAGCATGTGAATGGATGAGATAAGGTGAAAATAGGATGCGATAAGATATGTATGGGATGTGATAGGATGTAAATGGGATGCAATAGGATGAGAAAGGATGTGATAAGATGTGTATGGGATGTGATAGAATGTGAATGGAAGTGATAAGATGTGTATGGGATATGATAGGATGTGATAAGATGAAAATAGGATGTGATGTAATGAGAATGAATGTGGATGTGTGTGTGGAAGAATGGATGTGGATGTGTATATGGAAGAATGGATGTGGATGTGTATCTGGAAGTATGGATGTGCATGTGTATGTGGAAGAATGGATGTGGATGTGTATGTGGAAGAATGGATGTGGATGTGGATGTGTATGTGGAAGTATGGATGTGGATGTGTATGTGGAAGAATGGATGTGGATGTGTATGTGAAAGGATGTGATATCGATGTGAGTGAATGAATGAGATGTGATGTCGTGTGAATCAGGATGTGAATGAATGATATGAGATGTGAATGGATGAGATGTGATGTGATGTGAATGGATGAGATGTGATGTGATGTGAATTGGGATGTGAATGAATGAGATGTGATGTGGATTGGGGTAGATATGAATGGATAAGATGTGAATGAATGTGATATGATGAGATGTGGAGATGGGTAGATGCGAGTGGATGAGATGTGATGATGAGGGTAAATGAGGAAAGATGTGATGAGAATGGAAAATGATGTGATTGGATGAGAATGGAGAACCCCTGAATCCGTTGCGCGGATTCGGGGAGGGGGCAGGGATCTTTCAGATTGTCTCTTGAACAGCTTCAACTTCTTCTTCATTAAGACAAGTGATTTCTTTCTCTTCATCTTTTTTCAGACACATTTCTAATTCCCTTGCTGCTTCAATATGATGTGGGTGATAATGCCTTATGGTCTAATGATGAGGCGATGGTTGCTTGATGCCACTGCTGCTCCTACTATTGTTGCTAGTTGGTCTACTAGGCTGTTATGTCACATGTTCCCATAGTGGGGGGGAAGATGTCCAATAAATTATGTGATGAGGTTCTGAATGTTGTAGGTTTCTCTACACAAACACATGATGTTGAGGCCCTCTTAACACATGTTTCAAGTCATGAGATAGAAAACATGGAAGCTAGCATAGTGTATCTAGAGACTAAGAGCTTTTAAAAGGCTGAAGCTATGTCCACATCTAAATTGGCAATGTCTAAAAGCAGTTCAGAACTTGTCGCTCCACCAATAAATCATATGCAATAAAGATGTAAGGTTGTCAAAGGGCACCAGGTTGTCCATGATGATGTCTAGTTTTCACATGATGTGCTCCATGCTCTAGTAGTTTGATGTATATGCTTATGAGGATGATTCTTTTAGTGTTTTGGAAATTATTGATTGTCTAGCTTGCCATGGTGTTTCCCTAGTGGATGAGATTTCTTATGCTCATAATTATGATTCAAATGACAATTTCATGGTGTTTTCTTATGTGGTAGATCATGGTAGTTCTCTGATGATTGCTTTAGGGATGATTTGGACATATATACCTTTATCATGGAGATGATCAAGAAGATTAATGAACCTTATGCTTAAGGAGGATGGTCAAGATTCTTGGAATGATGAGGGTGTGATTTTTGATGAGCACATGAAGGGTTATAGGTGGCATGATGAAGGTGACGTGATGGGTTGAACAAGTTCTCATGGACACTAGCAAGTGTAAGTGATGCTCGTGTGGTGGTGCTGTCTGATGATTCCAAGGGACAATGATGCATCTGGGGAGTCTGCCTTTATATCTTGTCTGAACACACCACCGTAGGAGGAACACTATCAACTAGCACCACAACACTAGCAAAACACAAATCCAGAGTACCAATCTACTTAGCTAATATCCCTTGTCCTTCAGCTGACATAGTCGGAGACTGCAAAACCCCTCAAATTGGTGACTCCTCCAGCTACCCTCCTAGGTCAAAAATCTAACATCCCACAACTCCGATCTTCACTCCTAACACCCAGTTGACCAATAATAGCTCTCAGCTGACACCTGGCTGATCACTTGTTTGCTGACTGTAACTTGAATCAAATTCCTACTCCTACCTGACCCCAGTTAGATATATATCCTCCAAGATCCTTAAATGTC
Source organism: Cibotium barometz (assembly GCF_041138505.1). Lineage (NCBI taxonomy): Eukaryota > Viridiplantae > Streptophyta > Polypodiopsida > Cyatheales > Cibotiaceae > Cibotium > Cibotium barometz. The sequence goes on from NC_141060.1 coordinate 50,191,363, forward strand.
CTCCAATCTCACCTACCTTCAAAATACTTGCCTTTCATAAAATATGTCAGCACCCCTTGCCGACTTCACGGAAAACCAGCTATATCCGATTTTGGTTATTCGAATAGGTACGCCCAGAAGAGCTTTCCCCCCTGATAGAACTGCACATGCCAGTCTCCTTGCATATGGCTCCAATGAGACGAATGGAATGTCTAGGCCCCTTTGCTGGCCCAAAGCTTTTGGTTCCTACGTTCCCCGCTTTGATTCCATCCAGGAGCCTGCTAATGATTGCGACAGCTTCAATTAGGCGGCTTGGGCTATCCACAGATTGAAGTCTTCCACGATGTTTTCCCTTGTTTTAATGACTTAACCTATGGCCGAAGGGCACAAAGCGAAAGGCTTTCCCGAAGGAAGCCTAAGTAATCAATCACCCTTTCACCGCCGACAATCTAGCTTCATCGGAGCTCTGGCTTCTTGTGCAAATCCGATGGTAAGGTAAGGTCTTCTTAGGCCGGATAATTTATTTGTGAGTGCCCCTAAATGATTGTCTTTTTTCAGTCCTTTTTCCACAGACAATCTTCTTTCTTGTCCTTTTTCTAGAAACAGTCTTCTTCTCGGAAGAAAACCCCCTACCGACTTCTTGTGCTGACTAAAATCTAATCTATCTACCTCAGCTAACTCAGTTATGAGTTAGATCTCACCACTCCAGTGTCCTCTCACACTTCCACCCCCTCAAATACCTCAAATCCCACCAAAATTCAACTCCACAAACTCAAAACTGACTATCTGCTCACCTTGGAGTACCTTCCCCTTCTAAAATACAAAACTGACTGCTGCTATTTGACATCTAATAGTCAGACCTAACCCTAAACCACTTCCCTTTGTGACCTAAGAAATATCATATCTTCCCTTCTACACCCTCAGTTAAATGCTCCTAATACTTACAGATTTTAGATAATGCTATTTGATTTAGACCCAACTCAATAGACTTTAGACCTTCACTCACACATTTCTCTCAACAATCTCAAACAAAGCAACACATACTAGAGCATAAAAACTCATTAATCCAAACTCATAGGAAGCCTTTTGTATATAGTTGAAAAACCGTGAGATATGGGGTTCAAACCAAAAAGAGAAAGCACTAAGAAACATAGAGATCCTCCTCAAATATATCCCAGTAACTACTCTTCAAATGAAAGATACAAACATCAATAGAAATTGTAGCCACCTTCTACAAGTCTCCACCTTCAAACACAATAGGTAATAATTGAGCAACACATTGGATTTATCCAAGTTCTAACAGATATGCACTCCTAGAGATTTTAGGGCGTCTCAACCCCCTACAAGATCCTCTGTTTCCTTTTCACCCTCTGCTCTAGACAGACCCAAGCTTCCTCACTCTATTCCTATGCTTTCTTCCTAAATAAAAACTATATTCACAAGATTCCATAGAGATTCTCTACAATTCCTATCTCTCTCAACTTCTCCTAGAACTCTATGCCGTCCCCCCCATTGTCCTCATTGACTACTCCCCAATTCCTCTACGCATGCAGAAGCTCCTCCTTCACTTACCTGGAACTGACAATAGCTAGTTCTATTTTAGAAGGTGGCCGTGAAATAGGCTCTTATTTCTAAAGTTCTAACCATACCCAATGGGCTTATTCTCAGTTTTGGATTTTGGGCAGGCTCGCATTTTGGGCACTAGGGTTTGGACATAAAAAAACATGTCATTATTTGCCCAACTCCCCCTGGTTAGAGCATTCATGCGCTCAACAACATTCTGGCAAAAACCTTATTCAAACACTGTAGCTAGCTCCAGGTCCTATTGACTTATTCGTATACGACCATCACATCAGTGTGATCCTCCACCTAGATCAAATGGCATGTCCATGACCTTTTCATGCATCACATCTTTTTCAATATAGCTTTCAACACCTTCCTGACTGCCCTAAAGTCCAAGACACCACCCATAAACATTTATCTCACATCAAGCACTAGTGGGCTCTCATAAAGTCCCATGGAATCACCCAACATCAAAACATTCTGATTCAACATACCAGAGGAGTTCATAGGAGCATCCAACACATCATCAATATCTTCACAAACATCATAATCAACCAAAGGTAGTCTATTACACTTACTCCTTAATATAGCAATCCTAGTACATGCATGCTACACATTCACCTGTACTTCTAGATCAAGCTCCACTTCTGGCTCATTCACTACAAGGGATTGGGCTCATACCCGCGCTCTTAGCCGCTAAAAATGACTTGTGAAAAAAAGTAGCGGGCCCGTGTATCAGCGCGTGTATAATCGCGGCCAGAGACATGCGTGTAAAACCGCGTGTACAGTACCTCTCAGACGCGCGTATACACGGGTGTGTAGCCGCGTTTTTTTTTCACAGACGCGTTAATACACGCCAATATACACGCTTCTTATTATATTAGACGCGGTTATACACGGGTGTATAGCCGCATCTTGTTCAGTTCCAATGTATAGACGCGTTTTTACTTGCGTCTATACACGCGTTTCTTTTATTTAGATGCGCTTATACACGCGGTATTGCCAGGTTATACGCGTTAATACACGCGTAATTTCCAGAGTATCCGCGCAGATACACGCAAGTTTTAGCAGTTTTGACGCGTTTATACACGCGAACAGAGAGCAAAAAAAAAAATCCAGAGAGTGCTATTTGGTGCCTGAATACTGTTCCAGCATTCCAGCACCCAATAGCACTCTCTGGTTTAGGGTTTTTGGTGCATTAGACCATCCCATTAGACCATCCACCACGAAGAACATATGCACGAGGGAGATTAAGACATGAACGACATGAATGCATACATTGTCATTACACGATTCAAGACAGCCATGAATGTAATACTATCGATCAATCAATTCAATATTACTATCAAAATTTCATACATGTATACAAGGGAGTCCATATCTCGAAGTAGCCCATGGCTTGAGTTTACAAAAAAATATATACAATCACATCCTAAATATGGAATGTGATACTACAAATCTGAGTACTACTCAGACCCAGATGATGACTCGGTGCTCCCCCCATGCTCAGATGAGCTCGCATCGGTTGGAATGTCCGAGGAGTAGTGCTCACGTCCACCCTCTGCAGCGGCGGCCGGTGGATCATCAGCAGCTTGTGCCTGTTCAAGTAATATATAGTATATAAGTATATATATATATATATATGCAATTCAATAAACCAAAACCATTCGTTACGAATTTTCAAGTACCTGTCGAACGTATGGTCTCATGGCCAACTCAAACTGCGCGTCCGTAATACGTCCCTCGGCTCTGAAGATGGCCCACGTGTCACGTCTGCTATGCCGGCGAGCATACGCAGTATCGTGGGTTGTGGGCTTCCTCCCCGTAACCCGTCGCTGTATCATAATCAACACAATTTGTAAGATTAAAACAATTCATAGAATCAATGAATTAAGTAAACAATCAAATAAAGTGACAGGATACTTACGAACTCTGCCTCCCATGACTCGACGCCGCCAGATCCGAAATGCGAAGATCCAACGGTCTCCATCTGGATCCGTCGTGCCTCCACATGCTGCCTGCTCTTCACGCCACCCTTTGCTCGTTTCTTTGCCTCCTTCCACTCGCGTTTGTGCGCAGTGGCAGGTTTCTCGGCAGGATAGCCACCCGCAGCTACATTTAGCCGGTCATCGTACGCGAGTTTTTTAAGGTGAGATCTTTTATTACTTAAGATCTCCCTTATTCGCGTCCTTCCCCATACATCCGAGAATGTAGCATGTGGGGGATTGGGGTACCGACTGTGTACAGCCTCTATCACCTCCCCAACTAATCGGCTATTTTGATCTTTAAATTTAATAAAACAATTTCTATATGAGTTTGATACTACCCCACGCATGTACTCCATTACCTCCCTCCCCCTCGCATCCATCACTATCCCGCCCCTATCCATCACATCATAGCAAACCACTCTCTCCATCTCTCTCATCTCCTCTTCCGAACTGTCTCCTCTAACTCTTCTCCCTCTATCTCCTCTCTCACCCCGTGCCCTACTACCTCCCCCACCTCCCCCACCTCCCCCACCAAAGCACCCGCCGCATCCTCCACTCCCACTCTTCCTACTGCTGCGGGTGGAGTCACGACTGGGGGATTGTCTACGTGACGGTGGCTGTGAGCCCTGACGTGACGGTGGCTCTGAGGGAGCACGTGATGTTGGCTGTGAGGGTGTACGTGAGTGTGTCTGGGACGAGGTATGTCTCCTCGGTGGACGTGGAAGAGGAGAAGCTGCATGCCGTCTCGTCGAACTCGGAGGAATAGACGGCACTGGAGTGCCCTGGATACTCGCGGTAGGGGTATAGACACCAGGCAGGGAAGGAGGGGGATGGGCATACATATACTCTGTAAGCTCAACCGGACCAGGTTGGCGCCCAAAGTGATTCATCATCTCCATCAACCAATTGCTATATGCAAATGGATCGGATGAAGAACCTGGAATATCCATAAAGAACCTGCAAACAAACATCATCATGTACATCATGTACATTCTCTTGACTCACACATTGTCATTACACAAGTCAATTGCCTGCAAACCATGAAATCTGAAACGCCGCAGTTTTCTGTCTGCAGAAACGCGTGTATAGACCCGGCAAAAAACGCGTGTATACACCCGGCAAAAAACGCGTGTATATGCGCGTGAAAAAACTCTGCAGACAGGTTACACGCGCTTCTACACGCGTTCGTACACGCGACCTGCGAAAAAAATTTCTCGAAAAGACCGACCCCCCGACAAAGACAGAATGTCCTTATAAAAGGACCAGCCATTGTCGCCCCTGTCAGGATGCAGCAACCCAATCGTGTGCAAAAAGACAAACCCAAAGAGCAAAGAGCAAAGTAAACAAATCTGACAAAAGAGACAAGGCACAGGACAAAGTGACTCACCTCTGAAAAAGTGAGTCCTCTCTGCTCCTTCTCTGCTCCCTCTTTCTCCCGTGTGTGTGCTCCTTTCTATGCTCTCTCCTTGCTGTTGGAAGAGGCGAAAACAGGCGAAAACGCATGCACTGTTGATTTCTAAGTTCAAAATCTATATTTGGGGAAGGCGGGCTATTTTTAGTTTAAATATGCCGCCGCGTTTATGTTCGCGTTTATAAACGCAGGTATATTCGCGTGTACATGATTTTAGCTGCGTTTATACACGCGTTTTGCAGAAATTAGCCGCGTGAATACACGCGTTTTTTAGGAAGTAGCCGCGTTTATACACGCAAGTTTTAGGAGATAGCCGCGTGAATACACGCGATTTTGTGCTTTCATTAAAAATATATAATGAGTTTGTGTTTTCTGGTTTGTACACAGGATGTCATCAACCTCTTCAAGCAGTTCTGGGGAAGATGAGACCATGCGTCATCGTAATCGCGATGTGTGGTTGGGACAACGGATCAAATGTATGTGTAATCGATGTCAAGGATGCATTGTACGAGCACGTCGAATTACCTTGAATCACATCTCCATGTATGGAGAATGGAATCAAACAGGTTTAGAGGTGAGTAGATGTAAATTGATGGTATTCAAATGACTCATGGTATCCAAATTAAATTAATAGAGTTGTAACATATAATTTGATAAATTGAAGCAGGATGCAGTACCACACCCTAACATGGTACCCTACGCGCGACGAGAGCACATAAAGCGTCGACGAGATGATGCTGGAGCTTCGGGATCTATTGTCAGAGATGAGTTTGAAAGGGACGACAATAGCCCTGCACCCCACGAAGTTGTGGAAGAGGAGGTGCTTGATGATATGGTGCGGAATCTTTTTAAGGATGATCCCAAAGGTATGGACGACGATGATATGGAACAAGAGCATCTTTATAAAGCTTCATCGACACCGGTGTTTGAAGGGTGCACATTCTCAGTTTTACGTGCTTCCCTTGAACTACTTAATATACAAACAGTTTATGGATGGAGCAATGCAAGTCTTGACGCATTGTTGAAGTAAGCATTCTAACTTATAAATTTGAATTAGTGGTTTAAGGTTTAGGATTTAAGACTAATTATAATTGATGATATTGGATGCAGGCTATTGTCAAACATGCTTCCAAAGGAAAATAGACTGCCCACCTCAAGAGACATAGCGAGGCGCTATGTGACATCTCTTGGAGGACTGGATTATGATAAAATACATGCATGCGTCAATGATTGCATTCTCTTTCGTGGGACGCATAAGGAGGCTCTGACATGTCCCACTTGTGGTGAAGCAAGGTACAGAACAGATATGAAGAGTTTTGATGTACCTCGTAAAGTCTTGCGACACTTTCCTATAATTCCTCGCATCAAACACATGTTCAAGTGCAAATCCATAGCAGAGCTCATGTCATGGCATTCCTCACATCAATCGGATGATGGCATGTGGAGAATTCCCGCAGACACTCCTGCTTGGAAGCATATTGAAGATGAGTGGCCCAGCTTTAAAACAGAGCCCAGAAACTTGAGACTTGGCCTGGGTATGGATGGAGTGAATCCATTTGGTTTCAAAAGCACCGCATACAGCGTGTGGCCAGTTGTGCTGGTGAATTATAACCTTCCACCATCAATGGCGATCAAGAAGGGACATCTTATGTTATCCCTTCTAATTCCAGGGAAACATAAAGTCAGGCATATGGATGTTTATCTTGAACCACTGATTGATGAGTTGGAGGAACTATGGAGAGGTGTTGCGGTGGTGGACATTAGTAGGCCTCCCTCCTCTCGACACTTCGACTTAAAAGCAGTGTTGATGTGGACAATGCATGACTTTCCAGGATACAGCGATTGTTTTGGTAAGAATTCTAATTACCTCCCTACTCTATTACTATTGGCTATATATATTAATTAGACGGTTTGACTTTATTATTCTAACTTTTATTTATATTTTAACAGGTTTGAAAACATCGGGTAAACATGCATGTCCTGTTTGTGGCCCTTCGTTAGTACATGAGTATGCTGATGGTTTGTGTAAGACTATATTCGATAATCATCATCGATTTCTCCCCTCAGATCATCCTAAATATGTTGCTAGTAAGAGTAACATTCCTCCACAAACACTTCGTGCAAAAGATTGGAAGCGTATTTGGGAGTCTTCAACTATTCTTCCTCCAGATGGCATGAACAGGTATAGTGATGTTTTTTCAATCTTGTTTTGTGTAGTCTCTAATTGGATTAAAGGTCACATAGAGCAATCCCTTGTGCAGGTACTCCATTTTTTTCCGGCTGCCATATTGGACCCATCTTAAGATCAACCATCTTCTTGATCCCATGCACATCTTCAAGAATGTGGGATCTGGTATTTGGGAACATATTACTGGTAAACGAGACAATGTTAGCGTACGTGAGGACTTGCGGGTCGCAGGACGTATGCGTCAAGCTTGGCCACGAGAGGTGGGTGGGCACGTTCGTCTTCCGCCTGCACCATGGATTATATCAAAGAAAGAGGAGAAGCAGGTAAAGCAGGCCATCACCACTTTGCGTACTCCCACTGGATGCATGAGATCATTGAAGGGAGCCTTTACAACCACTAAGAAAAGAGGCGTTGAGCAACTATATGGGTTGAAGTCCCACGATTGGCACAAGATGCTTCAAGTAAGTGTTTTCCAAGTCTTGTACGTACGTTGAAATTAAATTTTGTAATGCCATAAACCATAAATGTGCTCTTATGTGCGCAGTTCATACTACCTACTAGCATCGACCATTGTGCGAATAAGAGTTTGAAAAAATGTATTTATAAGATGGGCGAGCTTGTGAGGTATGTAAAACCCATGCTCAGATCACCCTTCATTATACCTTGCAAAATGAACGTGCATGAGGTATAACGTACTATTTATTTATTTTTCAGATATGTTAGTTCCAAAGCAATTGATCCAGCCACGTTGGATGATGCGCGTGTTATGGCAGTGGAGGTGGTTTGTTTGGTAGAGGAGACTTTTCCGCGAACCATTCTCACAAGTCAACTACATCTCATTGTGCATTTAGTGGACGAAATTGCTTTATGTGGTACTGTGCATGCACGTTGGATGTTCTTCCTAGAGCGCTTCATGAAGACCTTAAAAGACTTTGTGAGGCAAAGTGCAAGGCCTGAAGGAAGCATGGCCGAGGGTTGGTTGATACAAGAGTCTCTTGTATATATTTCAGAATTTCTTGGTCAGGTGGACAGCTCTTTGCCACGACTATGGAGCAATGAAGAGGACTTGAGGATGACCTCTATTGTGCCTATTGTGCCTCAAGGAAAAGGACAGAGTAAAGTAATTGACAGAACATTGATTGATGATCTCAATTTCACTTGTATCCTTAATAGTGATGTGATGAGCAGATGGGTTACAAGATATGAGGATGCAAAGACAAAAAGGCAAGCAGAAAGAGCTCTCTTTCGGAGGCAACATGGCTCTCGGAAGGCGTACCCTAAGCATCTAGCAACACTTCCGAATGATATCCATGTTGATTGGTTGCATGAGGAAATGGAGAGAGCAGAGAGCGACGAGGGGCTGCATATCACGGCGGAAGAATGGGAGTATGCACGAGGATGCATGTCAAAGGTACATAGAACTAATGTTTTGCATTAGTTGTAAGTGATTTGCTTTTAATATTTATTCACATTGCTTACACAAATATTGCTTCTATTTTGGTCCAGTGCACTATGTTCAATGCTATATGGTGTGAAGGCAAGCATTTTCGAACACAAAGAATTGATGAAAAGAGAAATACACAAGATTGCGGTGTCATTAGTAGCTTTGAGGGAGCTAATGGAAAAATGGATGATTATTGTGGCATAATCCAAGACATATTTAGGCTTGACTTTCGTCGCTTCTTTGTGTATGTTTTGGATGTCAAATGGCAAATGAACGTGGTGGAAAAAGGGCCTGATGCAACGATAAAACGCCATGCAAGTGGATATGTAACTATTGACTCTACAAAGTTCTGGCAAACAAAGAAAGATAGGCTCGTATTGCCACAACAATGTGAGCAGGTATGCATTTTTTTACTAATGTGTTTCATGTACATATATATCTAAGCTCGCGTACCCCTTGACTTTTGATATGCTAATTAATTACTATACTGTGTGTATTTGAGTAGGTTATCTATCTACCAATGGTGCATGACATCAAATGGTGGTACGTCATCCCTATTGCACCACGTTCCAAAGTGATGTACAATACATTCACTGATATGGAGCATATGGAGGATGTAACAAGCCGCAATGAAGATGACGTCGAACATGCCATTGAAGATGTTGTGATCGATGATCAAGAAATAAGAGATGATCGTGATAATGAGGATGAGCATGCCATTTCTCATGATCATGAGAATGACCCTACCATTGAGGATGATGGTGATGCTGATGAGGATGATCAGGACATCGATACCATTATCAATGGAGTACAGAATATCGATAGTGGAATAAATTTAATCGTAGCCTTACCAATTGATCAAATGGATATTGATGTTGATCGTTTGACAAGGATGGATCTTATTGAAGATGAGATCGAACCCTAACCAATCCGTCACTGTATGTTCTAAATTGATGACATTTCTATCATCTCATATGCATGATTTATTTTGAATATATTTCATTGTTGTAAATGCATGTAGTGGGATTGTGTAATGATGTATACTGTAATGTACTATGAGATGGTTTAAGGAAAATAGTTTTTAATTTTGTTAAGGAATTCAGTTTTTTTTCAGTTTTTCTCTGCCATGCGTGTATTAATCCGTGTACAGTAGCGTGTATTTATCCGTGTATAATAGCGAGTATTACCCCGTAAATATTATCGTGTATTTATGCGTGTATTACTGCGTGTATATAAACGCGTTTATACACGCGTTGATAAATGCAAATATACACGCGAACTTAAATGCTAAAATACACGCGCCCGATTCTATTCAAATACAAGCGCGACCATACACGCGTTCGTAATTTATCGCGTGTATGAAACGCGTGTATGGCAGCATTGTCTTGTAGTGATTCTCACAAAAACCATCAATGTCTTGGTCGTCAAGCATTCTCACATAAATCATTAATATCCTAGTCATTAGGCATACTTACCATCAAATCATCTTAGAATCCAAAAACAAGGTTATCTTGTACATCATTCTCCACAAGCTCTTCAGATGCATCCTCCACCACTGCATACTCAAGACTTTGCAGGCACAGTGTGTAAAGACTAGGGCTCACAAACCCCTCCAATGCATCTAGAATATCCAACAATTCTTCGTCAGCCTATGGCTCATTTCCATGCATATGAGACCCCACATACATATCTTGCTATACCTCATCAAGACCCAACACCTCATGAACATCATCAAGATCACCTTCCTGGCATACACAAGAAACACAGACCTTCTTTGCATCCATATCAACACATGTAAAATCCATCAAATCATCATCCAAGATTGCATCAAGCTCAGCATCACTCATAATATCACCAACACTTTACACCTATTCTACCATACTTTCATCACACATAATCCTGTCCAATTGCATACAAACATCAACCTATGAAGACGAGTGGCTCATAATCCCAGGAGGCTCTTTTGACACTCCATCATCCAAAAGTATGTTTAACTCCTCATCTATGTCTTGGTCTCCTGGAACACATGTATCCACATCCTCATTAACATGTGTACAAATCCATGTACATAGCCTAGAACACATGTATCCACATCCTCATTAACATGTGTACAAATCCATGTACATAGCCTCAAGATGCATCTCCTCTCCAACTTTCTCATTGATCTCAGGGTTACCACTCCCTGATGAACAATATGACAACATCACTTGGCTTTCCATCTCCATGGGCATCTCTTTCTGGCAGACAAACACAAGGCTCCTCTGGCCCTACCTCTACACATAGCTTCACAGACATGAACAAAAGGTTTAAATCTGGATCTCACAATTGGTCCTCTTCCCATCATCTTCTGAGCTAAGTTCCTTAGTTTATGAGTCTTCTGTAGAACTTGTTTCCTCATCCTCTTCCTCTGATGTATTGTTGTCCTGAATCATCTCTCTTCCCTTGGCCATATCATACCTAATCGGCCTCCTTATAGGCTAGTCCAGTTCCAAAATCAAATGCCCTCTCCAACTTTCTCAATAATCTCAGGGTTACCACTCCTTGATGAACAATCTGACAACATCACTTGGCTTTCCATCTACATGGGCATCTCTTCATGTAGATAAACACATGGCTCCCCTTGTCCTACCTTTGCACATAGTTGCGCACAGACATGCACAAAAGGTTTGAATCTTGCTCTAGAAATTGGACCTCTTCCCCATCATCTTCTAAGCTAAGTTCCTCAGTTTCTGAGTCTTCTACAGAACTTGTTTCATCATTCTCTTCCTCTGATGTACTGTTGTCCCTGAATCATCTCCCTTCCTTTGGCCATATCATACCTAATTTTCCTCCTTACAGGCTGGTCCAACCCCAAAATCAAATGCCCTCTCTACCATCCTTGTCCTGCCCTCATAGCAATAAACCATGACCTAACAAGGATAAGTGGGTATGCTTCTAATTTGGCTAGCATCACGTGTACATCCACCAACTTAACCTCTTGTTCCAGTACATTCACCTATAGCTTCCTCACAATCCCTAGACATGTGACCTTTACACTGTTAGCCATTCTGACTTTGAATTCATAGGGTGCACACTTCAATCTCAATGCTTTCATTGTCTACTGTGTCATCATAGATACTTGTGCACTAGCATCTATGTACACTTTTGGAACTTTGTGATTATTCTCCCCTAGGCATCTATGATTTTGGAAAATAGTCTTTATCCTCATTCACTTTCACCACATTAATCTGGCTTCCTCCCTTCTTCTCTTTTTTGGAGCTTTTGGTGCTGACAAATTTACTCCACATTCTCCTAAGTTTGGGACATAGCTGTAGGTCCATTTTGCTAAAGATCTCTCATCATATCATAAGCCTATGTCTCCTAGATTTGGTATTTTTCTTACCCTCCTTGGGATAATCTTCCACACGCTTCCCCTTCTTCCTTCTAGGCTCATCCTCAACCTCTGTCCCTCTAGTCCTCTTATTGGCTAGGATATTTGCTTCTTCATCCACCCTAATCAGGTTCATCTCTCCTGGTCTAGGACCATTCATTGATTGTTTGTTGTTGAGCCTATGGTACCTACTCGTTTGGCATCTCCTATTTTCTCCTAGCATCCTACATGTCTTCTCTCTTGGGTGGCAAAGGGTAGATGTCTCCTCCCATCCTCCTGGGATAAGGATAATGAGGAGAAAAAAATAAACCAGATAAAAGGGAAACTATTATCAATGCTTTTTTCCTAATTGAATCAGGCATAGCCGTTGATCTATTCATTAGAGAAGTCTTCAGGCTTTTATTTAACTACTCGAGTTCTAAGCATATTCCTATTAATCAATTTTATTATTAAAACTCTACTGATTCCAGCCTACCCCATCCGGCCCATGGGGCACCGCCCCAACCACTGGAATTAGTAGAACCAGACAAGTACTCACCCACCCATAATTGAATGCCTTTCTTAACTTTTGCTTTAGAATACAGATACGCACACACTCCTCTTTAAACTTTAACTTTTAAAAACAATCCATTGATAAACAATTAATGGTTACAGATGTCATAACTCAAAATTTCCATTCAATCCTTGTTTCTCACAAAACAATATCACTCTGGACTCTCCGTTGAGACCAGCATGTCATCAACGAGATCCAGTAACAGATTACAATACTTTTCTCGTCATCATACATATATATATCTTCCACGACATATGCATGGGTGTCCTAAGCACCGCGAGCCCATGCATGGCCTGGTCAGAACCCTCCAGGATCCTCCTTAGGTGTCCTAGCACTTCGCTCTGGGACCACTTCGTCGGCCCTCACCCATCGTATTGGAAGCACACCATTTTTCACCATACCCAGGCTGGTCAAGACATGGGTAGGTTTTTGCCACGTGAGCCGTCCTTTGAACACTCCCCGCCAACTGTTGTAACCGAACTTCCCTTAGAAAAACACATATACCAAATGCTCCCTCCAGCATTCTGACGTAAGACAGTCCTTTAAGAAAACAGGGTTTCTATGCAAGTTTTCAGTTTTGAGTTTCTTTTGAATACAATGAGTATATCTTAAATCCATATCCCAAGACTTTCTGATCGCAGGTGTGAATTCCAAACAGAATTCCTCGAATTCTGTAACCTTGATTCTTAGATTAAAATCAAAGGGTCTCAACTTAGTTTCAGATTCGGTAGGTGATTTGAGTGAATTTTTCTGAACTGGTCACATCGTCTTTTCTTGAAACTGACGAAGGAGTTATGTCTTGGTCATCATAGTCTGATTAAGGGTTTGCGTCTGGAAAGGTTCTCTTGAACTATCTTTCTCGAAGGGTAATATTTCAATTACTACTTTACTAAATTTCATTCCTTGAGTATTTGCTTAACTGAATTCAAAACTAATCACGAATTCCTATGAGGAATAAATTAATCATTTATCTAAAACTCCGACTTCGATAGTTTTATGAGTTTTCTCATTACCATCCTAGAGAATATGAAACGGTAGAATTTTCTCTCACAGAGTATTTACTTATTCATTTACCAATATTCATGGGATTTAAATATAGGATTAAAGAGAACTCTTATTTTGATATAAAAATTATGTATGCATCTATTTATGCATAAAATCCAACTTCTATGGAAATAACACTTTTATATAAAAGAAAATCCTTTTATGCATAAAAATCAATTTTGATGAAAGTAACACTTTTATAATAAAAAAATTTCTTTTATGCATCTATTTATGCATAAAATCAATTTTGATGAAAGTAACACTTTTATAATAAAAAAATTCTTGTATGCATCTATTTATGCATAAAAATCAATTTTGATGAAAGTAACACTTTTATAATAAAAATAATTTCTTTTTTGCATCTATTTATGCATAAAAATCAATTTTGATAAAAGTAACACTTTCATAATAAAATTTTTTTTTATGCATAAAAATCAATTTTGATGAAAGTAACACTTTTATTAAAAAAATTCTTTTATGCATCTATTTATACATAAATATCAATTTTGATGAAAGTAACACTTTTATAATTTAAAAATTCCTTTATGCATCTATTTATGCATAAAAATCAATATTGGTGAAAGTAACACTTTTATAATAATAAAATTATTTCCAATATGCATCTTTCTATGCATAGAATTTAATTCTAATGAAAATCACACTTTTATAATAAAAATATCCAATATGCATCTTTCTATGCATAGAATTTAAATTTTAATGAAAATAACACTTTTATAATAAAAATATTTATACTATGCATTTTATTAAATGCTGAGAATGAAAATAAAACTTTTAAAATACACAAATGGTAGGGATTACTCTTTTTGAATAATAAAAGATAAAACTTATTTCAAATTTTTTTTTTTTTTTTGCCATAACCTCCTTTGTATGACTGACCATTTTTCAAAATTTTTTATCCTCAAGTTACTTAAAAATTATCCCAAATGGTTTATAGCATTCTAAAAACTAATCAAATTTCACTTTTAAAAGAGAAACAATATGAAAAGTTTGATTCTAATAATTTGATTACTTATCTAGGATAAAGAAAGGCTGAATTTAAGAATTAAGAGAGGGGGAAAGCCTTTCCAACAAGGCATAACATCATTTTTTCATTTTACAGAAAACAAAAATCAGAAAACCATTAAAAGAAATAAAGAAAAAGTAGGATTTCTAGCTTACTTGAATTTCTGTGAGCTTTCCTTTGGCTTGATGGTTTGAGGGATCTACTCTTGTTTTGCAACAAGAGTGGCCACTGGCCACCCACCAATTCTTTTGAAGAGGGAAAGGTCAAAAACTAATGAATTATCAATAAATTCACTGTTTTTGGCTGTGTGGGTGGAGTAGAGTATCAGTGCATATAAAACACTATTAAGCTTCTACAAAGGGGGAGGCTTCTATTTATAGAAAAATGTGAGCTTCTAACTAAGCAAACTGATTCTAGAAATTTTTAGATCAGTTTGGTCAATTTTTGATCATTTTTGGGTCAGTTTAGCTTACTTTTTGGAACTAGACTTGAATTAGGAGAGAGGAGAGATGAAATATCTCAATATTTGAGATTTTAAAACTCCACCACACATGTGAAATAGGAGCCTCCTTCATGAGGGAGAATCCCCACTCTTGAGGTGTCAAAAATTTATTTTTTTAGTATTTCCTTTGGTCCTTAGTCCACTCTTCATCTTATGCGAGTATTTACTCATTTTTGGGAGAATTTTCTTTGTTTCTTCAATTTATCTCCTCCATACATTTGGATGAATTTGATTGGCCCCTCATAACCTTAATTTAAAATTTTTAGAAAATCTGGACCCTTAGGATAAGGCCTTTTGAACAGATTATAATTTATTTCTAATGTACCTTCTGAAAATCTTTTTGAACTTATGTTTCGGGGGAATTTATTTTTATAAGAAGAGATATTTTTCCATCCAAAAATATCCAAAATCTGAATAATCTCTCTCTATAATATTTTCTCTCTCTAAGCCAAAATAGGTAGAAATAAGATCTTTTATTATTCTGAAGAGGGAATTGATACAAGGGGAAGATACTCGACATCTTAAGGGGATGGGGAGGAATCTTACATTCTCTCCCATTTGAAAAATGCGAGATGTCCTCATCTCGCAAACTGGGGGTAATCCTGCAATAGTTCGGCTTCTTTCTCCCAGGTGGTATCTTCAAAAGGATAGAACTTCCATTTAA